>NC_062286.1:117571808-117874838 GCF_902655055.1 Lutra lutra | reverse complement strand
AGGCTGAGGCCCAACCCACGGAGCCACCCAGGTGCCCCTTTCCTGCTTCATTCTTATACCATTCTTGTTCTCAATGTGGTCCAGAAAAAAATTTGGTTTCAACATATCACTCATGGTTTAAACTGAAGTCTGAGACCACAGAAATCAGGCAAGGCTGGGAAATCTTTCACCCGACCTCAGGTTCTAAATGAAGAATCCCTCATTAAACAAAAAGGATGTTATCTGTTGGTTAACAGAAGAAGGGAAATTCATTGTCGCCAAGAATCTACCCTTCTTTGAAGAAAGCCAACACCAAAGAATTTAAATAAGAATATGCCTTTGCTAAAGTCAATTGTCAGCCTCCTTTTCCCCTGTGTTTTCCTTTGCATTCATTTCTGGGATGAAATTATCTGCTGAGGAAGCAACATATAGGAAGATGTAGAAAAATCACTCTGGACAAAGTGACTTCAATTCTGGTTCTGGTCTCTTGACAAGCAGAATGTGAGCTGAGCTTCTGCAAGAAAGGCCACTCCTTCATAGGTCTGCTTCCAGGGTTCTGTATAGGAGCCAGTAAGTTCTGACCCACTTTCCAGACACAGCTCTTTCACCTGCATCCTTACCCACGCAGAGCCTCCATCCTAACAAGCTCCATTCTAATGAACCTTTTTCCTAAAGAGCTGTGTGGCCCTGCAGGGGCACCCAAGGGAGAGGCAGCCAGACAAGGTGATTTTCAAAACGTAGTTCACAGATCACCTGCATCATAATCACTGGAGGGCTTATAAAAGTGCAGATTCCTGGTCATCACTTAAACCTACAGAATTAGAACTTTGGGAGTGGGGCTCAGGAAACCGCATTTTTAACAGGCTCCCCACACACACCCCGAGAGTCTTATGCACAGTGAAGTTTGAGAACCAATGGGATAAAAGCTCCCCAGGAGAGAGGCAGATTTAGAGAAGACTGCATAAATGTTTAGAAAGGGTCTGGAGATAGAAAATGGAGGAGAGGGGTGTAAGGGCATGTTCCAGGGTAGCGGCAGTCAAGGTCTGTGCGCGGTGGGAACAGTTGTTGAAGGTGGACATGAGAACAGGGATCTGGAAAGGATCTGAGACGGGGCTTGGGCTGGGACGCTGGTCAGAGGTGAGGTCGCATCCGCGGACTGGTCAGGATGGAAAGGCGGAAGGCAAAGAGCAAAGTCTGGACGTAAGGAGGAGGAGCGAAGGTGGGAATAATAGGGGGCTCTTCGGAGGGATCGGGGCTGGGAAATGAGAATTAGAAAAAGGGGGTGACAAGAGGCGGAGACCAAAGCAGTAATAGGAACCGGCGGAAACAGTAACCGAGACCTTTCCTCAGACCCAGTGCCTCCCCCAAAACTCCGGGCCTTGACAAGCCTGAGTGTGGGGCCAGGGTCGGGGAGGGGGAGCTTGGGAGAGACAAGCCCAGTCAGGGACGTCCCTCATGCCTGAGCTAGGGGTCCCGGAGGTGGCTCGGGCCAGGCATGGGGCGCTGGAAGGTCCTGGGATGCCCCGGAGGGCCCCGCTCCAGCTCTGGCTCCCAGAGTCTCCTTCACTCACCATCGCTGCCGCCATCTTGGATCCACGTGTCGCCGTAATGACGTCAGCGGAAGTGGTGTTTCCCTGGTTACGAAGTTTAACTCCGTTGGGTGCTGTCTGGCTTCAAACTCTCCTGTAGTCGTGGTCAGTGGAGGGGCGAGAAGACTTCGCTCCTGATGGGCAGCCTAGTCTGGGCAGTGAGGTCGCTGATTAGGTGACGAGCTGATGGTGTAGCTATGGGAGCCATATTAACTCCTGGCAGAAACTCCGCCTTTTCCTCCTCCCCGCCCCTCCCCCCGCATTGTGGCTATCGAGGGTGTGCGTAAGTGCACCGGTTCTCTGGGCGCCATCTTTACTATTGGCAGAAGGACCCGTTGCCAGGGTTACCTGAGGCCTTGATTTGATGAGTGGGATTGGTACCAGGGTTCCAATAGAAGTCCAACTCCGGGAATAATTTGTAACTAAATATATAATTTGCCTGACTACTTTATATCCTCTCTAACAGATTGTAACCCCTGTAAGGGTAGGATCCTGTCTTTTATTTAACCCTATTCTCATTGGCAAAATGGGTAGGGGATTATAATAAGTTTATGATGAGGATTCAATGACATAATGTTACATAGTATGTGTTCAATAAATAATTGTCATTATACATATATGTATACTTCTTCGGATAGATGGCAAGAGCCCAATACAATGCACTACTTTTTTTTTTTTTAAGATTTTATTTATTTATTTGACAGAGAGAGAGTACAAGTAGGCAGAGCAGCACGGAGAGGGAGAAGCAGGCTCTCCCCAGAACAGGAGATGTTCTGTGGGGCTCTATCCCAACACCCTGGGATCATGACCTGAGCAGAAGGCAGCCGCTTAACCGACTGAGCCACCCAGGCACCCCAATACACTAATTATTAAAGAAACGAATGAAAAACTGTGTATTTAGTAGAGGAAGACATCCTGGAATGTGAACCTCACCATGGTCTGGTTAGCTAAGAGTGTGACCGGGGTAAGTCACTCAGTCTTCCTAAGCCTTGAAAATTTCCAATATCTGGAAAGGGGACTCAAAGAGTCACCATGTTAAAATTGGTAGAAACCAGAAAGTTCATTTATTCCACGTATCACTGTAAAGTGGATAAAGTACCAGTGCTATCAGTGGCTGTTTGAAAAGTTGTTAAAAAATAATAATGATTAAAATAATCAGCACTTACTGAGCATTTGCTGTGTGCTGCAGCCCTTAGCATTATGCTAAAACCATTCATAAGACTCTTATCTAATTGTACCTCTTGGCAGGGGGCAATTGAACTCTAGTCCTCCCCTATGAGTCCCATTCTAGTGGATTGTCCACAAAGATGGCTGCCAAGAAGTTCTCCTGTCTTTACATGAGCGTGCTGTTTCTCCCATCAGGAGGAGACTCTAGTTCTCTTCCCTTTGAATCTGGCTGGTCAGATTTATTATTTCTCTTGACTCTGTGGGTTGGCATTCTGGGCCCTTCTGTTTGTCTTACCTTGGATCTCTCCTGCAATTTCAGCGGTTGGCTCAGCTGGGGCTGTAGGGTGCATGGAGGCCTGTTATGTCTGGGTGTTTGGTTCTGGCTGTCAGCAAGGCTTCTCTCTCCATGGGGGCACTCATCCCCAAGGAGGGTAGCAAAGGCTCCTTCACATTATGGTCTCAGGTCCACGGTGGTGAGTGAAAGCTGCAAGGCCTCCTAAGGCCTAAGCTTCACAACTCCCACAGCATCAGTTCTGCCCCACTCTGTTGGTCGAAACAAGTCACAAGGTCAGCCCAGAATCAGAGTAGGAGGAGACCACACAAGGGCATAAATTCGGTAGGGGGCATGATTTGTTGAGGGTTATTTTGTAGCAATCCACTGTGCTATCCTTGCTTCACACCCCACCCTGTGTCCCTGAGGTGGCAGCCTTCTACCTGGCCTCCTTCTGCTTGCTGCTCCTGTCCTCTCTAATCTTGATTCTCCATTTACAGCCACTGTGATAACAAAAATCTCAAGTCCTCACCATGGCCTGCAAGGCCCTGCAAGATCAGGCTTGTCTCCTACTATTCTTACCCTCACTCCCTGGGCCCCATCCACACAGATATGCCTGAAACTGGCCCTGCTCATGGGCACCTCAAGACCTTTGCGCTTGCAGTTCCTTCTTTCTGGAATACTCTTCTCTTAGCATTTTGTGTGGTTAGCTCCTTCCCATGTTTGGGTCTCAGCTCAACTGTCACCTCCTTAGAGAGGTATTCCCTGGCCACATATAGATACAGATATAATCTGGTCATTTGTTATTCTTTTTTTTTTTTTTTTTAGATTTTATTTATTTATTTGACAGAGATCACAAGCAGGCAGAGAGGCAGGCAGAGAGAGAGGAGGAAGCAGGCTCCCTGCTGAGCAGAGAGCCCGATGCGGGGCTCGATTCCAGGACTCTGAGATCATGACCTGAGCTGAAGGCAGCGGCTTAACCCACTGAGCCACCCAGGCGCCCCATTTGTTATTCTTTATCTCCCATGAAGACCTGAACTGGATTTATGTTGTTACCATCTGTGTCCCTATTAAGTATGTCCTCAAAATATTTTTTGAATGTTTACATTATGAATGATCTCAAGCCTCTTTCAGCTGGGAAAGAGCCAACTGTAAGGAAGAACCCCCCCGCCCCCCGCAACACACACACCAAAATAACAATGACTTAACAAGTCAGAAGCTTACTTTCCTCTGTCTTACCTTGGTTTCCCCCAGAAGCCAACTCTGAGACAAGGATTCAAGCCAGAGTAGTTTATTTGGGAGATGAAGGGACACCAGAAGGAAATGGCATGCAGGAGCTGGCTTATCCAGCTTGCAAGAGCCAATAGTTAAGTTTTTAGGAATTTTGTGAACCAACCGTTGGCCATAGGGATTATTGAAAATTAACTTATGTACAACATATCAGATAAAGGGCTAGTATACAAAATCTATAAAGAGCTTAGCAAACTCAACACCCAAAGAACAAATAATCCAATCAAGAAATGGGCAGAAGACATGAACAGACATTTCTGCAAAGAAGACATCCAGATGGCCAACAGACACATGAGAAAATGCTCCACATCACTTGGCATCAGGGAAATACAAATCAAAACCACAATGAGATATCAACTCACACCAGTCAGAATGGCTAAAATTAACAAGTCAGGAAATGACAGATGCTGGCAAGGATGCAGAGAAAGGGGAACCTTCCTACACTGTTGGTGGGAATGCAAGCTGGAGCAACCACTTTGGAAAACAGCATGGGGGTTCCTCACAAAGTTGAAAATAGAGCTACCCTATGACCCAGCAATTGCACTACTGGGTATTTACCCTAAAGATACAAATGTAGTGACCCGAAGGGGCATGTGCACTCTAATGTTTATAATGTTTATAACAGCAAGTCCACAATAGCCAAACTATGGAAAGAACCTAGATGTCCATCAACAGATGTATAGATAAAGAAGATGTGATATATATATATATATATATATATATATATATATATATATATGTGCGCTCCCCACGTTTTCCTTCTGATTTTAAAAGAAATTAATTTCAGGGGCGCCTGTGTGGTTCAGTGGGTTAAAGCCTCTGCCTTCGGCTCAGGTCATGATTCCAGGGTCCTGGGATCAAGCCCCGCATTGGGCTCTCTGCTCAGCAGGGAGTCTGCTTCCTCCTCTCTCTCTGCCTGCCTCTCTGCCTACTTGTGATCTCTCTCTGCCAAAAAAATTTTTTAAAATTTTTTAAAAAAGAAGGAAAACATGAATTTGGGGGTCAAAGGGAAAGTTTTCATAGGTCCTATTGGTATATTCATCTTTCTATCAATTCAGTTATCAACTATATATTTAATATTTAAATAAGTATTTCTATTTATCATATCCATAGGCATTTAAATAAAATATTCATGTTTATATTTATATTTATAAATATAAAATATAATATATACTGTATGGAGGAAGGGTCCTATGAAGGCAAAAGTGCTTAAGGCCGGTGAAAGCCATAACAGAGTTCTGGTCAGTAGCTTGAAATTGGCAATGGTGGGAATATTTATACCCCCCCCTTAAATCAGCAAATGCTACAAATCAAGGCTTGAAATTTTGTTTTGCTAGCAAACATTTTCTGTAAAGGACCAGATAGTCAAAATGTTAGGCTTTGTAGACTGTGCGACTGTGTCATAATTCTCAACCCTTTTTTGCAGTACGAAAGCCACTACAGACAACAAATAACGGGCATCACTGTATTCCAATAAAACATGGTCTGCCCTAGTTTGCCAGTCCCTGGTCTAGACTTCACGTGCTAAAGAAAAAGGCAATTGCACAGATTAAGACTTACATGTCCTGTACCTGTATCTGTTACATTGTAATCAGCACAAAAATGTGAGGGTATATTGGAAGCTCTTGCTTGAGTTACAAAGAAGTTGCTCATGTCATTGACTAATGAGTGAAGTTCCCATGCACATCTTCATTATTTCATTTTCATTTTATTCATGAATATAAATGAAACTATCAACCCACAGTCATGTCAGAGCTATACTTGGAGAAGGTATGTTGTCAAGCAACTTACCTCTGTGAGTAACTGAAGCATATCCTATGGGGAAACTCTGGGAAACAACCCAAAACACACACCTCACAGTTACCGTACCAGGGGAGCAAGGGAGCAAGGGTATTTATACACCAACTCCCAGAAGTCATTAGTTGAGGATTTATCCCAGAGTGGATGAATTCCTCAGCACTTTGGCCTTCTGGGAACACTGGCAGCTGAGGCTTTCTGCAGCTTTAGGAAAAGAGCCCTCAGGCATACCATGATGCAGATAATGGCAGCTAAAAGTCTAGCCCAGTTCAAGGGATACTGACAGTGCATGCCACACCCTCTGAGGTGAAAGTCTGGAGGACCCTTCTAGTTGCTATGGTGGCTGTGCTTAAAATATTTTAAGAGATCTAAGCCCCATCCAGCTTTGCCATCCTTTGAGTTAATTCACGGTCCTCAAGGTTCAAAATGGTCGCCAGAGCTCCAGCCTTCACATGCACATTCTAGGCAGCAAGATAGAGGAAGAGATGAAAAATAAGGGGCAAAGAGTCCACATCAGTTGTCTTTTAAGAAAGAATACCAAAAGGTGCTATAGCACACTTCCACTTACAACCCATTGATCAGAACTTAATCACCTGGCCACACTTAGCTGCAAGAGGGAGTGGGAAGTGCAGCCTTCGTTCTGGGAAGTCATGTGCCTCCTGATAAAAATGTTGTTTCTCTGGAAGCAGGGGGGACATGGTTATGGTGACAACTAGCAGTCATTGCCAACTTCCAAAAGGGAAGAGATGCAAATGGAATGCAAATTGATATAGCATTATTCAGAATATATGGTGATGAGGACAGACACATGACAAAACTGAGGGCCCAGGTCAGGGAATAAGGAGGCAGTTTTATTTTAACTCACAAGAGAGAAATGAAACAATTACTTTCCCTGTGTTTAACCTCAAAGCCACATCTAGATACTAGATTAAAGCAAGTCATTGTCATCTTAGAATGGGACACCTTATCTATGCCTTCCTTTGACGCCTTCCAGAGGAGGAGTGCATGCAGCTTTCCCAAAGAATTGGTGGCACTCAAATTTATCTCCATGTTTTTGTTTGCTTTTTTATTGAACAGACTTTATTTTTCAGAGCAGTTTTAGGTTTACAGAAAAATGAGTAGAAAGCACAAAATTCCCATATACCCTCTCATCCAGCCCCCAGTTTCCTCTATTAATTTTTAAAAATATTTTATTTGTTTACTTGACAGGAAGAGAGAGAGAGAGAGGGAACACAAGCAGGGGAAGTGGGAGAGGGAGAAGCAGACTCCCCACTGGGCAGGATCCCAATGCAGGGCTCAATCCCAGGACCCTGGGACAATGACCTGAGCCGAAGGCAGATGCTTAATGACTGAGCCACCCAGATGTCCTCATTTTCTTAACAGTGTCTTTCTCAGGGCAGAGTTTTTAATTTTTTTTTTTAAGATTTTATTTATTTATTTGACAGTGAGAGATCACAAGTAGACGGAGAGGCAGGCAGAGGGAGAGAGAGAGGGAAACAGGCTTCCTGCTGAGCAGAGAGCCCGATGTGGGACTCGATCCCAGGACCCTGAGATCATGACCTGAGCCGAAGGCAGCGGCTTAACCCACTGAACCACCCAGGCGCCCAGAGTTTTTAATTTTAATGGAGTCTAATTTAGCAATATTTTCTTCCATGGACTGTGCTTTGGTGTTGTATTGGTCCTCATGTTTTACTGCGTCTTTGCTGTGACCAGAGGGATAAATCACAGTATAGGCAGTGTAAACCAAAAGAGCAGGACGATGGGAACTGACCCATGGTCTTGTCTGTGTAGCAACAGTTTCCCTCCTATGGATTACTGAAGAGCTATACCACAAATCGTGAGTGCAAATTCCTACCAAAGGAGCCTAAGCTCTGCTTTCAGATACCCAAAGATATATCCCAAATGAGAAAGCAGGATAGAAATTCAGTTACCCATTAGGTAAACTGAAACACTGCTATTTTCCACCGCTTATTCCCAGCTCCTCTGTGCTACTCTGGGGTGCAGAACAAGTTCAATATAGGGTCCCAGGGGACCCTGGCAGGTGCTGTGATGTAAATCTTCAGGAGATGCAATAATATAGAAAGATGTCATTGGTTCCCCCATCTCACTGTCCACCTCTTCCCACCATTTCCCTTACAATGAAAGCTAATGCTTTCGATTAAAACAACATGCAGGAAAGGCCCACTGCTTCCTTGTCTTCTCTGAATCCTTCCCACATCTCCCTCCCCTCCACTGAGAGCTTCTCATGCAGGCTACCAAATACCTCTCAGCAACCACATCTCCAGGCCCTGGTATTCCTACAATGGTGGATACCATCTTAACAACCATGATGGCTGCTTGGCCATGGGCAATGCCCAGCCTGTGGACAGCCCAGCAGCCCTCGGGGAGACCCAGACTAACCAGCTTGTGTATCAGTGTGGGTCATCAGGAAAGTCAGGGCCCCAATTTGAAAAGTCATTCTTTTTTTTTTAATTGTATTTTTTTAAAAGATTGTTTAAAAAAGATTTTATTTATTTATTTGACACACAGAGGGAGATCACAAGTAAGCAGAGAGGCAGGCAGAGGGGCGGAGGGGGGACACAGGCTCCTGGCTGAGCAGAGCGCCCAATGCTGGACTCCATCCCAGAACCCTGGGATCATGACCTGAGTCGAAGGCAGAGGCTTAACCCACTGAGTCACCCAGGCACCCGAAAAGTCATTCTTATCATCTTGTCAGATTCAGCTCTTTGCAGACAAAAAGCCATCCAGCATCCCAGTGCCAGTGTGATAGGCAGAATAAAGCCCTTTTCCCACACCCAAGATGTCACTGTCCTAATCCCTGGAACCTGTGAATATGGGGCTTTGCAGATGTGAATAAGGACCTTGAAATGGAAAAGTTAGTCTGGATTATCCAGGCGGGCCCAATGTACCAACAGGTGTCCCTACAAGAGGAAGAGGGAGGCAGGAGACAGAGTCAGAGAAGGAGCTGTCATGACAAGCAGTTTGAAGGGATGGGTATCAAAGAAGCAAGAGTCCGGGGACATGTCAGTCTCCAGAAGCTAGAAAAGGCAAGGAAATGAATTCTCCCCTAGAGGCTCCGAAAGGCACACAGGCTTGCTAAATCCATTTCAGACATCTGCCTCTGGAACTGTAAGATAATGAATTTGTGTTTTTAAGCCACCAAGTTTGTGGTCATTTGTTACAGAAGCCATAGGAAACTAATACAGCCAGTGACTAATTGGCGGGGGCGGGGGTGGGCAGTTAGAAACCTCGGAAGCCTTGGACCCCACTTCTCTTCATACTCCTGGTCTTTGGAAGGGTCCTTCCTCTTCTCTGATGTGTCATCCAGCAAAAAGGCAAATAGATGATAGTCACGAACTGGCAGGACAAGACAAGCCAATCTGTCAGTAAAGACTTTAGCCTTTGTGTCTTTTATTTAAATATTTATTCCATCATTTTTAAAGTTTCCCATCGCAACCACAGAGGTAACTGGAATCCAGCTGTCCCAGGCAATAGACATATCAACTTGGGGTCTCCTGAGGACGGCAGATTTGTAGACTGCTGGAGTCAAAAAGAGACTGTCCAGTTCAAACCACTTGACAGATGCGGAACTGTGGCTGGACCGAGGAGGGGCGGGCCGGTGTCTGTGGGGAACCGTGAGCAGGACCTGGCAGGCTGCGCTAGAGCCAACCCTTAGGCATCAGCTGGGTACCTAGCCCCGCCAGGATTCGCCCATCACGGCTGCTGTTGGTACTGGCTCTCGGTGGCCGTGTAGAAGTCGTCCAGCACGCTCTGGATATATTCGAAGGTGGGCCGCTCCTCAGGGCGGTTCTTCCAGCAGCGTGTCATGATGCTGTAGAGCTCCTCAGGGCAGTGCTCTGGTCGAGGCATGCGGTACCCGCGCTCCAGCGCCCGGATCACCTCTGGGTTTGTCATCCCTGAGAAGGAGCCATGGAATTAAGAAGGGAGGGATTGGGACAGGGAAACCCGGGGTGACAGACACAATGACCTCCCCCACAGCCATCACTTCCCACCTCCCTTAGAAGCTGAGCCCCTCCTACTGTGAAAGCCAGTCTCCCTAACAGCTACCAGGAAAGGTGTTCCTCCCTTGAAAGATACACCCTTCCTCTTTCGATGACATTGAGGAACAACGTGATCCTTGGAGGACCGCACAGGGAAGACAATCACAGAGAAGCTAACCACAGTCCTGAGTGCTGTTGAGCACGTGAACTAGCCAGTCACCAATGCCAGACTCCTCCTCATGGAGACTGATAACTTGCCTATAGTTTCCGCCACTCTTGGTTATTTTGTTCCTTACAGCCTAATGTGTCCTCTTGGATATAGGTTCCATAACCCATTGCCTGGCTCTTACTGGTGTATCCTCAAGACAAAACAGGTGGCCTGTCTCAGTGTCACTCTGTGAGTGGGACCATTTCCTTGTTCAATTGAAGTTTATCTGAGATATCCTGAAAAACAATCTTCTACACGCCTGTGATGCCCAATCTTATACTACGAGTCTAGAGCCCCAAACTCATAGACCCGAGTGCTTCCTCCAACATCTTTCCTTGGATGTTACACGTCGACCCGATTTTAACAGGACTAAACCAGAACTCTTGAATTTCTAGCCCCAGCCCATCACCTACCCAGCTGCAAAATTAAAACCAAGAGGATCAACCGTGATACTTCTCTCTCTCTCCTTCCTCATCAGCAAGTCACATTTTTTCCTTCTTTTGAAACATAGCTTCAACCCACCAACTTACCTCTGTCTCCACCACTTGCCCTCATCCCACTGCTGTGACTGCTACCTTCTCCTCAACTCCCAATCTACTCTCCATGCTGAACCGAAACATCACTTAAAGATGGAGATCAGATGATGCCACTTCCCTGCCCCAGGCCCTCCAATGGCTTCCATACACTTAGACTAATATCCACAGTCCACACTCTCTAACATGGCCACGGGCCCTCCCTGATCTGGCCCCTGCCAACCCCATCGTTCACCATCTGCTCTCATTCCTTGTCTCCAGCTACCAGGCTTCTCTTTCTTCAAACCCACCTCAGGGCCTAAGAGCTAGCGGTGTTTTCTAACTGGACTCTTTCCCCTAGTTCATCACTGAGCTGTCTTTCAACTCCGATAGGACCCACTCTGACAGGAGCTGGGGAACACCACAGGCAGCCCATGTCACTCCCTCTCACTTGTCCTGCTTCATTTTCTGCTCAGCAGTCCTCTCCAGCTGGGAGTGTGTGTGTCTGATGTGTGTGTGTCCCTCCACGCTAGAACATGCTGGTCTCACCGTATCCTCAGTGCCTAACACACAGGAGGGATTTGATCAATACCAATGAATGAACCAACTGTCTACATCTTTTTATTTCTAATCTTCACAACCACTTCTGCAAGGTAGATATCATTACCTGTATTTTTTTAAAGGTAAAGACACCAAGGTAGGAGAAGTGAAGTGAATTTCTCAAAGTGTAATTGTTGTTGGGGTGAGATTCAAATTCAGGATGGTTTATATACAAAGTCAGGGAATCTCTGTATCTGCCTTTCTCCTTCTCCCCAGTGTTCTGGCTACAGATAACCCAGGAGACATCCCAACCAGAAAGGAACAGAGAGTAACATTATTTATAGAGTATCAGGCAATCTGCATGTTGGGTATATCTTTGTAACTACATGGTCTACTCAGCGTAGGGTGCTGCCCATAGGCATGGGGATAAATTAATTCATTCAGCAAGTGGTTATTAATCACCCACCATGTGCCAAGCACACAGGTCGGCACATACACTAGTGAGGAGTACAGACATGATTTCTGGCTTCATGGAGCTCAGTGTCTGGTAGGGAAAATATTAAACGAATATACGGTTATCAATTGCAATGAATACTCTGAATGAGACCATATGGGATATTATGAATGAGAAGTGTTGGGCATGTATGATACTTTAGATGACAGGATGGTGGATACAGACTGAGATGAAGCTGGAGAAGGAGGCAGGCACCGGATCATGTGGGACCTGCAGGCTATAATTAGAAGTTTGAGATTTTGTCCCAACTACAATGAGAGACCATTAAAGAGTTAGAGGTGGAAAAGGGACAAGATCTGTTTCACAATTCTAGAAAGATCCCTCTGGCCTCAGTGGAGAATGGTCTATGGGGGAGAGGGACAAATGCAGGGAGACTGTGTAGGAGGCCACCGTGCCATCAAGGTAGAATATGATGTTGGCCTGGATATAGGTGGAGGCAGAGGAGTTAGACATGAGCATGTGTTTTGGAGACAAGTGGCCAAAACCTTGGGACTGCTTGGATGTAGGAAGAGATGAGAGAAAAGGGAGGGCCAAGGAAGCCTCCAGATTTTCAGCTTAAGAAACTGGATGGATGGAGGTACCTTTGACTGAGATGGGGCAGGTGAGGGGAGGTTGGGGGCAAGGACCAAGAACCGTCTGAATGGACACACTAACGAGAGAAGACACCCGGACTGGGCCATGGAAGCAGCCACAAGCTATGTCCCCTTCACTACCTGGGTAAGGGATCCGGCCATAGGTGACGATCTCCATCAGCAGAATACCAAAGGACCAGACATCTGACTTGATGGTGAAAGAGCCAAAGTTGATGGCTTCAGGAGCTGTCCACTTGATGGGGAACTTGGCCCCTGTGGGGTTGGACAGAGCAGTCAGGGAGAGTCTGGGAGCAGTCATGGCTGGGTGTATGCCAGGGTGGGGAGCAGGACAGGGGCATGGCTGCTGACACCTGTCCCTCTGTCTGGCCTCCACGGTAGCAAGGGCCATCAATCCTAAGGGCAGTTGTCTAGAGGGGAGAGGAGAGGGCAGAGGGCTCTGGGGTGTGCCAGGGGAGCTGACACTCTGGGCCACCTCATTGATTCAGCTCATACCCCAGGAAACTACAGCTCCTGAAGAGGAGAGTCCTCAAGGACTGGTATAAATGGAGTCATACAATATGCAGTCTTTGTCACTTAACACAATGTTCTGGAAGTTTATCCACGGTTAGCATCCATCAGTCCGTCCCTTCTTTATTGTGGCCAAATAATGTGCTTTTGTTGCTTCCACTTTTTGGCTGTCACGAATTGTGTTGCTCTTCATACACAAGTTTGCCTGTTTCTGAATTTTATATAAATGGTGGCATCTACGTTTTGGGGGGGGGGGTCTGATTTCTTTCATTTCAATATTACGTCTGTGAGAATGAACCATTTTGTTGCATGGAGCATTGGTTTGTAATTTTTCATTGCTGCATAATATTATAATACATAAATGTACCACAATTTATATATCCATTCCACTATTCATGGATAGTTGGATTCTTCCTAGTTTTTGTCTATTATGCATAAAATTGCTCTCACCCTTAATTTCAACATGCACTTGGCTAGCTCACACTAAAATTGATCTGAGTCACTGGGTATGAGAGTCTATGGGTCAGAATACTCTATCTGGAAGGACTCCAGCAAGCTTACTAACATCAAGCTAATACAGAGACACATCTCAGCTCTCAGTGCTCATAACCCATCCAAGAGGGCCCCATGGATACTTTGGCAGTGCTCCCTACCTTCCCGAGCTGTGTACTCATTGTCCTCGATGACACGTGCCAGGCCAAAGTCGGCGATCTTACACACCAGGGATGCAGAGACCAGGATATTGGCAGCTCGGAGATCTCGGTGAATGTAATTCCTCTGCTCGATGAAGGCCATGCCTTCTGCAATCTCCACCCAAAACAGAGACATCCTCATCCTCACATCTGGCCCAGCCCAAAATAGGTCCCAGCCAAAAACATAAGAGGAGTGAAAATGCATGTGCTTCCCCTTTCTTGTGGAAGGGTCCTGAGCTCAGTTTGGAATTTCTCTATCTCCCCATCTAGGCTGGGGAGATATGTCAGGACCTGGGTCTCTTTGGGGGCTTTTCTTGGATTCCAAGACTTCCAGAGACTACTTTGAGGAAAGAGCATTATTTCCCCAGGACCTATATACACATAACAGAATACTATGAGATCCTCTCATCCCCAACCTTCTTTCTGGGGGACAACCTAAGCTAATGTCATATTCTGCTGTATCTCTTGTACCTTCTTCATCTTTAAGCCTGGGTAGGGAAAATTCATGTATTCATTCAACAAATATCTACTGAGTGTCTCATGGGTGCCAGGCATATTATTTGAACAGCTGGTGAGCCAGGCAAGGCCCCTGTGGGTAGTAGTAAGTGTCATAAAGGATAAAGCAGGATAGCAGGACATGAGTGTAGAGAGCTGTTTTGGATTGAGTAGTCAGGGAAGCCTGCCTTGAGGAGGTCAAATTTTAGCAGAGATCTCAGTGGTGATAATAAGTATGTCAAATAAGAGCATTTCTGGCAGAGAGCGAGAACATCATGTGCAAAGGCCCGGAGGTAGGAATGAATTTGGGTGTTCATGGAACAGGTACGGAAGTTGTCATGGTGCGGGGGCGGGGGCAGGATGGTGGGAGTTGAGGTTGAGAGGGAGGCTGCTGACTGTGAAGAACCTTCTAGGTTTGGAGAACAGGTTGGATTGTATTCTGAGCATGATGGGAAAGTGGTAGAAGTCCTCGAGCAGGAGTGTGACATGATCTGATGTATATTTTAATGCTATCATGGCTGCTGAACGAATAAAAGACTATAGAGAATTCTCATTCACAACGGGTCCCTAAAATCCCGATTTTTCCTTAAGGATCTTTCTCAAGGGCGTGTGCATTAACCCTCATAAAGAAGCTTATAATTAACACCCAGACACCCAGAAAACAGCACTTGTGGCTTACAAACTGGCCTTTGAGCTCCTCGAGGCAGGTGTTACTATAATCTCTGTTTTATAGAGTTGGAGGACACTTTTTCCAGATCACCCCACCAGGAAAATTCTCAATGTCAGACTCATACCAGTCTGCAGATTTCCAGTCCCTGTGCCCCATGTTGCCTCTAATTACTGCAGAACTCCCGTGCTTGGAGGACTGCAGCTGGGTGCAATCTGGTGAGATTTTGGGGGTGGAGTGGGGGAGCCTGCCAAGACAGACCAAACCAAGACACAAGCTTGCTCAAGGTCAGAGACAAGAGGGTGGCGCACTTGCAGAAAGTGGCCAGCAGGGGGCACCCGATGGCTACCGGAACCGAGGTGTGAGGCTTCAGACTTTCTAGCAAAAATTTGAGACTGATTTTGCTTGGAGTTACAAGCCTGCGGTGAGATGAGACAAGGTCTTGCAGGAGGCAGAGGTGGAGGGGAGCGGGATTAATGAGGAGTCCTCAGACAACAGAACAGTTAACAAGAGCTATTATGCTAATGACAGGCATTGTAGCTCATTCATTTGTTACAAGATGATATTTGAGCTTAAATAGCATTTGCTCTGTGCTTGGGGTGGTACGGCTGCTATCAGCCATATGGCAAGAAAGCTGAATTCTAGAGAAATAAGTAACTGGTCCAAGTGGAGAGCAGGAATGGACCTCCAGCATCCCTGCTCAGGGTCTGTGCACTGATGCATCACTCTACCTGGGTTTTGGCCTTGGATTTGGCACTAATGCTGCTAGGTACATTTTTTCAGTACTCACAGGCAGACATGTAACTTATTGATTTTCACATGCACTCGGTGGAGCAGATGGGATTAACCCAATTTAGGAGACTAGAGGATACTGCCTAAGGAACTCTGGGCTTAATCTGATGTTGGACCAACTCAGCCTGAGCCCCACAGCTCTGGGACCTCCAGCAAGCTACTTCCCTCTTCTGTGCTTTACTTTTCTTCTCTGTAGAATGAGGACAACAACAGAACCTGCTTCTGGGGGGTTATGTTAGGATGAATCCTCTCAGCCTACACAAGGGTGTGAACAGGGTCTGGCTCGTAGGTATTCACTTCAATCGGGGCTATTCATGCTCCCTGGTGAGGAAGGTGGCATATTCAGAGAGGTTAAGCAACTGGCTCAAAGCAACACAGGCAGAGCTGGGATCAAAACCAAAACTCTATGTGACTACTAAGCCCAGAGGCTTACACAGTGTTGCTTCTCAAGGGTTGAAGGAATAACAGAGAGGTTCGCTGGGTTCAGGGTTGGTCTAAGAAGGAGGGGGTGATGAAGTGGTGATATTTCATGACCACCAAGAAGGCTGCCATTATGTTGGGCATTAAAATTTGGATTTGAAAAACAACAACAATTTGGGTTTCCTTCTGAGAGTATCAGGGAGCCACAAAATCAGAGCTGGAAGGGCCTAATTTGGGCTCCTCCAACAGAATCCTAGTAATTCCTTGGGTTTGCTGGTCGGGGTTGGGGCGGACAAAGCAAAGGGCACCCTCTTCAATCTGAGCAACTCTGTTTTGATCTATTTTAAAATACTCAGCAACTGCACAAGGGTTCACTCGACCAACAAAGTTAGGGCTTTAAAAAAGACTTTTGGGGGTGCCTGGGTGGCTCAGTGGGTTAAAGCCTCTGCCTTTGGCTCGGGTCATGATTCCAGGGTCCTGGAATTGAGCCCCGCATCGGGCTCTCTGCTCAGTGGGAGCCTGCTTCCCCATCTCTCTCTCTGCCTGCCTCTCTGCCTACTTGTGATCTCTGTCTGTCAAATAAATAAATAAAATCTTAAAAAAAAAAAAAAGACTTTTGAACTTAGAAAGCATAGACGTGGTTTAATTCCCTCATTTGACAGATGAAGACACCGAGGCATGTCGCAGGTCTGAGGCCCATATAGCCAGTGCTCAGGTGAGGCATGTTCTATACCATCTGCCTTTCTAGGACTGGAAGTGAAGACCTGATCCCAGGTTGCCTCCTTCCTCTCCCTGGGCCCTCTACTCCTGGACATACAAAGGTCAGGATCTTCTTTCCCTCCCTTGGTTTCTGTTTTCCCATCTGTGAAGCAGGGAGAATGGCATTTGTTCAGGCTGACTCTCCCCCAGTAAGATTTCTGCCAGTTTGATGGTTATAAGTTAGTTATAGGCCAGACTATTATTTCCCTAGGGACAGGGCCCATTAAAGTGAAAATACCAGGCCTTGATTTCCATATGCCTCTGGCATTCCAGGCTCCAAAATTTAAAGCCTTTTTTTTTTTTTTTTTTTTTAATAATCTCTGGGCATTCCTCCCTCTCCTGAGATTTGCATACTCAAATGAGTTCTGCCTTAGGGATCTCCAGAAGGCACAGCCTTGGGTCCTAGGCAGGTTTCCCTTAACACTTTCCAGGCTGCAAACCATACCCCTCTCATCTTTGCCAGTCCCAGGTACTAGCTTACGAGGCCCTGCTCTTTTGCTTTTCCCCATGGGCTTTGGCACAGCTTGTTTCTTCCATCTAGAATACCCTCCTCTCTCCAGTTCAGCTGCCTAACTTCCTCTCATCCTTCAGGGTTCAGCCCAGAAGCCACTTCCTCTGGGAAGCCTTCTTGCGTTGCTCCTGAACCAGGCTAAATGCTCCAGTATGTCCTCGCACAGCATCCCTTCCTCCCCTGTTTTCCCACAGAGAGGAGAGAATGAGAGAGACAGAAGTGAAAAACACTCAAGCTGGGGGTAAGAAGAGCTGTAGAGAGTGAAGGGAAGATGAGAGAGATAAAGTTCATCTGTAGTCAACTGCTTCTCCAGGCCTAACTTTCCTGTTCTGTAAAATGGGATGACCTATCTGTGGCCAGCCTGTTACACCGGTGGCCCTCCGTGGACTGTGCCTCCTGGGACTCATGCCCTTGTGCAGCCCCCTCCTACCCTGAGCCTTGGCTGGGTCGTGGGCCATACTTTGGCCAGTGAAAGTTAGCAGGAATGATGGGAGCAGAGGATTCACAAGGGCTTGCACATTAGGGCTCGACCCTTTGGAACACTCCCTCTTGGAACCTAGCCACCATGCTGTAAAGAAGCTCTGGCTGGACTACTGAGTGATGAGGAGACACGGGAGAGTGGCCCCAGAGGATGGGCCCCCATGACAAACATTCTAGAACATTCTAGCCCCAGGCAAGTTCTCAGCAGAATCCATCCACATGACTGACCTCAGTCTCACCACAGGGAGCAGAAGAGCCACCCAGCCAATCCCAGTCAACGAGCAGCATCACAAGAAATAATAAGCTGTGGTTTCGAGCCAATAAGCTTTGGAGGAGTCTGTTACATAAGAATAGATAATAAAGGGGCGCCTGGGGATCTCAGTCCATTAAGCAACTGCCTTCAGCTCAGGTCTGGTCCTGAGGTCCAAGTTCAAGTCCCTGGTGGCTGGCTCCATGCTCAGTGGGGAGTTTGTTTCTCCCTCGCCCTCTGCCCCTCTCCTGTGCCCTGTGTTCTCTCTCTCTCTCAAATAAATAAATAAAATCATAAAAAAAAAAAGATAAGAAAAATCCTGCTCTCTAACGTTGATGTGAGGACCAAACGAGTTAGTACCGGCAAGACACATACAGAAAGTATACAGTTGACTCTTGAACAACACGAGGGTCAGGACCCCTGCACAGCCAGAACCCCACATACAACTTCTGTCTCCCCCCAAACTGAACTACTAATAACCTACTGCTGACCGGAAGCCTCACCAGTAACGTAAACAATGGATTAATACCGTTGTTATATTATGTGCATTATACCCTGTACTCTTACAATAGAGTCAGCTAGAGTTAAGAAATTGCTATTTACTATTTACTACTATTTACACTATGATAGCATGTGTCCAATAAACACGTTAAAGAGATCACGGAATTTCTGTCCCCCTGCCCTGGGCCGCCAAGGCCCCCTTAGACTCTCACCTGGGCTGAGAAGTCAATGAGCTTGGGCAATGTCTGCTTGCTCCCTTCTGTACTTTTCAGGAAGTCCAGCAGGCTTCCTGTGGGGGGAGGGGAAGCAATACATGCCAGTCAGTTCTCACACTTCTTTGGTGCACGGTTAAAACTGCTCATAGTCATGGATTTAAATAAAAATATTTATTTACCACTCCTGGTGTTTATGAACTAGAGTTTGAGTGTTTTAAAAAATGATTTGTGATTACTAGATGGGGGCAATCACAGTTTCTTCGACTGAGGGAGTTTTCTGAGCCCCGATGACCAGAGAGGGCTGTGCTTTCCCCGCGCTGGCATAATTGTGTATTTAGAAAATGAAAAGCATTTTGAGACTTTAAAATCACACCCAATGACGTTGCCTGAGATGTTTCTGTTTATCGAAAAATGGGCAAGGATTGAAGATGGTGGTGAAGTGGTGGCCAAAAAAACAAAAAACAAACAAACAAAAAAACCCTGGGAAATCTTGGATCATGGGCAGGCGGGGTGGGGGCAGCCTGGAGGGAAGGCTTCGCCAGCTCTCTTTCCCAGAGCATTGGTCCGGACGGAGAAGACTGCGGGTGAGGCAGGGAGCTGCCCCCAGCCTCAAAGGCTTATTGTGAACCCATAAGCCTCTTCTACCATCACCCAGAGGGGTGTGCTGGCCCCACTCCCCTCTCCTGTAGCCCCGTGAGCTCCCCTTCACCTGGCATCCCCTCGAATGGTTTCAGCCCATTAAGGAGGAGGGCTGGGCCGTTGCCTGTCAAGGCCCAAGTAGTCAATTTCAAACAGTAATTGTCAGAAGAGCTCCTGGCCAGACTGGGGCATCTGGAGGGTAGGGTCACATTTGAGTCTGCAGTTGACCAGTGTGAGCCACCGCCTGCATCCCCAGTGCCCCGAGCGCAGCACCTTTGGCCATGAACTCCGTGATGATGTAGATGGGTTCCTCTGTGACCACCGCGTGCAGCTTCACTAGCTTGTCGTGCTGCAGGGTCTTCATCAGGTTGGCCTCTGCCAGGAAGGACTCCACCGACATGCTCCCTGGCTTCATCGTCTTCACGGCCACCTTGGTGTGCTTGTTGTAGGTGGCTGGAGCAGGGGAGGGAACAGGAAAGATGGTCAGAACCCACTGCTCCTTCCCGCATGGCCCTGGGAGGCCCCACAGCAGGTCTGTTTTCCTCCAGAAGGCCTTCCCTGCTCATCTCAGCCCTCAGAGAGGGAAAGGGAGGCACAGGCTTTGGCCTCAGAAAGATGTGGGTTAGAAGGCTGGTTCACTACTTCCTAGCTGCGTGCCCTTGGGCAAGTCACTTAACCTCTCTGAACTGTGGTTTCCTCATCTGCAAGGTGGAAATGATCAGCATTGCCTTTCAAGGGCTGTGGTAGGGATTCAAGAATAACCTCAAAACCTCACTCAGACTGTTACTTGCATATGCTTGCGTGTGTGTGCACACACACACACACGCACACACCATCTTTGCTTAAAATGCTTTAATTGTAACACTGCTCTCAATTAAATGACCTATCTCATCATGGTCCACAAAGCCCTGCAGGATTTGGCCTCACCAAACTCTGCCCCCCTCCTTTTGTACACCAATCAGCCTGCATATCAATCAGTCTCCTCCTCCCACCCCAGAGACTAAAGCCACCCCATCCCTGCCTCCTCTTGTTGATCATGTAAATCTCATAATTACTTGTGTTTCCATTTTTTGCCTTGGCTGCCAGGAAGCTCAAATCTAGATTTGCAGTCTTCCTGTAGTGAGAGTCTAAGGCCTTCATATATAAAATTTTTATATATTTATCACTTATCACTTATCACCTTATCACTCAGCCACATTCTCTTATTCAATGCCTGGCACACAGCAGGGTCTCAGTAAATGGAGTTGAAATGTGTGGGTTTTAAGCTTATTTTTTTTTCTTGCTGAATTGTTTGCATCTCTGTAAGTTGTCTTCACTCCCACATGGAGCATGGTGGAGTGCACCGGGCACTGGGCCAGGCATTGCATCTACCCCGCATTCTGCAAAGCAGGCATCGCTGTTCTTATTAGGGGCAGGATTACAGGGATGGTGCATGCCTTTTCAGCACCCCACAATGCTCTAGCATGGTGCTGGGCACATGATGGGGGCTCAGAGCAGCTTGCTTATCAGTTGCCAACACTGAACATACCTGAAAAATCTCAAACTACATTTTCCCACTTAGTTTCCATCCTCCTAAGAGGACTTTGATGATCTCAACCCCAAACTAGGGGAGCGTTCCAGCTCCATACTGGGGAGGAGGAGTAGATTCCTCACCTGGAACTCCTCCTTCCCAGAAGGGAGATTTGGACCCCAACAAGGCTGACCTCAAAAGCAAATCAGTGTTTGCATAGCAAGACAATGTGGTTGTATCAGTTGAATTGCTCTTTTATGATTCTTATTCAAATATCCACACCCAGGCAGGGTGGCATCCCCACTTTGCCTCTGACTCTTCCTGGAAGCAATGACCTCCTTCATTCCGCCCTCCCTCCACCCTCTGGCCCTGGGTCCTTACCCATCCAGACTTCCCCAAACTGCCCGGCTCCGAGTTTCTTCTCCAGCTTGAGGGATTCCCGGGGGATCTCCCAGGCATCTTTCTCCCATGGCTTCTGGGGCTTGGAGGACACGCAGGGCACTGTCAGCTTCTGGCAGAGTCCATCACTCCCCTCTGGAACATAGCCCCTGGTCAGTCGAAGGCAGCTAGCCTGAGGCTTCCCCTGGAAGGCCTCCCTGCCTGGTCCACTGCCTGTGGCCAGGGTTCCAGTGGGTTACCACCAGCGGGGACACAAGCACCCGGCATGATGAGATGTATCTCGACCCTACTGCTCAACAGCAGGCCTAAGACTTCTGGAGACTCCAAGCAGCTATGTGTCTGGGGAAGGTCAGGAAGAGCTCAGCAGGCCTCAGAGGCTACAGCGCACCCCTCCCTAGGATTCCGGGGAGATGGGTCCACCCTGGTTGGGATGCGGCCCTGGGGAGGACTCACTCTTGTAGTGGGCCACCAGCTCCTGCAGGGTATTGAAGGTGCTCCGTGGGGAGATGTAGAAGCCCCCACTGTCCAGGGTCCGGATCTTGTAATGCTTCACCGTGTCCCTGTGCTGGGGGTCGTAGTCTCGCACAGAGAGAGAATAGCTTCCTGCAAGGGCCAGCGAAAAACCCGTCAGGAGCGGGACCTCAGGGCCCTGCCACCTCATGTTAGTGATGTGGGAAACAGAGGCAGAAGAAAAATTATTAAATTTCCTTACTCACTGGCAAGCCCTTGAAAAAGGCAGAGTGACATTCCTCTAGGGACTCAATTACCTCCACCTGGAGGCTTTGCTAAGGGCAAAGGGCAATTCTAGCCTGACTGACCCTTACCCCCAACCAGGATCCTGTAGTCTACTTTAACAATTGCTTTCGAAACTTCATCTCTAAACCCTCCAAGAGAGTGTTGACAATCATTCCCAAGCATATGGTCCACTGATATACATCTAAAGGGTCTCAGACAAAAGTTTTATTATTGGTAATGACTAATCTTTTCCCAACAATAGCTAGCCCTTCAAGGTCCTGGAAACCTTGCTTCCAAAATTCCTTAGAGATTTGCGCCATCCCAGACCCCCTCCCAACTTGCAAGCATGTAACGGACCACTCCTCACAACCCCGGACAGCAGCTCTTTCTGCCCAGGGATCCTGTCCCCGTGCTTTAATAAACCACCATTCTGCACCAAAGATGTCTGAAGAATTCTTTCTTGGTCGTCGGCTCCAGACCTCACCCCACCGAACCTCACTTATATTCTAAGACTTCATCATTAGCACCCTGACACCCGCTCCCGGCACCCCTATAAGGCCACCGCCCCCACTGGGTGGGCACTGGGGCTGCGGAGTACAGGGGAAGAGTGGGCTGTGGGGTCCGGCCATCTGGGTGCTCGTCCAGCCTCCTCCATGTCCAGCTGTAAGACCCTGAACAAGTGATGCTGTCACCGCTCTGTGCCTCAGCCTCCTCATCTGTAAAATGAGGTTGGTCCTCATACCTCCGAACCTCATCGCATTGCCTGATGATTAAAAGAAGTAATGCTGGAAAACACTCAAGATGTGAACCCTCAGCATATGTCGGCTCTCATCAGCATCTTCATTATCTCGATCTATCATCTACTGTCTGTCACAATAGCCAAGACATCACATCACACTGGTAAAGAGGTGACTCAGAAGCCAACAAAGAAAAAGATCCACAACAACAACACAATGCAGTCTGATTCTTGAAATGTAAACGTCAAAATATAAATGTCAACATTGGATGTCGTGGCAGGCTGAACATCTGCTCCCCCGCCCCGAAGATGTCTGTGTCCTAATAGCTGGCACCTGACTTTGTTAGCTCACGTGTTTAAAGGGACTTGGGGGGTGTGATCCCATGAAGGATCTGGACATGGGCAGATTATTGTGGCCAGGTGGCCCCGATGGAATCACAGGGTCCTTATAAGAGGAAGGTCAAAGTCAATCGTAGGATAGGTGAAGACAGAAACACAAGGTTGGACGGATGTGAAAAAGGGGCTATGAGCCAAGGAATACTGGTGGATTCTAGAAGCTGACAAAGGCAAGGAATCAGATTATTTCCTGAAGCCTCCAGAAGAAACCAGCCCTTCAGACACCTTGACTTGAGCCTGGTGAGACTGACTTCAGACATCTGACCTCCAGAACTGTAGGATAACAAATTTACCTCGTCTAAGCTATGAAGTTTGTGGTCACTTGTGACAGGAGCATTAGGAACCTAATGCATGTGACATCACACAGACCGGAAACACGCAAGTCTTTCAGTCCCTGACCATGCTTCTGCGTTTGCAAGCTGGGCATCCTTGGGCATGCTGTTAGCCTCTCTGTCTCTTGGTCTGCTCTACGTGCACCGGAGCACTATGACATAGGATTTTGAGGAGGCTTGAATTGTTGCACAAAAAAACCAGGTGACCAGATATCCCAGCCACTGTTCTAAGAATTTCATCCAAATCAACTGCGAGTGAATATGAATAATCATCCCCAAATGGATTGGAATTATATGAATATAAGGCATTATGTTATTCATTATAGTGAATGAATAACCCCGTGAGGTCGGGGTTCTAGATCGCCATCATTTTACAGGCAAGCAGACTGAGGTCCAGGCAGGTGAACTAACTCACTTGCAGGCATGCAGCTGGGAAGTGGCGGAGTCTGGAGTCAAACCCGGGTGGCTGGCTCCGGGCCCCACTCTTTGTCACTCTGCCCAGCCAAGGTGAGGCTGGCTTGACTGGTACTAGATGGGGGTAGGGTAGAATCCAAGAAGCAGCAGGATAGGGTTCAGGGGACTCACGGGGTCAGTTTTATTAAGCTGGTTAAATTGGCCCCTAGGGTCCTCCAGTGGGGGGAGGGGCCTGTGCAAGGGACCAGGCTCACCTTCCCGCCCTGCAGGACTGGGGTGGTTTCTTGATTCTCCTGCCTCTATCTGCAGGATGGTCCAGCTCAATCAATCCCCCAGCTGTCCTGGGAGCAGCTGGATAGGAGAAGCCAGGAACTGTATACCTTTATCTTTTTTGGTCCTATTTCCCTTGCCCTGAGGCTTGAAGGGGGGTTGTTGGGTGGGAGGAAATAAAGTGTAAACACGCACTGGCCTGAAACAGTGATGGTGAGTGGCGTTATCCTGCCACATTCGGGCTTGACCAATTTGGACATCTAGGGGGAGAGCAAAAGGCCAGGCAGATGTCTTTGATGGATGTCCCCAAAACTGTTTGCTCAGGGTCCTGTGAGGTTACACTTTATATAATTTGCTTGCTGAGTCTGCACCAAGCAGCTTTGAGACTAAACATATTAGTAAAGGTGTGCTCCACATGTGAAGCTGGAAATCACGAGCCTCCTTACTGACATCCATTCCTTTGGAAAAATTAGCCTCAACGGATGCCAGTTTGTTTTTGGGTACTGTTCTTCCTTCCTGGGTGACCGCCCAGCAGAAAGCCCCCCTCACAGCACAGGAATTTCAGGAAGTTGTTCACCAACATCACAACTTCCAAAAAACAGCACAAATGCCAGTTTAAGCAGAGTCTCAGAGGAGGCTGGTGTGGGGTTCTTCTTACTGCCTGGTCTACTCCTTCCTTATGGAAGGAGTGGGGTATCAGGCTTGTGGACAAGATATATTATGATGGGTATTTTAAGTAATACAAGTTAGTGAAGGTCAAGCTTCAACAGAATATTGTTTTTTGGGGTCCACAACCACTTGGGGACCCAACCAGAAACTACAGGGGCTGAGAAGACCTAAACAAGGCTTGAGCAAAGGGCAGGAGAAAACTTGGCAGTCTGGTGGGCTGAGTGAGTCATTCAGCCCCCCTGGAGCATTGCAGTGATGCAGTCATGCCTGGGGTACCCCTGAAGGGTGGGGTAGGGTGGGGAGGGCTGGCGTCACCTTTGGTGGTCTCGCTGTCCCGGATCATGAAGGAGCCCAGTACATTGCCGGGGGCCAGGAGCTGGCGCTCTGCATCCTTCCGGCTGATGTCCTTGAAGAACCACCTGGTGGAAAGGGGCAGAAGCATTGTGTGAACTCGGGATAGGGGGTCCTGTCCTGCTCACACCGGGCACCAAGAGACCGAGCACCTGGCTTCCTGTAGCATCGATTTCCCCCACAAGATTCTTTTGGGGGAAACATAACCATTCTTTTGATATAAAAACAGACATTTTACCAGGAGTGAATCCAGTTTGCTGAGATGGAAACTTACAGTTTGGAGGCTTTCTTTAAGAAAAATAATACCAAAAGAAAGATTTCCCCCCAAAAATGTAAAAAAAAAAAAAAAACCACCCAACTTTTTTTAAAGATAAAGAATACAGCATTATTAATACAAAATGCCCATTGGTCATTCCAATGCCACCCAAGATGAAGGATATGGTGAGGGATAGAAAAACTGACTGGTAAGATACAGAAGTCTTAACCAACTGTGGTTAAAATCTTGCTTTTGCCAATTTCACAAGCACACATGAGTGTCCTCCCAGGGTCTCAGAGGGTTCATATGAGTGGGGGCCCGAGATTTGTAAACTTTACAATGTATCCTCTTCTGTGTGTGCAAAGTCTAATATAAAGTCGACATGAATTTTTAAGCTAAAATGTGAGATTTCAATAATTTTATACTTGGACCTTTTCATTTTTCTCCCTGGCTGGTTGGGATATTGAGTAAAAAAGCCCAAGACACAGCAGCAGCGAAATCCATTCCTACCCTCAGCAGGGTGAGGAGTGGTTCGTGTGCTGTAATGGAAAATGTCCAAGACCCAAGATCAGCTGGCCTTGCACCCGCCACAAATCTGCTGTGTGACTTTGAGCAAGTCACTCTCCCCCTCTGGGCCTCTGTTTCCTCTGTATCAACTGGGGGAGAAAAGACAGCTAACATTCATCAAGTTCTTGTTATCCACCCAACAATTATATGGAATCAGGGCCCTTATTATCCCCATTTTATAGAAGAGAAAACTGAGGAATGGAGAGAGCAAGTTACTTGACTGGTGTCATACAGCTGGGAAGTGGTAGAGGCAGGATTCAAGTCCAGGCCATTTAACTCTGGAACCCATGCTCTTTGTCACCATGGGACACCGCCCACCTGCCTTTTCTGCTTTCATCTGTGAACTGATCCGTGCCATGGTGAAATAGTTGAGCAATGTAACAGGGTACACAGTGAGAGCTGTCTCCCTGGCAATCCCACTCCTGGGAAGTTATCCCAGGGATCTTGCACAAGGAAGAAATGACAGACACACAAGGAGACTCACTATAGCCCAGGAATGGAAACGATTTCAAGGACCACGAAGAGGGGATGGTAGCATGTCTACAGGATGGACACTGCACCTGTACAAGGAAGATGCAGGACGGCGTGGGTAGTATCTGCCACTGGTGTAAAACAAAGGGAGATATATGTATTTTCATACACAAGTATTAAGCATTGGAAGATTCATAAGAAACTGGCTTCTGGGGAGGGGAAAGTGGCTGGTTGGCGATGGGGTGGAAGGAAGACTTTTCACCCTTTATTCTATGTCCTTTTGCACCATTTGCATTTTGAAACATTCAAAGTATTGTCTCTTTCCAGGAGGGGGAAGAAGTAAGATTCTCCCCCCCCCCATACTTCCCAGTACACTGACCGCCCTCCCCAAAGGCACCCTCCACTGGTAGTTTCTTAATACAGATGCAAGAACGTGTGAGTGCACTCGGCAAGCCCAATGTGTCTGTTTCGGTCAGTGGTTCTCAAGGTGAGTCCTGGGACCAGCAGCATCAGCCTCACCAGAGAACTTGTTAGAAATGCAAATTCTGAATCTGATGGTTGAGGAGCAGAGCCCAGAAACCAGCATTTTAACCAGCCTTCCAGATGAGGCTGATGCACTGAAGACTGAGATCCACCAATGAGGTCATCCCTTTTGTTCCCAAATGATACGTGTTTTCTGCATCCTGTCTTTTCCACATAGCAATTGTGTTGCCCTTGAGGATTCCCACCAGCCCGTGCCTCCTCTAAGGCTGCCGGGGGAGGTGGGGTGCAGGCAATCTGTGAGTGTTCAGATCCTGGAGTCTGGGAACAGAGCCCTGGATGCCCCAAGAGAAAGCCTAGAAGGATTAAGAAGGAACCAAGCCCTGCCTGCAGCATGTAAGGGGTGTACTGGGGGTGGGGTGGTCCAGGACAGTAGGCTCCGTGGTAGGAGAGGGGCGACTTCACACAGTTTCATGTGCACCAAGAAGGGCATAACTGAGGATGGGGAAAGCCCAAACATTTGAATTTCTAATAGGTCAGCATTTCAAACCGTCAATACCATCGAGCCAGAGGGAGGAGGCAGAAAAGAGAAAAACCACAATGACTTTTAACTTCTTGAATGGCTGGTTGTGAATGGGATCCGTCATTGCCCCGTGGCATGGCCATCGTTTCACTCACCCATCTCTCTCACCATGCTGGGAACATCACCAGGGAGGAGCCCTGAGTCACCTAGTGTGCCTGAAACAGGGCTGCTGGGTGTTTGGCAAATGTCTGTTGGATGTTGGGAAGGCTGCGTGAATGCTGTGTAACCGTTTATGTTTTCAGGGTCAAGCTAGATACAGAGAAGGACCTGCAGCCTAGCCCTCTGGGCTACAGGAAGATCTCTGAGGGCAGGGGTGTGCCTTATTGGTTCTTAAAGTCCCTGGTCTGGCACAGGGCTTGGTGATGTGCAGGCACACACTTACTGAATGAACCAAATGAGGGATGTCTGGCTAGGCGTGGGCTGGCTCACCTCCCAGAAGACCCTCTTTGGCATGACCATATACTTCAGTCAACAAATATGCATTGAGCGCCTACTGCATGCCCGCCTGTGCTGAAGGTACCCTGGCAGACAGACAAGGTCCCTGTCCTCAAATGGTCCCATCTGGCGGGGGAGGGGGGGGAGAGGCAGGCAGGAAACGTGTGAGCAACCACAGAAACAAGATTGTTCTTGCTAGCGAGAAGTGTTCAGGTCTCCATGAGTGACACAGTCCCAGAGGGGATCCGCCTTAGACAGGGTGGTGGAGAAAGGCCTCGTTGAGACCTGAAGGGTGAGAAGGAGACGGGCAAGGGCAGACCCCTAGGAAGACTGGGTCATGCGGGGGACACAGTGAGTGCACAAGGCCTGAGGCAGGAACAAACTGATTTTGCTCGTACTTCCTTCTGCAAGGCAGGAAAAATGGAATACTTACTCCTCCGTCTCCAGAGAGTCAACGCGGGCAACATAGTTGCTTGGGATGTAGCCTTCCTTCCGGGTGACCAGGGATCGAGCCTTCCACCACTCCCCAGACCTGAGGACAGGAGGGAGCAAAGGAGTCAGGAAGCAGAGGAATCCCCCGGTCTTGGGCTCCCCAGCCTTGGCCGAAAATAGCCCCACCCCAGGAAGCAGATAGGGTAAGGGGCAGGGTCACCATGGTCCCAGCCCCCAGCATGCACTCCATCACCAGGGTTGGGAGCTTCGCAACAGTCCCCACTGTGCATCCAAGGGTCTAGAATCAAGCCCAGTCCTTGCATTCACAGCCCACAGCCCTAAGTCTCTGGCCCCACTCTTCCCCTGGACTTGGAGCCGTCCATACTTAGGGTATGGGGCCCTGGGCCCATGGGAGACTCATTGTATGCCAAGAGCCACAGGGAGTGGTCTGACCAAGCATAACCACTCTCATTCTTGAGCCCTAGCACACAGGGACTCACTGACAGTGAAGACTCTAGGGGACTGGAGGTAGCAAACTCAAGAGACCAGAGATTTCTGAATGCAAAGGCACCTCAGCAGTGTCTGGTCTTGATTACAGGAACCTGAGGAAGGCAGCCCTGAGAAAGCACTTTCACCTGTTGTTGCCTGGATGTGGACTGCTAGCGAGTACACAAGCTCCTTTGTTGCGGCTCTCACCCAGGTTCACAGCAAACCCTCCCTCCTCTATTAGGATTCTTATCAGCCATTTACCCCCTAGTATAAGATAGTCTATCGGGTCCTTTATTGAAACACAAAAGAGAGCATGATTGAGTATTGAAGGTAGCTGTGTCTTAGGAGTGGGACAGAGACTCACTCTTCCAGGACCACCATCTGATCTCCCTTCTGGAAACTGAGGTCTTCATGGTGAATGGCCTCGTAATCATATAGCGCGATCACAATGATGTCATCGGGACCTACTGGGAGAGGGACACGCAGGATGGTAAGGCTTTATCTGAGCACCACCACAGCCCTGGGTGTTTCCCATCCCAACAATTGGCACCCAGCCCTGGAACCAGTGACATATCTGTCTCATGGTATAAATAAGGATCATGCCACGTGGGGTGTGGTTCTAGAGTTTAAAGCTAAAGGTGTTTTGTTTGCATTCGTATACAGGGTAATAGAACAAAACAGCCTGTACAAAGTACTTTGGGAGCAATTTAAAGGATTTGCAAGGGTGGATGTGACTGTGTGGGATTTTCGCCTTAAGCTCTGACTGAGCACCTAACCTAACCCGTTACATGACAGAAGATGCCACCTCATACATTTGTCAAATACTTACCATCCGCAGACCCTGGTGGGATGTTGTTGCTGTTGTCAGAACGCTGCGAGGAGGAAATGGGAGAAGGGGATGAATCTGATAGCCACAGAAGGTCTGTGTCAAAAAGGATACCCGAGAGTATCTCATCCCAGCCCTGTTTGTCATGGGAGGAGGACCTGAGAGGGCTGGGGACATAGGTGAGGTCACACAGCACGTAAGGGGCACCACAAAGATCCAGGTCTCTTGGGTTGTGGCCATGGCCTTGGCCTTGGGCCTACTGCGGGACAATGGCTTATTCACTCCCTTGACATACGGTGAGGGGTTGGTCCAGATCGGTGTTTTCTGAGATATGTTTGAAGAAGCTGTAGGTCTACCAAGATGTCCCAGTATAAAGGCTCCATTCTGTATATGAAGGACCCTAAGTGTTCACCCAGAGGTGGACTGACATCTACACCCTGGCACCCTACACAGTCCTCGGGGAGGTGGACTTTTATTTCCAGCACAACTAGGCCTTAAAGATACACTGGTGAGTGAACAAAGCTAGTTCTTCAGAAGGAGAACCATGATTCATGTATAGAGAACACATACACATACGTCCTCAATACATTCTGTGGACACAAACTGTATGTATGTGGGTGTAAATACTTGGAAAAAGGTTTGCAAGGGTCCACACCAAACTGACAACAGTTGATGCCTCTGAAGAGGAGTGGGATATCTCTGGGGAGGGAAACATTGGTCAGGGCAACTGTAGCTTTCACTGTAATCTGTGACTTTTCTTTATAAGGGGAATGTGTTTGTATGTCGCACACTTAAGTAAACTTGGAGAAACAGGTGTGGGGAACAATGAGAAGTATCTTTTTGGGGGGAGATCCACAAAGCCCATCAAGATTCATAAAACTTTGAGGACTCCCACAGAGAAGGAGTCTGTTTTGGCCAGCGTTTTGTAAACTGGTTTGGCCTGGGAACCCTTTCTCTGAGGAACAATTACTAACTCATCACTGAATTAATGCCCTGCAGGAGAAGGACAAATGGCTGATAATAACATCCCTTAAATCTGATGCTCAGGAGACAACCAAAAACCAGTGGGAGAAGACTCTTTGCTCCCCGTTGGTGCCAAGCCAGAGGGCCTCAGAGAACCTGGAGCCCTAGCCACAGAAAGGGCCCAGGGCCACAAAGATTAGGAGAGAGAACAGATGTAGGAGTGACTTAGGGTTTAAGATGTCAGTTCAGAACATCACTGGTGTGAAAAGCTCATATAATCTCAGGATCAGGATGTATTAATAGAGGTTAAGTGCAGAGGGAGGGAGGTGACTATTCCACTAACACGCCCCCTCCCCACCCCGCCCCTTTCCCCAAATTAGCCCTGTTTGAGACATCATGCCTGGAGAAGGGCAAGCAGAATGGAGAGATGCCAGGAACCCATGTTGTGTGAAAGATGATTCGGAAGGAATGGGTGGGTTGGGATAATATGTTTGCTTTATTCTCTACTGGTTGTCATGGGGCAAAGGGAGAGGATGTATTTGGTGTGGGGCTGATGGGCAGATTTGGGAACAAGGAGTCAGGGTATGAGACAACAGGCTTCCCTTCAATATGAGGCAGAATTTTCTAAGAGCCTGTTCTAGGAAGGAGAGTGCAACCCCGTCTCTGGAGGCAGCAAGCAGAGACCGTGCTTCCGTAGATGACCTCAGATAACAGCACGGACTCCAGGGTTCCAGGGTAGAGAGCACCCAGCCTCGGGGTTAGAAAGACCTGGCTCTGCTGTCCCCAGCTGTGTGGCCCCTGGGAGGCATTTCACCTCTTTGAGTCTTTGTCACAGTGGCTTTAAAGTGGCACAACTCCTGCCTCACAACTTTTGGTGGGGACTAATATTGTAGAAGCCCCTCACCCCAGAGCCTAGAACACAGCAGGTGTTCCAAGAATGGGAAGATTATTACAGCTGTTCCTGCTGCTATAGTATCATCACCACCGCTCCCGGTTCTGGTACTGTTACGGTTAACAGCACAGTTACTGCTATAGCCACTCTTCTATCACTCCACCCCCCCATTTTTTTTTTTTTATTATGTTATGTTAGTCACCATACAGTACATCATTAGTTTTCGGTGTAGTGTTCCACGATTCATTGTTTGCATCTAAGACCCAGTGCTCCATGCAATCTGTGCCCTCCTTAATGCTCATCACTGGGCTCACCCATCCCCCAACCCCCCCTCCCTTCTAAAACCCTTTGTTTGTTTCCCCGAGTCTTCTACCCCTCTCATGACTACAGGACTAGGGACCCTACTGCCAGGGCACCTACGGCTCCCATTCTCACCACCAGTATTGCCCTGACTATAGTTCCTCATGAGCATTTGGCTTCCACCTCTGTTTCTCCTGCTTCAAACACTGGCACTTGGGAGATGGCCCAGATTCGAATCCTGCCTCTACCCCTTGCTACCTGTACAGCCTTCAGCACATTATTAAGCTCTGTGTCTCACCCATGTAACAAAAATGGAGACCTAGGATTACTGTGAGGCTTTAAGGTGCTGATAACCGTACAGCATTTAGGACAGTGCATGGTTGGTCGTGGGCTCTGTATAGGCAGAGGAGAAGTAAGCGAATACCTCTACTAGTATGACCGCTTCTCTTACTTACTGCGTTGTCTGCGCTTGCCATCATACTCCTGCTGCTCTTGCTGCTATAATTGCTATTACGGTTGTCGCTACAGCACTAATACTGTCATTACTGTCACCACTTCAACTGCTGTTGTTACTCGTCAGGTCACTGACTATTCTCAGCGCTGCTCATGCTACTGCCCGGGCTTGGGGTCTCTGCCATGCCCACCAGGACCTGGTCCCTGGAGCCCGGGCAGAGGGGCCAAGGTGTGGGCAGCTAGATAAGGAGGAGTGACGTCACTGCCCCAGGTCCTTGGTGCAGATGTATTCCAGAGAGTCAAGGGACTGCTGGTGATGGGTCAGCTCCATGTCACCCCTGCTGACCGTTGGGAATACGGGAGGCTGTTAGGGCAATTTGGGACAGCATGGGGCAGTCCCTTAGGCTGCCGAACCCCCCTTTCTTCCCCCACTCACCCGCTTGCTTGTAGATGTGGGATCTGGCACATACACAGGGCTGTGTGGGTTGGTGCTGGGCTCGGTTTTTGAGACCTTGCCTCTGTCCTGGAGAAATTTGGACTTCATGCACCCCATCCTGCATCAGAGAGAAGGGAAGTGAGCCTGGCTTGCCCCCAGCCCTACATAGGAGAGTCTTGGATGCTGGGTTCCAGGCCCCCTACCCCAGGCGAGCTCCCTCTCCCTTATCCTGTCCCCGCACCCCTGCCAAGCCCACTCACTCTACCCTTGCCACCTCTGGGCTTCCCCATGTCCATGTCTACCACATACCCACACAGAATTGACAAGTTGTCATAGCCATGCTACCAAGGACGCTTGCAATGGGGAGTTTATTCAGAGAATAAATCATGAGGATCATCAAAATTCAACAGGCAGAGCCTTGGAGCAGAGTGGGTGGTAGACACCACGGGTTCTGGGATCAGAAAACCTTGAGATCAGAAAACCTGGGATCAGAAAGTCTTGAGCTGACGCTTGGCCCCTCCACCCCACCAACACCTCACTCATCACTCACCCTGCTCCCCAGTCTCAGTTCCTCATCAGCAAAATGGGGATAATAATAATACAACATACTTGCAGGGTGCTGGAAGGATGAGAAAACATGTAGGCGGGGGAATACTTAGCACAGCGCGGGACTCAGAGCAAACAGTAAAGTGAAACTATACTATTACGATCTAATAAATTATCATTTTATATTAAACCACCAAGATGAGGTCACATAATATGGATCAAACAATCTAGCTAAATGGTAGCCAAGGCATCATCTTCCTTGTATCATTTTATAACTGCCTTATAATAGTTTCCTCCCTCCCTCCCCCTCTCTCTGTTCCCTTTTTCCTTCTTTCTCTCATGAGTTTATTTGGTCATTCATTCCTTTGTTTACTCAGCAAACACTTACTGAGCACTCTTCTACACCATGAATAAGATAAGCGAGTTCTTGCCGTTTTGAAGCTCACCCTGGGGATGAATGGGAGACACAGACAATAAACAGGTAAACAAATACATAACGTGATAAATTTAGTGAAAAGTGTTGAGGACAACCATAAAGGATGTGACAGGAAACAATGGTGCAGGGCTTTTTTTTAGACAGGGTGATTAGGAAAGGCTTCTCTGAGGAGATGACGTCAGACCTGGGACCCAAATGGCACAAAGGAGCCAGTCACGAAACACAGTGAGGAACAGTGTTCCAGGCAGAGGGAACAGCAAGTGCAAAGGCCCTGAGGCTGGAATGTGCTTGGAGAGAATGTGGTACTGAAAGGAGGCCAGTGTGGCCGGAGGTCCCAGGCAGGCAAGAGGGGTGTGATCTGGGACAAGGCTGCCACATCTTTTATAGCCAAGGGAGAATCTGGCTTTGATTCTGAAAGATGATGAGAAACCACTGAAAGTTTTAAGCAGAAGAATGATGGGATTCATTTACATTTCAAATAATGGCTGCTGGGTGGAGTAGGGACTCTAGGAGGCAAGGCAGGGAACCTGTCCACAGCAGAAGTCCTAGCATGAGATGATGGTGGCCTGGCCTGGACTTGAGGATTTGAGGGGATATTTTGGAGGTAAAGCTGATAGACATTGCCAATGGATTTACGAAATTTTAAGATATTTAAAGAAAACGTGTTTTTCAGATCAGAGTCAAAACTTAATTGCAAAATGGCAGAAATGTTTTATTTCTTCTCTCAAAATGCTCACGTGTATTTGCTGAGACGAGCCCTAAGCAGCCACATGAGAGAGTAATTGTTTTTCTCAGCTCTGCACAACTGTAATTCTCCTCTAAAGCTTTTAGAACTCAGTTATACTTATCTTGTTAAAATAAACACATGTTTGTGGTCTAAGAAAAAAAAATTCATATTCCTAAGCTTAGGGGAGTTACTTTTTAAAAAAAGACTCTTTTTATTCACAAGGATGTTTTTGTCTGTCCTTGTGGGAATTGGTAACAATTTACCACTTGAAGACTTAAGCGGTTTCTGCTTCATTTGCCTGTTGTGAATAAAATAAGGAACTTCTTCAGGCTCCCAGGGTGCTGGATCATTAATTTGAAAAATTATCACAATTAATCACTGCTTTATAATGTACTTAGATGCCTTTAAAACACCTCTCTTTGACTTGTGATAAATGGGTATTATGGTTCTGGAAATAAGAGAGCATATTGTATGGTTCTATATGGCATACAATCATATCACATTTCATATTTTTTTGATTATGTAAGAGTGTTCTGGGAAGAACACTGCTGTGTGATACAGGGCAGCTCCTTCTGCTTCTCTGAGCCCCTACGGAGTATCATTTATCCCAGCAATTTACATATTCGAGATGGCCACAAGGTCCTAAGCAACGGGACTCTGCAGTCTTCGTGTTGATGCATGAGTCAAGGCCACATCTGAGAAAGGATGGTGGACTTCTACCCCCCAGGGTGGTGGTGAGCATGGAATGAGTTGATAAATGTCAAGTTCCTGGCACACAGCACATACTACAGAAATGTTAACGGTAACCAATTCTGTTTACTAGCAAACATGGACCTGCCCTGGAGGATAAAGCAAATGCAGATTGCCATTCCTCTGACCCACTGAGCTTAGAGATACAGCAACAGCAAAATATTTTTCTTTTCTTTTCTTTTATTTATTTTAAGTAGGGCTGGAGCTCAGTGCAGGGCTTGAACTCCCAACCCTGGGAGTAAGACTTGAGCTGAGATCAAGAGTCTGATGCTTAACTGACTGAGCCATCCAGGTGCCCCAAGAAATTGAATTTTGAAAATAGGGAGTTCCCATTAGTTCAACTTCTGCCCAATAAAATATATTGGTTAAAAAGTTAAATACTGGCAGGATTCAAATTTGTATGAAATGTGACTATCCCCCTAAACCAGGAGAACTATCCCACTGCTTGACATGACATGACCTCAGACATGCTCATTTTTGTGACCACCAGACCCGGAAATGTAATGGGAGCCATGCATATAATTTAAAAATTCCTAGAGTCATATTTTTCCAGGTTAAAGGAAACAAGGGAATTAATTTAAAGATAACATTTATCTTCCCTAACATGTCAAAAATTATTAACATGTGATTGATATAAAAACTATCAATGAGGGGTGCCCAGCTGGCTCAGTCAATAGAGTGTGCAACTCTTGATCTTAGTTAGGGTCATGAGTTCAAATCCCACACTGGGCCGAGAGCCTACTTAAAAATAAAAATTAAATAAATAAATACATAACAATTTTTTTAAAGTTAAAAAAAATTATCAATAAGATACTTTATTTTTTTAAAGATTTTATTTATTTATTTGACAAAGAGAGAGAGAGCACAAGTAGGCAGAGAGTCAGGCAGAGAAAGAGGGGAAGCAGGCTCCCTGCAGAGCAGAGAGCCCGATGCGGGGCTCAATCCCAGGACCCTGAGATCATGATCTGAGCCTATGGCAGAGGCTTAACCCACTGAGCCACCCAGGCACCCCTCAATGAGATACTTTATACTTGTATTTCGTACACTAAGTCTTTCAATCCCAGCGTGTATGTTACACGCTAACACATCTCCATTAGGACTTGCCATGTTTCAGGTGCTCAAGAACCACCTGTCAGAGCAGATACAGAACATTTCTATCATTAAGATTACAGCAGAGGCTGGTCCTGCTCATGTCTGTGTCCCTCAGTGCTTGGCTTAGCGGCTCCCTGGCACATAGTAGGAGCATAAATCACAATTAGTGAATACATGCATGCCCAGAGCCTGTAATCAGTCCAAAGTGAAAGCATCAGTACATGCTTCCTGCTCCAGGGACTGGAGCTCTTGATCTTAGGGTCATGAGTTCAAGTCCCACATTGGGCCGAGAGCCTACTTAAAAATAAAAATTAAATAAATAAATACATAACAATTTTTTGGGGCCAAGAGCCTACTTAAAAATAAAAATTCATACATGTCTTCAGGAATCACTGAATAAAACACTGAAACAGAAAGACTGAACGTACAGAATTATGTTCCAAAGCCAGATACTAAGAAGCTGTTACACATTGGCAAAGACAGTCAAAGCCACACAAAGACCGGCAAGATACTTCTTGAGTTAAAAAAAAAAAAAAAAGCAAACTTCAAAAGATATATAATATCAAGCCATTTTTGTAAAACGAATACATCTGGGCTCTGCCACTAACACGTATATTAATATGTTCACAGAGGAAGAAAACTGTTCACAATACTCGAGCAGCAGGATAACAAGTTGGGTTTTGAAGAATGGGGAGGATTTCAATCAAGATTTGGGCAAAGTCAAGAATGTTCCAAAGGGGCGCCTGGGTGGCTCAGTCAGTTAAGCATGCGACTCTTGGTTTCAGCCCAGGTCACGATCTCAGGGTTGTGACATCAAGCGCGGCATGTGGGTCACGCTCAGCAAGGACTCTGCTTAAGATTCTTTCCCCCTTCCCTTTCCTTCCCTCTCTGCTCCTTCTCCACGCCCCCCAATAAATAAATAAATAAAATCTTGGCGGGGGGGGGGGGGAACCAAAACAACAAGAATGTTCCAAAGAAGCACTAACTTCCACAAAGAATTTGAAGGAGTTTATAATATTAGACCATATCCAGAGGGCTCCAAGACTCAAAAAGGGTTATGCTACCATCGAGAAAGGAAAGAGTATTGAACCAGAAGCCTAGGGTGCCGCCACTACTACCTACTAGGTTTATCTCTGGGCTTCTTACTGGCCAAGATAAAAATGGGAATTTGTACATTGTCACCCCAAAATTCCAGGAAGCACAGCAATTTGTCGACAGAAACAAGTATTTTGTGAACACTAAATTCAAACAAGAGTTTATTACGGGGCTCCTCATGTAAAGGTTACTGAAGATCACAAAGGATGGTTTCTCCAGCTGTGACTAAGGCAGTTGAGTCTGCAATTTGTTGACAAATTATGTTCCCAAATAAATGGTGCTACTGTTTGGGTGGGTTTTGGGGGTCATGGGATGGATGGGGGCGACGAGAGGATGAGCGAAGAGTGACATAGCCTAAGCCCTCTCTGCACTATGGGACCGTAGAGGCTCTGTGATACAGTGGCTTGAAGTGAGCTTAGAAACGTAACAGAACGCCTGGCTACTGTGTGTGACAGTGTGAGGACCAGCGGCAGCATCACATAGGAGCGGTTAGAAATTCTGAGTCAGCGCACCTGGGTGGCTCAGTCGGTTAAGTGTCTGCCTTCAGCTCAGATCATGGTCTTAGGGTCCTGAGATGGAGCCCCACATCGGGGCTCTCCTCTGCCCCTCCCCTCCTTGTGTGCACCCCTGCTCCCTCTAAGAAATGCAGAATCACAGCTCGCCTACTATCAGAATGTGCATTTCACTGAGGCCCAGATGATTTGTGTGATCATTCTGGTAGCAAAGCAGTGAACACCTTTTGCTCTTGCTTCCTTGGCATCCGTCCCTCTTCTGATAACAGCACCTAGATTTTCCTGGAGAAACCATCCTTCTCCCGCCCAAGGCAAGGAGCTTCAGGAGGCCAACCCCTCCCCTGCCTTCAGGGATTGACAACTTGATACAGATCTGGCCAGTCAGAGAATTCCACGTCCCCCCTCACGACCAAGAGTGGTTGATTCAGTTATAGGTATGTATGTGATCCTAACTGAGGCAATCAGAATTGGCCCTGGGATTTTGCTGGGAAAATTAGGAAAATGGCACTCTATTTCTATAGGGATTGCTGATGTAGGTGTAGGTGTAGGGGACTGCAGCTCTTGGGAGTCATTCTGACATCATGAAGGGAGGGACTGTCTTAGTGTGAAGTCATCAGAGGCCAGCAGAGTTGAGCGATGGAGACAGAGTGATGCCTGAAGACATGTATGAACATCTGGATCCAGCAATGCCTGAAACCTGTCAACCTCAGGATTTTTCTAGTTCATGAGCAAATAAGTTCTCAAATTTGTCTGAAACCGTTTGAATCGGATTTTTACTGCTTATATCCAAATAGTCCTTACTGCTCCGTGCATCTCCCTGAGTTACAATCTGGACTGAATGAACCAGAGTCTCTGGGGATGAGGGCCTGGAATCTGCATTTCTCACAATTCTTCAGGAGCTTCTTATACACGGTAAATGCGAGACCCACCAATGTAGTGGAGTGAGGGCTGAACTTGGGGTCAGAAGACGTGGGTTTGGATCCCAGTTCTGCCACTGACTAGCTATGTGACCTTCGGTAGGTCACTTTCCCTGAGCTGCTTTCTCTGACCTATAAAGTAGGAGGCCCTTGCTTCTCAGGCTCGGCTTGAAGTCCTGGGTGACAGGGATGTGAAAAGCTTTTTGAAACCTCTGAACACATGATTCTTGTCTAATGTGACTCAAAACCAGGCTCTGAGAGCAGAAGTTGCTTGCCTGGTCCCAGACTAGCTAGAAGTGCTGACCCCTGGCAAAGACGCTTCCTCGGGTCACTGTGAAGCTCCTAGAAACTGAAACTCACCCCTTCCCCCCTCAGCTTCTGCAGGCATGACACGGAAGGGAAATGAAAAATGTCAGCTTACTTGCCCTGGGTGTTCCCACGGTCACCATGCAGGCTTGGGAGCCTCAGGGACTCCTGCATGTTGGGAGTAAAGCCCAAGGGGGAGAGGCCAGGGCACTGCCTGGGCATCTTGTGGAGTGGGCAGGGGAGATGGTTTTTAAGGAGATTTTAGGCTCAAGCAGAGGCCTGTGGGGGCTGAGGCCAAGGAGCCCTAGATTCTGGTTTCACCTCTGCCACAAGCTCACTATGTGAGCTCAGACAACTCCCAACCACTCTCTGGGCCTCCATTTCTCCAAATATGAAGCGAGATATTGGATGATCGTTCTTTCCTGCATAGTCTCTGCTCACCTTTCTTCTGAGCACAGCTCCCCAGTCTTCCTTTGGGAACCACCTCTCCCTCACCCTTATTTCATGGATTGGGGTAGAGCTGACTTCAACCTCCGTAGGTGTTTGTGTGTGTGTGTGGCAGGGGTGTCTGTGATCAAGTCTTGCCAAGCAGAGTTGTAGTAACAGAAGCAGAGGTGGACATATGACTCCATCCTGGACACTGAGAGTCATCCATTGGCCTGTGGCTGGAAAAGAGTTGTAAACAGCCAAGAAGTGGAGAAACACAGATTCCCAAGCCCTTGAATGCAGCCCTTCCTGAAACAGATGTGTTCATGGACTTCCCAATAATCAATCTCTCCTGCCTGGGCCAGTTTGAGCAGGACTTCTGCCCCCGCTTAAACTTCAAAGAGTGCTGCCCAGGGCAGAGGAAACTCTTAACCAGGGATGCAACTCATACTTAAGTGTAAATGACTTATAGCAAAGATATCATAGATAGTAGGTTCTGATGGATGAGACGAGGGTACTGATCCATTAGAATAGTAAGGATGTATGGAATATGGACCCCAAGAAGGTGATGGCACTGACGCCATGCCTAGAAAGTGCCTGGCATGTATTAGGCCCTGCATATACATTTGTGGACTAAATATATTGTGTTCAACCCTCTACAGGCCTGACCATACTTGGCTGAAGTCAGCAGGACAAGACTTAAGAGCCCATTTACAGACGGAGAAATGGAAATCCACAGCAGAGAGGTTCCCCGGGTGGTCCGTGGCAAGAAGAATGAGAACCCAACTCTCTTGCCTCTCATCCTCTGCTGGGGGTCAGCCCCAGAGGCTGCAGTGGGGAACTGCAAGATGAGGATGAGGAACTCAAATAGGAAGTTCAGGAAGGCAGTCCTCAAGGGGCCCAGGGCTCAAGACTGTCCAACTAGAGGAACTTGCCCTTCTCAGTTCAGCTCAGCCATGGAGCTGAACCATGGCTACCATGGAGGTGGAGAAAAAGACTTCCCCCATCAGGGACAATTTCCAGAAGAGTTTCCAGGGATGCAGAGCCCTAGAGATCCCCCCACTTCTGGTTCCCTTACTATTTTCTCAATGAACCACCTAAACCCCCAAGTGACTGTTATCCCTAATGGACATTTGGGGCTCACACCTGACTCCTCATCTCTCTCCTTTCCTGACCCTCAGCTTCTTTCTGATCAAAGAGCTCAAAGCTTGGACTCTGCAGACAGGAAGAGGTTGGAGAGACTTTCGTTCTGCAGCTGGAGCGGCAGCCCCAGAGAGGGTGAGTGTTGTGTCCTGGTTTACACAATAGCAAGTGACAGAGCCACATGCTGAAGAGGAACTGAAGGCCTCTGGTCATTCGCCTGACTCAGCCAGAGGGCTGGCTCTGACATGCGTGTGTGTCACCTACTTGTTCTAAACATGCAGGAAATTCCTAGCCTGTTCATTGTTACCTCCAGGTCACCTGTTCAAGTCCAGAATTCAGGGGGGCCATTGGGAACCTCCTTAGAATAACTTTATCTCTAAGGTAGGCAGGGGGCAGGAAAGTTTGGAAACTACAGGATGAGATTTGATGTCACATTGAGCTGGGTTTGAATTCCCATTCTGCCTCTTACAGACCAGCAAGCCTTTTAAAATATAAATCAGATCATGTACCTCCTCTGCTCAACAACTCCTGGGGCTCCCATGTCACTTGGAATAAAAGCCCAAATCCCCTTCTGTGGCTGACAAGGCTCCATGATCTGGGTTCCCCCCAACCCTGCAGTCCTGTCATCCTCCCTGATGTTTCCTTTCCAGTCACAGAAGCCTCTTGCTATTCCTCAATTCCCCAACCATGCTTCCACCTCAGGGCCATCACATACTACCGTCTGGAATGTTCTTCACCTGAAAAGCCTCTTTCACGTCACCCAAGTCTCTTTGCAGATCTCACTTGCTCTGAGAGGTCTTCTCTCATCACCCTGGTTAAGAATAGGAACATCTACCCCCCAATTTCCATCACTTTCTAGCCCTTCCCAGCTGTATTCTTCATGGCTTTACCCAGCAGTTGATGTGGCAGCCATGAAGATGGGCAGCCAGAAGATGGGCAGCCATGAAGATCTCTGACTGCAGACAGTGGAACTGACCAACGGCCCCGGCTGCCGTCCACCATCACTATAGCCATGGGCTGTTTCCAGCCAATGAGGGAGTATGGCAGGGATACTGAAGCAGGCCATGCCAAGGGGACCTCTGACAGGAGGCTTTGGTTAAGGGCTCCCTGATAGCCTTGCCAAGCTTTCCTTGGAACTACACTGGCGTCTAAGGAATTTCCACCTATCCTTCCCTTCCTCCTTCCTGCCCTCCTTCCCTCATTCCCTTTCTTCTTCATTTGGAATCCAACATACATTGCCATCCGCTCACTCTCCTAGCCTCTCCTACTTGCTCCCACATGCATTCCCACTAATACATTTCTTCCATATTTAATCTTTTTGAGATGAGAGTCTGCTTCTCAAAGGACCTGGACTAACACACTAATACATGACCTAGGGTTCTGTTTATCATCTATCATCCTTGGAATGTAAGACCCGTGATTGTTTTATGCACTGCGGTATCTCAGTGTGTAAAACGAGGACACAGTAGGTGCTCAATAAATTCTTGAATAATTGAAAGAAGTCTCCTTCAAATTCCTGGGTGCCCTGGTTTTCCGGTTGAAACCAGTTATAAACGTGTGTCTAAACTGAAAAGAGGTATCGGTGCTGGCTTATCTCCGCTTAGAGAGGAACAAAACCTCTCCTCGACTGGAACTATGTGGAGGTTGCCCCTTTCAGACAGGACACAGGGGACAGTTTGCCCCCAAGGGGGGCAACTTTTAACTCTAATTTCCCATCATGCTCCAAGGTCAGCTACCCCCAAATCTGTCCCCCACAAATAGAAACCTCAAAGCCACAACAATGCACGCGATGACCCTTTCACAGCTGCTTCTTTATAGCTGACAGAGTCTCAGTTTCTTTTCTGTTTTGGAGGGTATGTATTTTGTTTTTAAAATGACCTTTCATCACTTGGTTAAACAGTACATCGTCCTTATTAAAAAGGAAAACCTTACCGATAAATCTAAGGTGCCTTTGGCTTACTCCCTGGACAGGCTCTCCCCGGCCACCCCTTGCCCCTAGGTCTGCGCCCGCGTTGACGCACAGACGTGAGGACGGACAGACGCACAGGGATCTGGCGGTGCGCCACCCCGCCCCCCACCTTGCCTTTCACCGTTTCAGAGCTCTCCTGCTGTCAGCACCTGTATTTCTTCGCCTGAGAGAGTTCTCTGTGGCCATTGGCACCTGCTCTGCCCGTGAGCTTGGCAAGAGAAATACCATCCCCCAGGAGCAGCCTTCAACCAGTGAGACAGGCGCATGCTCACTGGCTCCCACGGCCCCCAGCCGAAGTGAGCTCCCGGTGCCTCCCCCCCCCCCCCCCCCCCCCCCCCCCCCCCCCCGGGCAGTGAGTGACTGCCTGCTCTTTTGGCTCAAGTCCCGCTCTCCTCCAGGAGTTTCTGGAATCCCCTCCCAAGGAGACTAGATAGTAAATGCGCATGGCACATTTTCTAGGGTCTGCTTCTAAGGAAACTCAAGTGAAGACATAGATGACCACAGAAAATACGGAGTTTTTTGTTTGTTTTTTGGTATATTGACATCAAAAGACTTGTAGTGAGTTGGGAGGTAGTATTCTTATCCTCATTTTTCAGACGAGGAGACTCTTCTGAGACTCAGAGAGTGAGGAGTTTTGCAGAATGCATCACAGCTTCTATGAGGCAACATGGGCGCTCAGACTCAGGTATCCCGTGCTCTAACTATAGTTGTTTCTCTGGCAGAGACAAGGAAAGGTCCCCTATTCACTGGGCTGCACCTAAGTCTCCAAGGCCAAGAGATTTTAGGGTGGTGGTGAGAGCCTGGGTGGGTGTCTTAGGGCAGGATCAGGAATGCAGGCCATGGTGCAGTGCCATCGGGAGGGTGCCGCACAGGCAGAGGGTGTGGCATGTGTGGCCACAGGTATCGGCCAAGAACGAGGGTGCATTTTACAGTCGAGCAAGGGTTTCTTCTACATCATTACCCAGGCCCCTGGAAGTACACTAAAACTCCCAGCCCTGCAGTGGAGGAAACTGGAGAAACCACTGTGGGGGCGAAGAGAGCTTGTACAGCTAACATGCTGTGTGACTTTGGGAAAGCTACTTACCCTCTCTGGACCTGAGAATTCCTTTTCTATAAAAGAGGAGGCCTTGTTGTGATTGGGGGGTAGGACTTAAGAACTCAGATGGCTGTAGGGGCCCACAGGGACACCCACATGAGGAAAGAGATCCAAGAAAGGGGCCGACAGCTCAGGGGGTAGTCCACAGGACAGCCCTGCCCAGTTTCACCTGCCGTGAGTGAATAGCAGAGGGGCGCAGGAGACGGAGTCGCTAGTCCCACCACTGCCAACTTCCCTGGTTTCTCAAAGGACAGAAATCCAAATTTGTGTGAGTCCTCTTGATGTTAAAACTTGGCAGCTAATTGAGAAGAATCACTGTGTGGGGCCAATGAAATACATCTATGTGCTGAAATGTCTCAGAGGAGGAGAGAGGCTGTTCAACATGCTGACATTCAAGGTTTCTGAGGCCCCACTCTGTGCCAGGCACCTACTATGTGCCAGTGATACAGTGGTTTAGGAGACTGGCCCATCTTTGCCTTTACTTTCCAGGAAGAGTTTAAAGGGCAAGACCTCGATGGTCCCTTGAATGCAGTTTTCTCCTCACCCTCAGGGGTCAGGGCCCCCAGCGAACAGCCTGATTTGGGTGAGATTAAGATCCATGCTTCTCACAGCCACTAGGATGGCTATAATAATAATAATTTTTAAAAAAAGGAAAACAGCAAGTGTTGGCAAGGAGGTGGAGAAATTGGAACCCTTCTGCACGGGTGATGGGAATGTAAACTGGTGCAAAACAATCTGGCAATTCCTCAAAAAGTTAAACATGGAATTACCATATGACTCAGCGATTCCACTCCTAGGTATAAACCCAAGAAATTGAAAACAGGTGCTCAAACAAATCCCTGTAGGCGCGTGCTCACAGTGGCACTATTCACAACAGTCAGAAGGTGGAAACAACCCAGATTTCCTTCTGCAGATGAATGCATAGCAAATTGTGGTTATATACACACAATGAAATATTATTCAGCCATAAAAAGAACCGAAATACCGAGACATGCTACAACTTGTGTGAACCTTGCAAACATTATCTTATGCGGAAGAAGTCAGAATAAATTAATCCAAAGATACAAAAGCAGGCTGGGGGTTGCTGAGGGCTGTGGGGAGGGAGGAATGGGAGGGACTGCTTTAATGGGTTCACTGTTTCCTTTTGGGGAGATGAAAATATTTGGGGACCATATAGAAGTGGTGGGTGCACAAATGCCACCAAATTGTTGGATTTAAAATGGTTAAGTTTGGGGCGCCTGGGTGGCTCGGTGGGTTAAAGCCTCTGCCTTCAGCTCAGGTCATGATCCCGGGGTCCTGGGATCGAGCCCCACATCGGCCTCCCTGCTCAGCGGGGAGCCTGCTTCTTCCTCTCTCTCTCTGCCTGTCTCTCTGCCTACTTGTGATCTCTCTGTCAAATAAATAAATTAAAAAAAATGGTTAAGTTTATAATGCTATGTGAATTTTGACTCAAAAGAATTTACATGTTGCAAACTACATGGAAGTGCTTTCCTAGGATGGTTAAACAAATTATAGTGCGTCCAAGCAGTGGAATAATATGTGGCCAGTAAAAAATCCGAGGGGGCTGCTTGGGTGGTTCCATCAGTTAAACGTCTGCCTTTGGCTGGGGTCATGATCCCAGGATCCTGGGATCCAGCGCCACCCCACATTTGGCTCCCTGCTCAGCGGGGAGCCTGCTTGTCCTTCTCCCTCTGTGTGCTTGCTTGCCCTCTTTCTCAAATAAATAAATCTTTAAAAAATAAGAATAAAATAAAAAATTAAAGGATATTTTGGGGCACCTGGCTGGCTCAATTGGAGGAGCATGCCGCTTTTGATCTTGGGGTCATGAGTTCGATCTCCATATTGGGTGTAAAGATTATTTAAATAAATAAATGAACTTAAAAAATAAAATGACAATTTTTAAAAATCCTAGGATATTTTAATGACATGGGTAAATGTTTGCAATGTAGTGCTAAGCAAAGAAGTAGGATAAAAATAGTATACCCAGCAGTTTATTGATTGTTAAATAAAAAGTGCACAGAAAAGAAGACTACACAAAAATAAAATATTTGTAATCCAAAAAACTTTTTTTTTTCAAAGGAGTCATGCTTCCATTGTTTGTGCTTCTACCAAGTGTCACACAGTTGAAGATCTTTGCTCTCCTGCAATGGAGAACTGGAGACTGGGGACAGTGATCCTGGGAGTTCAGCAGACCCAGACATTCTGTCCTCTCTGACCGAGACTCCCTGGGCGAATTTTCCAGGCCTCAGTCCTCCTCCCACACAAGAGAGGGCCACAGATGCCCCCTCTGGAGACCCATCCAGCCTCTTGGGGTTTTCCCAAGAAACACCTGCACCCTCCCACCCCCACCAAGGTAATACATCCAGGATCGTCCCAGCAGAATGATCTGTTGTAGTAAACACACTTGTAGTTCCACACCCGAATGTCCAGTAACAGGGGATGAGAAGTAAGATAGGATGGTCACCTGCTGGGACACTCCACTGAGAAGGAATGAACTATGTATGCCTCTGTGTCTCATCCTGGCTAGACCCTGACAACTTAATGATAAGGCAAGGAAAAGAAAAATGATATTGCAGAAGAATCTCACAGCTGGATAGCATTTTTGGAGATCTTTAAAACACAGAAAAACAATTCTATGTATTATTTATGCATCCATATCTATGGAATAAATTCTTAAAGGCACAGACTGGAAAGGACTCTATTTCATGACAATGGTTGCCTTTGGGGAGGGAGAAAAACAGGACTGAGAGAGAGACAAGGTGGAGAGGCTTCGATTTTACCTGTCACTTTTAATAATTTTATTTTTTAAAAAATAAGAAGCAAACATAACAAAATGCTGACATTTAATTCTGGGTGATGGTTTCCTGGGATCTTCAGTATATTATCCCTTCCACTTTTCTTTACTTTAACACCCCCTCCCCCAACCAAAAAAGAAGAAGAAGGAGGAGGAGGAAGAGGAGAAGAAGAAAAGGGTGGCGAAGAGAAAGCCATTGGATAAAGGAACCAATATCTATTGAAGCCTTTCTCTGTGCCGGCCAAAGGTTACAGCAGTGGTTCTGAAAGCATGGGACCTGGACTGACAGCGACAGCATCACCTGGGAATGTAAATTCTCAGTCCTGGGCTGTACCTATTGGATCAGAAACTCTGGGGTCAGGGTCCAGAAATCTGTGTTTTAACAAGCCTTCCAGGTGATTCTGGTATCCTGGAGAAGCACTGGGCTGGACCCTAATAGCTATGACAATAGTTCACATGTATTAAGCATGTATACCTGTCACATCCCGCTCCAAGAGCTTTCCATCAGTAACAATCTAACCTTCCAAACGGCCCTGTGAGGGAGTCGTTATTATTCCTACCCCATCCTGCAGGTGTAATGGAGGCACAAGAAGCCCAAATCTCTTGCTCAAGGTCAACAGACGGGTTGCTCCCGGAATACCCCTTTCCCTTGCATGACCCCCAGAGACTCTAGCTCACTGTAGCCTTGGAGAAGGAATAATAGCCCGTCCAACAGAGGAGGAAACTGGAATTTGGAGAAAGAGAGCGCGACTTGGCCCAAGGTCTGACGAAGTGGAAAGTGACGGGGCAGACACTGTGGTCCAGGAGGTTTTGAGGTTTGACCCAGACCTGCTGGGGATTAGCGCCCAGCGCGGGGGCGGGAGGAGGGAGCGCAGCGAGCTGGCCCAGCTGCAGCCCCGCCCGGGTGTGGTTCGCACGTCACGCCTACGGCCAGCTGTCCCCTTCCCCACGACCGCTTCCAACCCGCTGCCAAACCGCCGTGACCCACCCCCACCAGGAACCGTAGGAGGGCCTTCCCCTCCGGGTCTCTGTGAAGCCCCATCCCTTCCTTCTCTTTTTTTTTTTTTTTTTTTCTTTTGCAGAAAGGGAACCTGGACGGCTCCGAGAAGGGGAGGCTGGATGGAAGTCACTCGGTGGCCAGAGCTCCCCTCCCTAGAGCTTTCCCAGGTTCGCGCCAGGGCCATCTCCTCCCCCGGCCCCTCATCCCATGGCCCCTCCGCAGCTCCCGGCACCCCCGACGGCCCCTTCGCGCCGCGCCCCAACCGGCCCTGCCCACCACCCCGTGCTCCCCCTGCAGCAAAGACCCTCGGGCGGCGCTCGGCGGCCGCTGCCGCGCCACTCACCTGGGCGCCCGCTCCTCGTCCGGCGGGCAGCCCGGATCCTCGCAGCTCGAACGCCCCCCCAGCTCAGCAGCCCCCGGGGTCCCGGGGCGCCCGTGCCCGAAGGGAGACGGGCTGACTTTCCAGAAGAGGCAAGGGACGTGCTCTGAGGGGCTTGAGAGCCGCGCGGCTTTTCCGGCTGCCCTGGCGCGGATCTGCCCGCGTCTCCACCCGCGGGCGTCTAGGCCTCTGTGGTGAGCCCCGGCTAGGACCAGGGACGCGGTGGCACCCACAGGCCATCTGGGTTCCTTAGCCGCGCCCTGAGCGATGCTAACCCCACCCCCATGTATCCTAACTCCGCCCCTGAAGACTTTACTGCTGGGACTCTAATCCCACACCCCACCTCCCAGCACCCTAATCCCACCGCCGAAGGATTCTTTAAAAAGATTTTATTTATTTGAGAGGGAGCGAGAGCGAGAGAGAACAAGAGCAGGAGCAGAGGCAGAGGGAGAGGCAGATTCTCTGTTGAGCAGGGAGCCCCATGGGGGACTAGAGGATGCCAGGACCCATGGACCATGACCTGAGCCGAAAGCAGACGCTTAACCAACTGAGCCACCCAGGCGCCTCCAAGGATTTTTTTTTTTTTTTTAAATACCGCCCAACCGAGGCTTCTAATTCTGCCCCTAAGGATTCTAATTGGTCTGGAAGGATAATAACCCCGCCCCTAAGAATTTTAATCCGTCCCCCAAAGATCCGAACCCTGCCCCCTCCTCCAAAAACCCTTACACCTGCCCTAATTCATTATAAACCCCGCCTCTCCAAATCCCAATGCGGTCCCCAAAGAGATTAAACCCGTCCTCCCAAGAACTGCAACACCATCTCCTTCCACAATCCTAATTCTGCCCCCAAAGAATTTTGAATCTCACATTTGAAGGATTTTTTAGCCTCACCCAACCAAAGGTTTCTAATCCTGCTCCCAAGGATTCTAATCCCGCCAACTAAAAGATCTTCACCCTTCTCCTCAAAGGATTCTGACCCACACCTCCAGATTCATAACCCAAACACCAGGGATTCTGATCCTGCTCTTAGATAATCCCAATGTTGTTCCCAAAGGATTTTAATCCACCTTCAGGATTCTAATCCGATCCATCCAAAAATTCCAACCCTACCCTCCAGGATTTTAATCCCTCATCAAAGAATTCCAACTGGGCCCATAAGAATCCTAACCCCTGGCCTTGTCACTCCACAGGATTCTAATCTCCCCGCTCCCGCCCCAAGCATCTGACCAGTTTTTCCCTACCATTCTAATCCACTCTTACGAGGCCAGGCCCCTCCCCCACATCGCGTCCCAGGCCTTCCGGGTCCTTCTGTGGTCAGTGGTTTCCCCTCTACAGGCCCCGCGCTATTCAAATGGCGTGCAAAGTTTCTCACCCATAGTCACCGCCCTGGCTCATTCTTGGACGGTTTCCCGCAGCTCAGAGGACTTTGAAAATTGAGGGGGCGGGATGCCCGCCTGGAGGGCAACTGGAGGTCCCACATGAATGAGATGTGCCCAGGACCAGGCAAGGACAGAGCACATCTGCTCCTGGAAAAAGGGAGGTATTGTCGCACTAAAGTCTTCCAATTACACTTCCAAGATGTGTAAGAATCTCACAGCGTTTCTGCATTCCCACTGCTACAGGCCACTTCAGGCCACCATCATCTCATCATTCACTCATTCATTCACTCATTCATTCAGCCAGCAATACTGTACTGAGTGCAGGGATACACAGGGCTTCTTAACTTCAGTACGATTGACATTTGGGCTGCATAATTCTTTGTTTTGTGGGGCTGTCCTGGGCATAGTACGATGATGAGCAACATTCCTGGACTCCACCTACTAAATGACAAAATTTATTTAAAAATACATTTTTAAAATATTTTTTATGTATTTTAGGGGGTAAAGGGCAGAGGGAGAGGGAGTGTAAGTCTCAAGCAGACTCCACACTGAGCGTGGACCCCAATGTGGGGCTCAATCCCAGGATCCTGAGATCATGTCGTGAGCTGAAACCAAGGGCTGGATGCTCAACTGACTGAGCCACCTGGATGCCCCTTTAAAAATAATTTTAATTCCATGTTTAATTTACTTGAATGGTACTTATTCAATTCTGTGCTTCACCGTCCCTGCCCCGGACTCCATCACTGTAATTAATATTTAGCTGTGTTGCTAAAGGTCATTGTCTGCATCCTCCACAGTTTATTTGTACACCCACCTAGTCATGGACAACTAGATGGCACAAACTTCGGGCTACTATGTCCCCTGTGCACCTCTGTAAGAATTTTGTGAAGATTTGCTTTGCCAAGAACGATGGACGCGTGCAGATGGCTGCTGCCAAAATTCTTCTCCTAACATATACTTACATCTTTTAAAATTTAAATTAAATTCATTCTGGGGTACCTGGGTGGCTCAGTGGGTTAAAGTCTCTGCCTTTGGCTCAGATCATGATCCTGGGGTCCTGGGATCAAGCCCTGCATCAGGCTCTCTGCTCAGCAGGGAGCCTGTTTCCTCCTCTCTCTCTGCCTGCCTCTCTGCCTACTTGTGATCTCTCTCTCTCTGTCAAATAAACAAAATCTTTTAAAAAAATAATTAAATTCAATCAGTCTTATATAACATCCAGTGCTCATTACATCACATGTCCACCTTAATGTCCATCACCCAGTTACCACATCCCCCCAACTTCCTCCCCTCATTTCCCCACATCTTGACTGACTCTTGGTATCATCCATCAGTCTTTTTTTTTTTAAGGTTTTATTTATTTATATGAGAGAGATAGACAGCAAGAGCAGGGAAGGGGCAGAGGGAGAGAAGCAGACTCCCTGCTGAGCAGGGAGCCCAATGCGGGGCTGGATCCCAGGACCCTGGGATCCTGACCTGAGCCAAAAGCAGACACTCAACCAACTGAGCCACCCAGGCAGCCATCATCCATTAATCTTAATTAGAGTTCCCCAGAAGCAGACCCTACACATGGATTCCAGTGAAAGTAGGTTATCTGAGAGACGTAGAAAACCCTGGTAGGGGAGGAGGTGGATAAGATAGGACAGGGAAGAAAGCCAATTAAGAGACCATTGCCAATGATGTTACAACTGTGGGTTCCTGGAACTCACTCCTGCTGGAGAAGGAATTCTGGAGACACTGAGGTATTCCCATTTCATAGTTATCCTTCCTGGAAGACGAGGGAGGGGGCATTAATGTACTAACTCCCAGCAGACATTGGATGAGGGATGCTCCTGGGGGGCATTAATCCTCCAGCATTTCTGGCCTGCCCCTTGCATGCTCCAGCCACCAGAAAGAGCTTCCAGGAAGAGAGATACATGTTCTGGGGACACGAGACAGTCATCATTAGCATCAGCTACACCATCTTTCACAAGTTCGTCATTCTGATGGCAAAGGACCAGACAGCTGGAACATTGTCCTGTTAACAGTCAATTCCACCTCCCCCCCCCCAACTTTTTTTTTTTGCTATTGAAATAATGCTGCAGTAAAAATCTATGCATGTGTTTCCAAAGCTCCTATCAACTTTACTGGGGCATAGTTTCATACATAAAATGCACCATTAAAATATTCAGCTTGTTGAGTTTGGTAAAGGTATACACCCATGTAACCCCACCCTAATCAAGATATAGAACATTTCTAGGCACCTGGGGGGCTCATTCATTATGCTGCTGCCTTTGGCTCAGGTCATGATCCCAGGGTCCTGGGATCGAGGCCCATATCAGCCTCCCTGCTCAGCAGGAAGCCTGCTTCCCCTACTTCCATTCTCCCTGCTTGTGTTCTCTCTCTCTCTCTCTCTCTCTCTCTCTGTCAAATAAATAAATAAACAACAACAACAAAAAAGATATAGAACATTTCTATCACTCCAAAGAGTTCCATTGTACCCTATTGCAGTCAGCTTCTCCCCCCTCCATTGCCTTAGGTAACCACTGTTTTTGGCTTTTTGTCTATTATAAATTAGTTTTGTATTTTCTAGAATTTCAAATAAATGCAATCATACCATATGTTTCTTTTATGTCTGTCTTCTTTTACTTGCATATTGCTTTTGAGATTTTCCATGTTGTTACGTGTTGCAGTATTTTGTTCCTTTTCACTGCTGAGTAGTACTCCATAGTGTAGACATACCACAGTTTGTTTATCCATTTCCTTGTTGATGGACATTTGGATTTTTTTCAGGTTTTGGTTACATGAATAAAGCTGCTATGAACATTCATGCACAAGCCTTCGCGTGGACATGTTTTCATTTCTCTTGAGGAAATACTTAGGACTGGATTTGCTGGGTCAAGTGAGTGTATTTTTTAACCTGATAATACCCTGCTAAATTGGTTTTCAAAGCAATTATGCCATTTTGTATCCCAACCAGCAATGTATGGTTTCTAGTTTCTCCACATCCTTGCCAATTTGGTATTGTTGTTCTTTTTATTTTTATTTTTATTATTTATTTATTTTTTAAAGGCCAATCTAACTTTTTAAAAAAAGATTTTATTTATTTATTTGACAGACAGAGATCACAAGTAGGCAGAGAGGCAGGCAGAGAGAGAGGAAGGGAAGCAGGCTCCCAGCTGAGCGGAGAGCCCAATGCGGGGCTTGATCCCAGGACCCCAGGATCACGACCTGAGCCGAAGGCAGAGGCTTAACCCACTGAGCCACCCAGGTGCCCCTTGTTGTTCTTTTAATTAAAAAAAATTCCCATCTAACTCATATTAGCATCAAAGAACATTTATACAATTACAAATTTACCCTAAAATGCTGCCTTACCAGTACTGGGGGTGGCAAATATTTTATCAGTTAATTAAATAATTCATTCATTCATTCATTCATTGTCCTGGGGAATATAGCTGACCACAAGAAGTAGTGCTAAATGCTGCCTCTTTGGGATCAAACTAGAGTTCAAACCCTGGCACTGCCATTTATCAATGGAATGATCTTGAACAAATCAGATTACCCCTCTGAGCCTCAGTTTTCTCAGCTATGGGGTGGAAAAAAACAATAGTATTTATCTCAGTGAATCTTTGTGAAAATCAATTGACATCTTATGAACAAGGGTGATAGGATTACAAGAAAAATAAATCAGGGCAAGAGGGTGGAAGGTGACTTAAGACAGAGTGGTCAGGGAGGACCTCACTGAGGAAGTAGCATGTAGCTGAGACCTGGTGAATTGGGGGAATGAGTCATGTGATAATCTGAGGGAAGTGTGTTCCAAACAGAAGGAACAGTAATGGCAAAGGTCCTGAGGTGCAACTGCACTTGGGTGTGTTTAAGGAATAAAGGAGGCCATGTAGCTGGATCAGAGTGGGTGCAGAGGAGAGCGATGGAGACGATGTTGAAAAGGTAGTGAAGTCAGATTATGAGGCCAAGAAGTCTTGGTGTTGGTATGAAACTTTAACTGACACAAGATGGGAGCCATTGGAGGGTTTTGAGCAGAGTAGTAAACCACACTGGCTTGTGTTTTAACAGGATCTGTCTGGTTGCTGGGTGGAGAGTGGTCTAGAAAGGCATGAATGAGGAAAGCAGGGAACTCAATGAGCAGACCGAGGCAGTCGTCCAAGGATAATATAATGGTGGCATGGGCCAAGGTGATGGCAACTGACAGTTATAAGAGCTCAGAGAGAGAAAAGATCAGAATACTTGAGACTTCATAGGTATGTACAAGGGAAGTCAATACAGCATCACTTTTACTAGGAAAGGGTTGGAAATAACCTATAACAATAATGGAGTACCAAGCTGTTGTCAAAAAGAATAAGGATGTATAAAAACAAATCGCATTTAAAAATTTAATTAATTAATTAATTATTGGGAGAGAGGGGCAAAGGGAGAGAGGGAGAGATGATCCTAACCAGGCTCTATGCCCAGCCCAGAGCCCAACGCGGGGTTTGATCTCATGACCCTGAGATCTCACAACCCTTGATCTCGATCTGAAATCAAGAGTCAGACGCTCAACTGAGTGAGCCACTCAGGTGCCCCAAAACTAATCATATTTCTATACACTAGCAATGAACAATCTGAAAATAAGATTAAGAAAACAATTTCATTTACAATATCACCAAAACGAATAAAATCCTTGGGAATAATTTTAAGAAAAGTAGTACAAGATAATTCAAAAACTAAAAAATCACCCTTGAAAGAAACCGAAGAAGACCTAAACAAAGTCATCCTATAGAATGAGCAAGATATCTCATGGAGAAGATATTTCTTTATAGATTGGAGGACTTAATATTGTGAAGGTGATGATAGTCTTCAAATTGATCAACATAATTCCCATATATTGAAAAAATAGACAAGCTCATCCTAAAATTTATAGGGAAATGCAAGGAATCCAGAACAACCAAGCAGTCTTGAAAAAGTAAAACAAAGTTGGAGGACTCAAAATTCCCAATTCCAAAACTTAGTACAAAGTTACAGTAATCAAGACAGTGTGGTACTTTATCAAGATAGAAATATATAATAATGGAACAGAATTGAGAGTCCAGAAGTAAACCCTCACATTATGGCCAACTGATTTCCAACAAGGGTGCCAAGACAATTCAATAGGGGGAAAGAATAATCTTTTCTCTGAATGGTGCTATCCCTGGTGGTCTAGTGGTTAGGATTCGGCGCTCTCTCTGAATGGTGCTAGAAGAGCTAGGTATCCCCCACACAAAATCATTAAATTGGACCCCTACCTCACACCATCCACAAAAATAAGTCAAAATGGATCATAGATAAATGTCTGAGCTACAACTATAAAAATCTTCATGACCTTGGATTAAGCAAAGCCTTCTTAAATGTGACACAGGTAAAAACAACAAAAAAGGATAAATTAGTCTTCATCAAAACCAAAAACTTGTGCAGCAAATGAGACAATCAAGAAAATGAAAAGATAATGCGTAGAATGGGGTGAATATGGATCTCTTATTGGACTGGTTACCCAAATATGTATACCCTTACAACTCAACAATAAAAAGACAACATAATTGAAAAGTGGACAAAAGATCTGAATAGACATTTCTCAAAAAAAAAATTATACAAATAGCTAACAAGCACATGAAAAGATGCTTATTATCATTAGTCATTAGGGAAATACAAAGAGATGTGACTGCACACATTAGAATGGCTAAAATTAAAAAGACAGATAATAACAAGTGTTGATGGTCTGGGTGACAGAGCAGGGAAGAAGACTTACTGGTCCTAGTATACCCTTCGTACTCTAGAATTGTGAAACACTTAAATATATTAACTGCTCAAAAATTAAAAGTCAATTTAACAATCAGAGACTTTGGGGTGCCTGGCTGGCTCAGTCTACCAGCATGTGACTCTTGATCTTGGGATTGTGAGTTTGAGTCCCACATTGGGTGTAGAGATTACTTAAAAAAAATACTTAAATCAGAGACAGAGATAGAATTGATAGATAGATAGAGCTGGGTAGGATTTTTAGAGGATGAAAAAGTTAAGAATAGTTTTTGGTGTGTACTTGACCGTGGGTCAGGGATGGAGGAAGGATGGAAGCAAAGGCATTGAAGATGGACTAACTACCTTTCACTAGCTGTGATTTCGTTTTCTCATCTGCAAAGTGGAATGATAAGAGTACCTACTTCACCAGGTCATTAAATCATCACATTAAAAGCTCTTATTATGGTGCCCTCACTTGTATCATCTGATTTAAATCTCTTTGAGACAGGAATGATTACAAATGGGTAGCTCAGAGAGGTAAAGACACCTGCCCAAGGTCACCCAGCCAGCAAATGACAGGGCTGGGATTTAAACCGAGTTCTGTGAGTCTCCGGTGTACTTTCAAAGCCTGTGCTTGTAATGAGTACACAAACTCAGTAAGAGTGCCCTGCAGCCTGAGGAGTAGGGAGACAAATTCGGACTAGGGGACACATCTCAGGGCTCAGTCCTGGAGGGAGGGCATGAGCTGGGGAACAACACTGGCTTCACTCTACGGTGAGTCAGATGATGGCTCTTTCAAAAATATATTTTCCTATCTCAGAGGGCATTTGCATTTCATATTTCAAATTCTTTGGGACCACTGTTGATTGTTCTATATTCAAAACAAGATGGGGGATGGGGAAGAGAGCCACAGTCATTACTTCAGGGCTCAGATATTTCCCCTTTTATTTACAAAGTAGTCAGTGTTCATTTGACAGCAATATTCTCCCAGGCAGGTCACTGCTGCCCTCATTTTCCGAGAGAGGTAAATGAAAATCTGAGAAGACCTGCTCCTAAGAAACTCACAACCACCCCAACAGGTCACTGATGCCCCTTCCTAAAGTTCCTACATTCTCCATCACCTCTAGCTCCATCCCCCACCCTGCCTTAGTTTTCGCCAGAGAACTTGTCACCACCAGGCACTATAATACACATTTATAATAAGTTAATCTGTTTGTTGTCTGTCTCTTCTGCTTATTTGCAAGTTCCATGCAGGTACTATTCATCGGCCCATTTTACAGATGAAGAAACTGAAGTTTAAGGTTTGCAAACAGCCAGTGAAGGATAACACTGAGATCCAAACCCTTTATTCTTTGGTTAATTCTGTTAATATTTATAAAGGGCTTATTATGTGCATGTCTGCCAGGGGCTGGAAGCACAAAAAAATGAACAAGATGCCTTCAAGCAACATCCAATCAAATCAGGGAGACAAACTTAAACCGACAACTCAAATACAGAGTGGAAAATGCTGGGGGAAATACTGAGAGGCCCATTGTTTTGTAGGGCTAAGTAGGAGGGCCACTGGTCCCGCCTGGGATGCATCAAGGAGGACTTCTTGAAAGAGGCGATAGGTCGACATTTAAAGGATGCTAACAGAAGATCATGGCAAAGGGTATTTCAGACAGAAGAGACAGCCTGACAAAGACTGGAGGGAAAAACAGCCTGGCTTGGCTGATGAACCACAAACACTACTGTGTTGTTGGTGCCTGAAGCCCCTGGGCGCAGAAGACAGGTGGAAAATCAGGTTGGAAACGGCTGCAGAAGCTGATAAGGAGCTGGGGCTTTCTCTGGTGGGTGACCGGGAAGACTACTGGTGTGTCTCAGAAGCTTACCTACACCAGGTACCATCCTAGAGTCAGCTGACCTCCTACTCAGGGGTCTGGCGGGACTGGGCGGGAATGGGGGTGTTGAGGGGAGCCCAAGAAGTTGTTTTTCTGACCCCAGCTGCGTGCCTCCTCCAGCTGACGGGTTTCCCCGTACCCCCCACCCCCCACACACAGGGGAGTTGGGGGACAGTTCAGTTTCACAACCCTCTGCCTTCCCCCAGCGTCCCCGGAGGGCAAGAAAAGAGGAAGCACTCATCGGACTTCCTCCTGGGTCCGGGTGCGCACAAGCTCAGGCAGGTCCCCTCGGCGGATGAGGGTGCTAAGCCCGACCTGCCATCCGCCAGCATTCTGCGAAATAAGGCCAAGGTCCCGGCCCCGCCCCCACTCGGCGGCGGCCACACCCCCACAGGGGTGCGCCCAGGCTCCAGAACCCGGAGAATAGGTTCCAGTCCCACCCGGCAATTCTTTATTTGCTCTCTGCTCTTGGACGAGACCTCCTCTCTGAGCTTTGCACCTTGAACAAGGCACATCCTACAAACTTGAGGCAGTGTGCACGAATTGACATGGAGAGATCCCCAAGACATACTTGCAGAGTACTATGAAAGTACACTTAAAAAGGATCATGGTTTTGTATTCACCTATATCTGTATGTAAACCTAAAGGGAAAGATGTGGAAACTCTACGGCCCACAAGAACAGAAGTTGTCCCTGAGGAAGATAGGAACACTGGAATCAGGGGGAAGAGATGGTGACTGTTTCTCAGATTTTTGGTTTTTGGGTTTTTTTTTTTTTTTCATTTTTAAACTCCACCGTATTTATTTGTGTAATTAAAATAGTAATAATAAACAAGAGGGCTGAGATATGTGGTTATTGAAGGTCTTTTCCTTAAACATTTTGTTAGGAAAATTTCCAAACATACAGCAAATTTGAAAGATTTACAACAGAAGCTCTATAGTACTTACCTTTTACATTCCATTGTTAACATTCTGCTTGATTCATCACATGTCTGTCCATCCAGCTATCCATCAATTCATTTTTTTTTAAGATTTTATGTATTTATTTGACAGACAGAGATCACAGGTAGGCAGAGAGGCAGGCAGAGAGAGAGGAGGAAGCAGGCTCCTTGCTGAGCAGAGAGCCTGATGTGGGACTCGATCCCAGGACCCTGAGATCATGACCTGAGCCGAAGGCAGAGGCTTTAACCCTCTGAGCCACTCAGGCGCCCCAATTCATCTTTTTAAAATAGGTTTTATTTATTTGAGAGAGAGTGAGCGCACAAGCAGGGGGTGGGAGGACGGGCAGAGGGATAGCAGACTCCCCACTGAGCACCCAGTGGGGTTGGTGGGGGGCTCCATCCCAGGACCCTGAGATCATGATCTGAGTGGAGGGCAGATACTCAACCGCCTAACCCACTGAGCAACCCAGAGGCCCGCATCAATGCATCTTTTTAAAATGTATTTCAAAATTAATTACTTCAGCCCACATATTATTAACTAGAGTTCAATGGTTTTTTTACAGCATTTTTTAGAAGGGGGGGCGGGGGGTGCAGAGAGTGAGAGAGTCTCAAGCGGCCTCCATGGCTAGGGGGGACCCCCATGGAAGTCTCATCTCAGGAACCTGAGATCATGACCTGAGTAGAAATCAAGAGTCCGACATTTAACCGACTGAGCCACCCAGGTACCACTGTTTATAGTATTTTTTTATGTAAAATTTACATTGAACAAAATACATAGCTTGAGTGTACATTTGCTGAGTATTTACAAATGCATACACGTTCACATAACTTCAACTCCGTAAGATAAACATTTTGTCACTGTAGAAAGTTTCCTCTTGTCCCATAGTGTATTTTGATTGCCAGCATTCTATGACCAGCATTCAAGACAGGACCAGGAATATAGTAAGTGCTCAATAAATGTTAGCTGAAGGGCATCTGGCTGGCTCAGTCAGTGGAGTGTGTGACTCCTGGTCTCGGGGTGGTGAGTTTGAGCCCCACGTTGGGTGAAAAATAAAATCTTTTAAAAAATAAGAATAAATTGGGGTGCCTGGGTGGCTCAGTGGGTTAAGGCCTCTGCCTTCGGCTCAGGTCATGATCTCAGGGTCCTGGGATCAAGCCCCACATCAGGCTCTCTGCTCAGCAGGGAGCCTGCTACCTCCTCTCCCTCTGCCTGCCTCTCTGCCTACTTGTGATCTCTCTCTCTCTGTCAAATAAATAAATAAAATCTTAAAAAAAAAGAATAAATGATAGCCGAAGGAATGAATGTGCACGTGGCCTGTTTCCCTGAAGGCAGAAGCATGCCTTTTTCCCTTGCACTGCCCCACAGAACTGAAACTCAGTAAATGCTTATTAAAGACTTATTGATTGCATTAGGTATATATCGTTGTGTAACAAACTACCCAAAATTTAGCAACTTAAAACATTACAAAGGGTTATTATCTTACACAGTTTCTGTGGGTCAGGAATTGGGGGGCAGCTTAGCTCAGTGGTTTGACTTGAGATTTTTCATGAGGCTGTAGTCGAGAGCCGCCTGGAATCATGTGAGAGACTGACTGGGGCTGAGGATCCATTTCCAAGATGCCTCACTCCCAGGACAAGAGGTGCCCATTCCTCAACAAGAGAACCTCTCGGTAAGGCTTGCCTGAGTGTGCTCCCAACATGGGGGCAGCTCTCCCCCAAGAAAGAGTTATCTAGGAGAGCAAGGTGAAGTAGCCTGTTGATTCCACAGGTCATCCCTATTCAATGTGGGAGTGGTCTACACAAAAGCAAGACTACTACGAGGCTAGACCAACTGGGGTCTTCTTGGAGAAGGTAGTCATTATGAACATGTATTCAAATTTTCTGAGCTCTCGCTTTGTGCTGGGTGTGATGCTGGGCTCCATGGAGTACAGGAATGAGTCAGAACTGACGATCCCTTTTTCCCTCACAAGATGTGTGTGTGTGTGTGTGTGTGTGTGTGTGTGTGTGTGTTGGGAGTGGTGGATGTGGGGGGAGATCAGACAGACATGGAAACAGATGGTGTTACAGAGTACAATAAGTATCACAATAGCGACTTTAACAAAACTGCTTTTATGTAATTTGTATTTGTGGTACAACATTCAAGACACGGCATGAAAGAGGGTTTCCTTCTCTCCTTATTATATAACTATACACTCTTCCAGCTTTGGCAACAACTGGAACCCATTTCTTATATCATTTCAGAACTATATACACTGTGCATATACACAAAGACATTTCCCACCCTCTTTAGACAAAAGGACACCATTCTTCAAAGTGCGTGACTCTCTGCATCCTGCTTTTCCCGCCTCGATTACTTTATCTTGGAAGTAATTTCCCATCCGTTCATAGAAAGCTTCTTCATTTTTATTAATGGCTGTATGGCATCCTATTATCTGTGTGAGCTGCGGATTACTTAACCAGTCTCCGATCACTGAACTTTTGCTTATTTATTTTTCTTAAAGATTTTATTTACTTGTTTGACAGAGAGAGAGAGAGAGAGAGAGAGAGAGATCACAAGTAGGCAGGCAGAGAGAGGGGTAAGCAGGCCCCCCCGCTGAGTGGAGAGCCCGACTCGGGGCTCGATCCCAGGACCCTGAGATCATGACCTGGGCCGAAAGGAGAGGCTTAACCCACTGAGCCACCTAGGTTCCCTCATTTGTTTATTTCTAATCTCAACAGTTTTTTTTGCACATCCATCACCTCCACTTTTGTGAGTGTAAATGTAGAAGTTCCTGGCTGTGTATTTGCTGTGTCAATGGGTCCAAGCACGTAAAATATTGTTAAATAGGGTTTATAGCAATGTACATTTCCACGAGCAACGTGGGACAATGTCTGTCTCCTCACACCTGTACCCACATGGTAAGTGACCAGACTTTCCAAACTTAGCCATTCCAGTGACTGAACAATGTTCTCTCGATGCGGTGTTAATGTATGTTTCTCTTACTATACGTGAGGTTGACACTTGCCACATTTCAGAGTTACTTGTATTTTCTTCTCTGCGGCCCGTACAAATAATTTGCCTATTTTTCTATTGCACTGGGAGTGTTTATTATTTGTTTGAATATCTTCTTTGCACATCAAAGACACTATCCCTTTGTCTACACGATAAGCTTCAAAAACAAGAATTTTTTGGTTTGTTTTTTGGAACAAGTCACTTTTAGACATTAATGAGAAGTTTCTGCAGGTCATGTCATTTTCCGGGCATCGGGGCAGAGCTGCCCATGGTCTAGGGAGCAGCTGTGCCCTGTAAGGTTCTGGTGTGTGTGTTGGGGGAGCGTGAGAGGTGGGAGGAGGGGGCCAAGGAGGCAGTTGTTAATTCTTGCACTGGATGGAAAGGGCTGTCACCTGTGAACTCACCATCCCAGGAAGTAAGCAGGACAGGCTGGCCTAACTCTAAGACCCTTTGCCCTTCATCTGAAATGTCTGAGGATAGGCAAGAAATGGGAGGACACACCAATAGGGCTGCCAATTTCTGATCATTTAAGCCTGAATGGGTGGAGACTGGATCTGGAAGCTCCAAGCTACATTGCTTAATAGTAGTATAGATTTTCTAGAATGTAAACACCATGAGGCCAGGGTTCAAATGTTAAACAGTTGTGGAAGGAAGGAAGGAAGGAAGGCAGGCAGGCAGGCACAAATGAATGAATGAACCTAATCAAAGGTAGTGAGAGGCAGAGTTTCTGAGCAGGGAGAGAGGAGGGAGCCCTCTTACCCCTGCCCCTCCTGAACGTGCTCTCTCCTCTTCCTTCCTCCTACCACATCTGAGTCAGGTCTCAGCTTTTGTCATCAGGTCCTGCCCCAGCTCTCAGGGTGCAGGCTCTCCTCTACCCTGTAGTCAACCCACCCCTCCAAGCAGCTAGACCCCTTGTGGTCACTCCCCACGACCTGCACTTCAAGGGACTTCTCAATCCACCTGCTCCTCTGCTTTCCTCTCCCATAAGTCCTGTTTTTCACCCTCCACACCTTATGCTCCTCCAACAATGGTTGTGGTCACATTTATTGAGCACTTCCTGTATGTCCTTTTACATGGGTCATGCTGAAGGCTTGCAGTGAACTACAAGATCTACGAGAGTTATTATTATCCTTATTTTATGGATGAGGAAACCAAGACCAGAGACATTCAGGAGCTTATCCAAAGTCGGCCAGCTAGCAGATGATAGAATTGGGATTCAGAACTCACTCAGTCTGGCCCCTGGGGCCGCGGTGCCTCACTGGTGTCGTAGAGCTAACTAGTTACCAGTCTTGGAGGGTGTGATGCTCCCTCAAGCTCCCTGCCCTTTGCTCATGATGGCCCCTTCTGGAGGGCTCTCCTGTCTACCTTCCTCTACTTGCCAAACGTTTTGCTCATCCTTCAAAGTCTTGCTTGTAAGTCACCCCCTCTGCAAAGCCTTTTCTGTTTTCCCTAGGAAGAGCTAGTTGCTCACTCTTCAGTTTCACAATTGAGAACTTTATGCTGTAATTATTTAGGGACCTGTCTCCCCCATCAAGCCGTGAGCACCCCCCACCCCCACCAGGGGACAGGGCTTGTTCTATATCTCCCTCTTGTCTAGCACAATGCCTGGTACAGAGTGCATGCTCTCGAAACATATGGTGACCAAAGGACAGTGGCCTGAGGACTCCTCCCAACACTCTGTTGTGAAGGTCTGCTAGGAGTCTCTGGTGGGAAGCTGGGAGAGTGTAGGAAGTTGCAGGGCCCAAAATGAAAAGAGTCACCACTGTAAGGGGCAGCTGGAGACAATTTCACTAATGTCACCATTTGACCATGGATCAAAACTGTCCCCTTGAGATCTAGCTGGTAGGGAAGTCCCATCCTTATACCACGTCTAGAGGTTTTTGGGAAGCAGCTGTCCAACCACCTGTGGTTCCCCCCCTCTTGCAGTGCCAGGAATGAAACCATAATGAGAAGTGATCCTGGAAACTACAGGAAGAAGTGTGGCCAGACTCCTCATGCTGAGAGCCTGGACTGCCCCACACAGGGCTCTTTGGACCTCAGAAACCAAGAGGTTACACAGCTTTGGTAAGAAGGTAGTTCCTGGGTGGGTGGGGACTTCCTGGGGTGTGAGGGAAATTGCTCCATCCCTGGAACTATGGGGTAAGAACTGTCCCAGTGACTCTCAGCAGCCCTGTGCTAAGTTTCTCCCTCTGTGTCTGTCTCACGCAGGAACTTACTAAAGTTCCCCATAGTCTCAGGACAAATGCCTCAGCCTGTGGTCACTACATCCCAAAAGTTGGTGGACAGGATAGCAGAGCAGTTAGGACTATGGGATCTGGGGTTGGCCAGACATGGGTCCAAATCCCAGCTCACTGTGTGACCTTGCGTCTTTCACTTCACTTCCTTAAGCTCCAGTTCCCTCATCTGTAAAATGAAGATAAATAAATTTTAAAACATCAAAATTAAGGATTTGTTCGATGGAGCAAATTTGTTCAAAGGAAGGCACAACGGGCCAGTGATTTGCAAAGTGTGTTCCCCGGATCATCAGGTACTTGAGTACTTGTTCGAAATGTAGAATCTCGAGCCTCAGGCCTGCTCTATTGAGTCAAAAACTCCGGGGCGTGGCTCAGCGATCTGTGTTTTAGCAAGCCTTACAGAAGATTCTGGTGCATGGTAAAGTTCGAGAACCACCGCCACAGACAAACCGGACGTGAGCAACATATTGGGGATGATATTGGGAACATCAACAACCAACGAGGCATTAATATCTAAAATTTACAAGTTACTTCTGCAAATTGACAAGAAAAAGATAGGAAACCCAATAGCTAACGGGCCCAAGACAGGAATGGGCAGTTCACTGAAGGCAAAGCCCCAAACCCCGACAAGTATAGGAGAAGATTCTGAATCTCATATAATCAGAGAAATTCAAACAATGAGATGCCACCTTACACCCAAACTATAGGCCAAAATTACAGTCAGATAATGTAAGAGCTAATGAAAATGTGGGGAGACAAGCATCTTTCACATGCCATTAATAGGATTTAGTGACATTTAAAACATATATGTGTTCCGCTAATTCCACTCGGGTATAGGGTCCAAAGAAGTTTTCACATAAGCCCATAGGGTCATGTTCAAAGCTGTTCATCACAGTGTTGTTTGTGATGAAAGGAAGTTGGAAGCCATCTGGTTGTCCATCATTGGGGTGGGGGAGGGAATAATTAAAACCATGGATGCTCAACTTGGAATGCTTTGCAGCAATTTGATACAATAAGCTAGACTTTCCCACAGCAACGTGGGTCTTTTTTTTTTTTTAAGATTTTTTATTTATTAATTTGACAGAGATCACAAGTAGGCAGAGAGGCAGGCAGAGAGAGAGAGAGAGGAGGAAGCAGGCTCCCTGCTGAGGAGAGAGCCCAATACGTGGCTCGATTCCAGGATCTTGAGATCATGACCTGAGCTGAAGGCAGAGGCTTAACCCACTGAGCCACCCAGGCACCCCAATGTGGGTCTATCTTAAATATCATATGATGGAGTGAAAAAAGGGGAAGCAATGGAATTAGATTTTTCACACAACACCATTCATGTAGTGTAAATATACACACAAAGCGTTGTGTGTACCATGTTCAGGGACACATATCAACACGTAGGGTGGGTGTGCACTGTGGGGAGGGGAAGGACTGTGGGGAATGAGGGGTGAATTAAAGCAAAACAAAACATCAGAGGGCGTTGAAGGACTAATTATGATGGGATGGCCATTTGCTACAAACCGAGGATAAATCATGGAACTCTGGACCTAAAGCCCTAATAATATTACTTTAAAATTGTGATCATTGTACCTGCCTCACGGTGAGTACCATGTGTCTGGCCATGGAAGGCTCTGTGAAGTTTTACAAATAAATTTTTGCAGTTCTGTGTGAGTCTCTGGTCTCCTCTCAGGGCTTTTACTTTACTTTTACTTGTTGTCCTTATGCTGACTTCTCTGCCTCTCCAACCTTGCCATCAGGTTTCTTCAGCTACCCTGGACTCCCGGGATGGTAGCTTGTGGAGTCTGGGGGACTTTTCATCTGGGGCTTGAGCCCAGAGCCAGGGTGCAACCGAGCCATGGGGAACAAGTCCTATTTCCTCTTCACAAACTTCCCCAAGGGTCTTCTTACAGCCCATCCTCTCCTCAGTTCCTGCCCCACTGCTCCCAGGTAAGACAGGCAGGACCAAGTCTGAAAGTATTAGGTGTGGAAGGGAACAGCTTTTATTGGGTGCCTATCAGGTGCTGGACCCAGCCCCAAGACCTTGACTTTTGTTAGTCCCCAGAACCACCCTGAGAAGTGGGAGGCGCCCACCTCATCCGACAGATTAGGGAATGGAAGTCACCGAGAGGTGAGAACACTAACCAGACAGGAGCCCTAGGTCTGTCTGGCTCCAAATCCAAGATCTAAACAAGCAACTCCTTCAGAGTTTTAGGACCAGGATTGGGACCCCAATCATCTACTTCTGACTCAACCATCGGCCAGGAGAGAAAAACCTCTGTTTCACACTGATGATCTAATTCCTGCTATCAGGGGAGGGGCGACCCTGACACTTAGAGTCCTAAGAAGACCCTCGACGCTATTTCGTATGGTTAGCTTGAGGTAATCTCTAAGGAGAAATAGGAGATTCCCCTAAGTTCCTTCCCATTATTTGAACCTTAATTTCTCAAACTGTGAGAGAGGAAGAACTGCCTGGGCTCTGGGGCTTCCTTTCTCAGTCTGCCAGCAGGTGGAGCCCACCCTTCATCCCTCCCTTGGCCTCCAGAAAGTTGCGGGAGTGGGAGGGGAGGGAGGGAAGATGAGCGGTCCTGGGGCCGCGCCTGGGGCTAGCGGGACAAAGTGGGGCGCTGCCCATCCTGGTCTGGCAGAGGGGCCCGCTGAGCCTCCCGCGACTGCCCGAGACTTTAGGGGCCCGCCCCCTGCAGGACATCCTTGGTACTGCAGGGACTGGAGCCCCGAGGGCAGGGACGGACACCCGAGGGGAGTGGAGGTCCGCGTCGGGTGCGAGGGGGTCCCTGGGCCCGGGGTCTCACAAGCAGGAGCCAGTGAGACGCAGCCGGGATTGCGGCCCCACCGTCCCCTTCGTCTGCGGCTACAGGTAATTTTCCTCCGCCGCGTCCCCCCCACCCGGGGAGTCCCTGGCCTCCTCGTCCGTGCTTTCATCATCGTCGGGGGCCAGCGCCTCGATGTCGTGCGTGATGTCGGCCAGCAGCCGGTGGAAGGCCTGCGCCTCCGGTCGCTGGGCCGCGCCGTCGTAGCTGCGCACAGCCGACGCCGACGTGGAGCTCATGCTGCGCTTGATGCGGCCGAAGCTGTCGGTGAGGATGCCGCCCTCGCGGATGCCCACGCCCTCCAGGAAGCCCTCGAAGTAGCCGATGTCCTGGTCGGGGATGAAGGGCCGCATCCCTGCGGGGCCGAGAGGCAGGGGGTACTCCTCGAGGTTCAGCCCTTCCCCTCCCACATCGGAGCCACCTTCTGCAGAGATCTGAGTTCAAATCCCTGCTCCGCCCGCTGGCTGGTGGCCTTGCTCAAATTCCTCACCTCTGAGCCAGAGCATAATGACCTAATGCTCCGCACAGAGTAAACGCTCAATAGAGGTTAGCTTGTCGTTGTGACTGTAACGGTTACATCCCCATTTATTAGTTTTGTGACCCTCATTAAATAGCTATTCTGGGCCTTACTTTCCTCGCCTGAAAAACTCAGATAATCGCACCAGTTCTCCCGGTAGGGTTGTGAGGAGGTGTCTGGCACACACTGAGGGTCCCAGACAAGTCAGCTCGTTTTGCCTCCATCTCTACTCATTAGCCATGTGACTTCAGTACTTTGCTTCTCGGAGCCTCAGTGTCCTCATCTGCAATATGGGGGCAATAAGTTTCCATTTTCCAAAATTGACGCATTCAAGGAGGGTAACTGCAAAATGCCTGTTAGCTTATTAGTATTATCATTCCTGATGCTATTATTAGCCTTCCTTACCAGCAGCGTGAACTTGGACAAGTTCCTTAGCCTCTGCGAGCCTCAGCTGCCTGTGGGGTGGATGGGGAGAATCACTTCCTCGCCCAGTTTTGCTATGAAGGTGAATGGTTATCCTAGTGCTCTCTTCTTATGTGCCGTGACAGCAAGCACGTCTCTCTTCCGCTCTGCCCCTTTCTCCTCCCTGAGATGGATTCCACGATCTTGGCTTTATTGGAGGCTGAAGAATAGGAGTGAACACGTCTAGCTGATGCCTGATTGGGAATGTCATGGACTATGTAGGGGCCTTAGCTGACCTTGGGGGGGGGGGGTTGGGGTGGGCTCACCAAGGAGGAGAAACTTGCGCCGGTCTCCATAGAGCTTCAGCAGGCCTGCACAGTAGTCCTGGATGGGCAGCCCCAGCCGGTACTCCCGCAGCAGCATCGCAAACTGCTGGATCTCAAGAGGTCCCAGTTTACTCCGCAACTGCAGGGACAAGATTCAAGATCAGTCCCAGGGAGCAATCCCCACCCAATCTCTGCCTAAAAGACCCAAAGCCCTCTGTAAGGCTATATTTGGCCAAGACTTCCCTTGAAACTTTCCCATGGCCTATTGGGGAGGGGGACATCCAGATCCTCTGGGCTGCATGTAAGCATGGATGTGGACTCAAGCTACCTGAGTTCACATCCTGGCCCCTTGGTCAGCTCTGTGATCTTGGGTAGGTGGCAACTTCCCTGACCCTTACTTTTCTTATATATAATGAGGATAATGGTGGCACTTCCCACCTTGGTTATTGAAATTTAAAAAAAAATGCATAAAGGGTGCACAGAACAGTGCCTGGTATACAGCAAACACTCAATTAATGCTAGCTGACACTTGTTAAGGCTTTCACAAGCTGGCCTCTGTTTACTTTCCTAACCTCATGCCCTGATCTTCAACGTCGGCTTCAATTATGTCCAGGATTATTCACGATTCCTGAAATGCTCCCTGTGATTTCTCCAGTCTCCAGGCCTCTGTTTGTGCTGTTCGCATTGCCTGCCCCAGCTCACCGTGACCATGTAATCTTGCAACTGCTCGAGGCCCGGGCCGCTGTGGTCACTGCCGCTGCAGTGGGAGCCATGGAAAGAGGGTGTGGACGTGCCACTATAACACGCTTCAAATGTATCCTGGGAGCCATTGCTGCAAAGAGAGGCAGAAAGGGGAGCCCTCATTCACCTCCCTCCAGCTCCTCTCAGGTGGAGGTGGGAAGGCAAAGCTACCAATGCTCTGGGCCTGAGGCCTCATCCTAGATCCCATTTTGGCCTCTAGGGCCACACATTATCTGGCCCTGAGTCTCCCTGCTGCCTTACTGCACCCTCACTTTGCGTGTTCAGGCCACTCTGCCTTCTCTCTACTCCTCTAGGACTCCAAGTACCTCTTCACCTCTGGGCCTTTGCACATGCCATTCCCTCTGCCTGAAATGCCTCTCTCCCCCTGTCTTTTGCTCATCTAACTCCTACTCATCACTGGGGCTTAAATGTCACCTTCTCGACAACATTTTCCCTGACCCCCCTCCCGATAACTGGGTTAAATCCTCTGTCAAATGTGGTCACAAACCCATAAGTCCAATCATGACATGTGAGGCCTTTCCAGATCCCCCAATCAATGTCCACAGTGGCCTCTTGGCTGCTGTGCACCAAGCTTCATCCTGCTTCAGAACCCTTGCACTGTCTGCCCTCTGCCTAGGGTGCTCCTCCCTTTTCCTCCTTTGGGTCTCAGTTCAAGTGGCATCAGCTCTGAGAGGTCCTCCTAACTCCCCATATGTGGAAGGCTCCCATGGCCTCTCTCTCAGCATCCTGAGGTGCTTATTCTCTTTCATGCTTACCATTAATGCTTATTTCTATTAAATCATGATTTCATCATCTTCTGTGTCAGACACTCTAACTGCACTTGCGCCGTAAACCATGCAAGGGAAGGACCTTGGTTTCTTCGTCTGTTAAGTACCTGTTCAGTGCCAAGCACAGGTCTCATCCTTGTCTGGCTCCCCACTGTAACCCTAGCACACAGCAGTCTCTGGTGCAGGAAAGATACTCAAGAAATCTTGCTTAATAAAAATTCAACCTGGGGCACCTGAGTGGCTCAGTCAGTTAAGCCACCAGCTCTTAATTTCAGCTCAGGGCATGATCTCACGGTTGTGGGATGGAACCCCACATCAGGCTCCAAGCTCAGCCTGGAGTCTGCTTGGGATTCTTTTTTTTTTTCCCCCAAAGATTTTTATTTATTTATTTGACAGACAGAGATCACAAGTAGGCAGAGAGGCAGGCAGAGAGAGGGGAGGAAGCAGGCTCCCTGCTGAGCAGAGAGCCCGATGTGGGGCTCGATCCCAGGACCCTGAGATCATGACCTGAGCTGAAGGCAGAGGCTTTAACCCACTGGGCCACCCAGGCGCCCCTGCTTGGGATTCTCTCTCTCCCTCTCCTTCTGCCCCTCCCCCTGCTTGTGTGCTCTGTCTCTCTTTCAAAATAAATAAATAAAATCTTTTTTAAAATAAAAGATTTAAAAGATTCTCTACCCCTTGCTCTCTCTCTCAAAAAAAAAAAAAAAAAAAAAAAAAGTTAACCTGCCTCCTGTTTTCTAAATTGTTCCAGAACCATCTTGCATTATTACCTCCAGAAAAGCAGTGTGGCATAGTGGTTAAGGGATGTGGACCTGGAGCTAGCCTGCTCAGGTTCAAATCTCAGGCTTACAACTTACTAGCTGTTTGACCCTGGCAAGCTGCTTAGCTTCTCTATTCTTCAGTTTTTCCATCTGTGAAATGGGATGACAAAAATTGCTGTCACAAGAACTAGAGAAGTCTGTACAGCACCTGGAGTCGTGGACTATAAGCAGTAAATGAACAATAGCCACTGTAATGTTGCTACATGCGTTTTTTAAAAAAAAATGCAGTGCTTGGGGCACCTGGCTGGCTCAGTTGGTAGAGCACGTGACTCTTGATCTTGGGGTGGTTAATTCAAGCCCCATATTGGCGGTAGAGTTTTTTTTTTTTTTTTTTAAATGAAGTGCTTTATAGAACAGCACTAGGCACACAGCAAGCTCAAAGGTTAGACGTTATCATGACTGCCATCTCTCTGGCAGATACCAGGTTGTTTAAGGACCGGCCCAAGTGCACACAGTATTAAGAAGGTGAATATATTGCCGCCAAAGGCGGGGGAGGGGAGGTCAGGCGTATATTACAGGCAGAGATTGCTACCAGTCAAGCCTAAGGCCTTAGTAACAGAACCAGCATGACCAACTTGTCCCCCAGTTTGCCTGGGACTTCCCTGGTGTTAGTACTGAAATTCCCATGTCCAGGGAATGCCCTCAAGGCTGGAAGGGCGAGGGGGCAGGGGGGCAGGCTGGTCACACTAAACAGAACCCTGAACAATGTTCCTGGGTGAGTTTGTTATGCTGCACTTTCCAGCCTTGCTGGCCACTAGTGGTGGCCACGTGACCAAGTTCTGGCCAATGAGACATAAGCAGATGTTGTCAGGTGGGACTCCCAGCAAAGCTCTTTACTGAGGCCCCTGGAGGACACTGTGATGACAGGAGCTTTGACCATCATCTTGGCCCATGAGGTGACTTTGAGGATGGGAACAAGTGCTAAGGAGGGGAGAGAAGAGAGGCCTGGACCCCTGTTGACCATAAGGCCATAAACACCTGATCTATTTTATATAAGAGACAAGGTGGAAAAAAAGCTATCTTGTTTAAAGCTCTACCTTTTTTAGGGTTTTCTACCACATGGAATTAAAACTAAAGTAAACCCAAGTCATTTTTTGGTATTAGCTCTGATTTGGGCTCTGCAGGCCACTATGTCTGGAAGACGAGCAGAGAACTACAGGCCTACGTGGGCCCTGTTCTGGGTTCTGGCCCTCCCCTGGGCCTCTCAGAGTCTCGGTTTGGATCCTCTGAGCTAACTAAAGCCCAGAGGGATCGGTTTACCTACCCCCCACCCTCAGAGTCCAGGGTGTCAACACAAATCGAGGTGGGGTCATTTTCTCCCACCCTCTCTTGCCCACAAGGGGCATAAGAATGCCCAGAAGAGTAACCTTAATTGTGTAGGGGTGGGGGGGGCAGGACGGTACCCACAAGGAGCTGCAGCAGCTGAAGTCGGCGTCATAGGCGTAAGTCCCATCCGTGCGGCAGCTCTCACCTGGGGTCAGCAGACAGGGTGGCTGTCAGAGGCCGCAGACCAGGGACCGACATCCCCGGCTCCCTAAGGCCCCAACCTCAGCCCCTCCCTGCAGCTGGGCTGGTGGCTGGAGCATGGATGGCTTGTAAGCAACCGTAAGGGTATTAGCTTTTACCCTGAGTGAAATCAGGCAGCGGCTGGAAGATTCTGACCATGATTCCTACCCCCACCACCAACACACAGACAGCCTTTGGGGGGCAACTCACCCCCTCTCCTCGCCCTCAACTTCCCCAAGGCTGGGACAACACCACCTTCCTGCCTGCCTCACAGGGGGTCTTGGGAATAGCAGGTAAGGTAACAGGTGAGGTAATGTTTTGAAAACTGTTTGAGGCAAGAAAAAGAAGAACTTTGAGGGAAAGAACCCCAAATCTTGAGAGGATAGAAGCACTATTTACTGAGAACTTGCCCTCTACCTAGGCCTGTTACTCTCTGAATCCACTAGCCTTACCCTTCGGATCTTGGCTCACTCAGTGTCACTTCCTCAGGAAGTGACTTTCCAGGTGAGGCGGGTTCCTCAGTCTGTGTTCTCAGAGTACAATGTGTGGCTACATTTTATTTATGCAACTATTTAATTACTGTGGGCCTACCACAGCAATGCAAGCCTTGTGAGAGCAGGGGCACGTCTGGTTCTAATCCCCAGTATATCCTCGTGATAGCAGGTGCTTCAGTAAATATTTGTTGAATAGAATGAAGTTGAAATATTTGTTGACTTATCTAATTTACCCATCATCCTGTGAGAGCTGATGAGCCATCCCAGCTTCCCCATAACCACAGCCCACAGATAGGAATGCCTCCAGAAGGAAAGAGCTCTGTTGCTGGAGCTATGAAGGAAGGGAGCACACTGAGGGGGCTGTGGCTGAGGAAATTCACTTAGTGGCCTTGAAGGCAGCATGGGACTAAGGCTGCTGCAGATAGAAGCTTTAGAAATCAGACACATCTCGGGTGCCTGGGTGGCTCAGGGGGTTAAAGCCTCTGCCTTCAGCTCAGGTCATGATACCAGAGTCCTGGGATCGAGCCCTGCATCGGGCTCTCTGCTCAGCAGGAAGCCTGCTTCCTCCTCCTCTCTCTCTCTGCCTGCTTCTCTGCCTAGTTGTGATTTATGTCTGTTAAATAAATAAATAAAATCTTAAAAAAAAAAAAGAAATCAGACACATCTGGGTTTGAATCCCAACTCTGCCATTTACTCACTGTGTGACCTTGAACAATTTATTGACCACTCTGAGCCTTAATGTCCTCATCTGTAAAACTGGAATCATAAGGCTTCAGAGAGTTCTTTCATCTACTCAAAAAATACTTGTCGGGCATCTGTGATGTCCTTGGTCCTGTGCTAGGCACAGGGGATATAATGCGAATAGGACCGACAAGGTTGCTATGGGGATTAAATAAGACTTGGCACATTGGTACTGTGCTTGGCACACAGTGAGTGCTCAATAAATGCCTCTATTAGTCTTATTCTCATTCTAGCCCTTGATTGCATTCAAGGGTGGGTCTGAAGATCTTGGGTTTGACCTAGATTCCTGGTGGAGTCAGACAGCTCAGGAACCAGAAAGTGCATATGTTTGGATTTCTGCAAAGCAAGGGCATCAAAAATGAAAGCGGGGAGAAAAGTTCAGTTTTGAGGAGCTCATTCTGAATCTGGCAGCCAGAACATCTGTGAAGAAGCTAAGTTGGAGGTCATCGTGAAAACCGACATTTTATTTTAACTACATAAGGGCGGCAGGAGTGGGGGGGGGGACCCTTTAACTGTGGTAGAGATCAGGACCCCTAAAGGCGATCATTGGCCCTGATTCCTGGGGCAGCCCCCCTCCCCAGCCTTATGAGTTGTTTCACAGGGAGGAGGGCAGCCAGGAGTTCCCATACTCACTGCGGCTGCACAGCCACGGCCGCTCGGGCGTGGACGTGTAGTGGTAGCCGGCCCGGTCCACGCACTCAATGCTCTGGTCCCCGTAGATGATCTGGAAGACCTGACAGATGAGGGCACAGGACTCCTCGGCAGCATCCTGGCCCAGGGAGGAAGACAGAGTGCTCAGGACCTCTCCAGCGGCCAGGGTACCCCTACCCCCTTTCACAGTGTCAGGAGGCTTGTGGGGCCATACACGCACCTATGGGCACTTTGGAGGGCATTCCCTATCAAAATTATATGGCCATCCTCTAAGTTTTGGACTCCTTTATAGAGTCCAGCAGCAACTCTAAGTCTTCTGCTCTGAAAAATGCACCCCATATTTCTAGGGGATTCGTAGGACCTCCTGAAGTTTATCTAAAATAAGCCCTAGGAGCACCTGGGTGGCTCACTGGGTTAAGCATCCAACTCTTGATTCAGCTCAGTTCTCTTATCTCACAGCCATGAGTTCAAGCCCCACACTGGGCTCCATACTGGACATGGAGCCTACTTGAAAAATAAAGTAAAATAAAATAAAATAAAATAAGCCCCAGTTTAGTTAAATTTGCCAGTAGGAAGTTGAGGCTCAGAGAAGTGAAGTCATTAGCCAGGACTAGAACCCAGGACTCCTGATACATACTAGGAGGAGGAAGAATTACATGTATAAAAATTTTAGGCTCAACATAGTTACTACTACTGGATGCCATATTTAGGTATGAGCTTCCTGGCACCCAGGGCAAAAATGGAAGTAGGATAAATACATAAACTTCAGTCTCTGATAGGAGGCAGGAATTTCAATTCTTGGGTGAAAGTTTCTCAAGACTGCAAATTTGAAGAAGAATTTGCCTTTCTAATTTACCTCTTTATGTCTTTAAGCAAGAGACCCAGAAAGACAATCACCGATGAGAACATCTTCAGGTACCACTTCCTATTTTGTGCCTCTAGAAAGCTCAGGGTATGGATTAAAATGTAACCCAGGAGAGGCAGGATTGATCCTTACAATAACCCTATGAAACAGACACGGAAGATCCTTCTGTTACAGTTAAAGTCACTGAGGCTTAGAGCGGTCAGGTGACTCACCCAGCTCACACAGCAAGTTCTTAGCATTGGTTATTATTGGCACTCGGGTTTTTTTTTCTTTTTTAAAGATTTTTATTTGACAGAGCATGAGAGAGAGAGAGAGAGAGTTAGAGAGTGCATAAGCAGGGAGAGCAGCAGAGGGTGATGGAGAAGCAGTGTCCCTGCTGAGCAAGGAGCATGATGTGGGACTCAATCCCAGGACTCTGGGATCATGACCTGAGCCAAAGGCAGACACTTAACCGACAGAGCCACCCAGGTACCCCAGCACTCGGTTTTTGTTTTTGTTTTTAAGATTTTATTTAGTCATTTGACAGACAGAGATCACAAGTAGGCAGAGAGGCAGGCAGAGAGAGAGGGGAAAGCAGGCTCCCCACCGAGCAGAGAGCCCGATGTGGGGCTCGATCCCAGGACCCTGAGATCATGACCTGAGCCGAAGGCAGAGGCCCAACCCACTGAGCCACCCAGGTGCCGCACCAGCACTCAGGTTTGTTTTTTTTTTTTTTTTTTTTTTTACTCTAACTCCTATGCCCTCCATTGGACCAAGGCCTTGGAGAGGAGGTCAGAGAATCAGATACTCCTGAAAAACAACTCTTTATTTACTCATTTTGCAAATTCTCATTTAGTCCCATTTTAGGCACTGGGCCAGACTCTAGGGTCTCGGGGTGAATTAGATGAGGTCTGTACCCTAAAGCCCTCACAGTGCAGTGAGATTAACAGGGCACACACTGTTCCTTCTGCCCAAAATTCATTTTCCTGCCAATTTGCCTTGCTCACTCCTTCCTCCCCTTCACATTTCAGTTTAAAAGGCACAAACTCACTTTCTCTTTGGAAAGTGGATCTCCTTTCTCATTATCACTGCAATCTGCTTGTTTTCTTCTTGGTCCCCGTCCCAAGGTATAGTAATATAATCCCTATCTCTTCGTCCATTCATTCAATATTTATCATGTGCCAGCCACTGTTTTAGGGGTCAGAGATAACAGAGTGAACGATCCAGAATGCACAGGTCTTTTGCACTCTACAAGGAGACCAGTCTGGCTAGAATGAAATGCATAAAGGGGGACCTAGAAAGAGGAGTCCAGAGAGGAAATGGGCTTCAGCCACCACCATAAGGTGGGTGGAGGGTGGACTTACAAGCAATTGTAAGGACATCAGCTCTTACTCTGAGTGAGATGGGGAGCCACAGGAAGATTTTGAGCAGTGATATGTTGTGACTTACATGTTAACAGAACTGCTCTGATTGTGTGTGTTGGTGGGGGGATGGGAGACAGATTATAAGCAAGAGCCAAACCCGTGATCTAGATGCATGACCCGAATGATAGAAAATGGGGTGTGGACCTGGGGGTTGGCGAGAAGTAGATAGGTTGGGTTATATTTAAAAAATAGGGCCAACAGGATTTATTGACAGAATGGATGTGTGTTGTGTGAGAGCAAGAGGAGCCACAAGTCACTGCCAAATTTTGATCTGAATGAGGCAAGGACAGAGCTGCCATTAATCAAGACAGGGAGACAAAGGGAGGAGCAGGTTTGGGGGAGAAGACTGGGCTCTTAGCCTCAGATGTGTTGGGACATTGAGATGGTCATTAGCCCACCGAATGGAGAGGCCAATTGGAGAAAGGAGTCTGGAGATTTGCTGAGAGATAAAATTTGGGGCATTCTCAGTGTTTTAAACACCATGAGATTATTGTTCACTAGGGTAGGTATGGAGTTGGGGGAGGCGTTGGGGGCCTTGGGTTAGAGGAGAAGCTTAGACAGCTCAGGACTTGAAGGTCTCTCTAGATTGTGAGCTCCCTAAGGGAGGGCCCCAAATATGTCTTGTTCACCTCTGTGTCCATAGCACTTAGCCCAATGCCTAGGACAAAGCTGGTGCTCAATAAAGATGGTCAAAGGAATAGAAGCAAGGTGAATATGGAGAATGGAGGGAGGGGAGGAGAGGCAAGAATGGAAGGCTTCTGCCTTGAACGACTGCCATAGTTAACAAGAGTACAGGCTCTGAACATCCTGGGTCCCAGTGTGGAAACCACCACCACCAGTTTCCTGTGTGACCTTCCGCAAGTTACTTAGCCTCTGGGTGTCAGTTTCCTCCTCTATAGAATGAGGATGGTTGTGATGTTTGCCTCTAGGGGTTAGTGAGAGAGTGAAATGTGTTCGTGCTGGTTCCTTGTCTGGCACAGGTTGGCATTCCATTCGTGCTGGTAATGAGTGTCTTCGTGATTGTTACTGTGGTTGTGCCGAAATTGACGACACGGGAGAAGGAGCAGGGCTGGAAAGGGGGTTAGATCAAATCTGTTTGGGCTGTTTTGAGTTTTCATCCCATTGGGATGGCAAGGGGAGGAGGCGTCCAGGCTGCAGATTTAGAAACCCTTTGGCGTCTGGAGCGCACAGGTAGAACCCGAAGTCCTAGGTAGGGCCTCAGGAGGAAGAAGGGAAGAGGCCAGGGTAGACCCCAGGAACGGGGCGGGGTGGGGTGGAGGACGACGCCCTCCAAATCCCCTCGACGCGCGGGGGAGGCAGGGCGCAGGGGCTCCGGGTGCCCTCGGGCTCACCCTGTTGGCCACGGCCAGGATGACAAGGTTGCAGTAGGCGTCGGGGCTGGGATCCTGCGGGTCGAGAGGGTTGGAGCCCGGGTGGCGCCGCTCCCAGCTGCCGCCGCCGCCGCCCGCCTGCCTCCGCTCCCAGCTGCCGCCCGGCTTGCCCGCGCCGCCGCCGCCGCCGGCGTGCCGCCGCTCCCAGCTGCCGCTGAACGTCTGCCGCCGCTCCCAGCTGCCCGACGCCCGCGCCCCGGCGCGCTGGCGCTCCAGGCTGCCGCCGCCGCCGCCCCCGGCCCGGGCCTCCGCGCTCGCACCTCCGCCCCACGCCATCCGCCAGTCCAGGCTGCAGATGGTGTGGCGCCGCTCCGTGGTGCCCCCCCGCCGCTTCTCGGGCGCCGCGCCCGGCTGGCCCGGGTCGCGCCCCGCGCCGCCGGGGCTGGCGTCTACGCCGGCTGGCACCGGGTCCACGCCCAGACCTAGGAGGGGCGGGACCGCGGTCAGGAGATCCTGGCTAAGAGCCCCCTCCCGAGACCCGCTGGGGACCAGCGGCGCCTGGCCCTCTAGGCCAGATTCGCCCCCCGAGGTCCCTTACTTTTGGGGCCCGCCCCCGGCCTCGGCTCCACCCTAGTCTTCTTCGCGGTCTGACCCGTCCCACAGCTATCCCAGCCGGGAGCTCCGCCTCCCCGGGATGCGGCCACGCCCCCAGTTCAGACTCCGCCCCCCTCCCGAGCTCCCAGCGCGCGGCTGCCGGGCTCTGCTTCACCACGCGCTCTAACTTTAGGTTCCAGAATTTGGGCTCTTCCAGCCTTAGGCCGGTGGATCAGGCGGTCCACCCTTCAACCTCAACCTCAACCTGGGGCCGCGTCTTCTTGCGTATGGCCATGGCCTGCCTTAATCTCAGGGTAGTGTAGTCAGTCCTTTTCCATCACACACCATCCACCCTCCGCAGCCCACCCCTCCCCACTCCGGGTCACGCCTTTCCCAAAACTAGACGCTGGTTTTTTTCTCTCCCGGTTCACCTCCCGGCCCCGCCCCACTCGCTGTACCGGTCTTAAGCACCAGCAGGTGCAGCGCGTCGTCCTGCAGGTAGGAGGCGGCTGCGATCTCATGCGTGGGGATGCGCAGGATTAGTTCCTCGTTGTCCCGCCAGGTGAGCAGCAGGCAGCGGGCCGACAGGCTCAGGATACTGTCCTGCTCCGCCGTGGTCTTCAGCGGCAGCTCCTTCAACTGCTGCAGGGTGGGTTGGATCTTTTGGGTTCCGGAAGGGCTCGGGTGGGAGAGGAAGAAGGGGACAAGACCCAGCCCTAACCCTCCCCAGGGCCTCACCCTGGCCGTGTCCAGCAGCTGCAGGAGCTCGTCGCGGCTGGAGGGGTTCAGTGAGGAGGTAACCCAGGTGAGGTGGCCCAGGAACTGGACAGAACATGGGAGGTAGAGGTGGGAGAAGGGCACAGAGAAGTCACCTTGAAGCCTGGAATAGCCTAGAACTCCTCATTGACCCAGTGTATATAGACTGAGGTAGAACTATTTGAATTAATAATAACCTGATAATAACTACTAAGGTGGACACAGAAGCCAGACCCCCCAAAATGATGCCCTAAACCAACACAATAATTCTTCATTCTCAGTTATAACTTAATGTCATCACGAACTTTAATGTTATTCAATGTAAGAAATTAACTCTTTTTTTATTTTTAGCTTTGTTCTTCTAGGTGAATTCTACCAATCAAACTTTTTTCTTCTTTTCTTCTCTATGAAATTTCAGTCCCCAATTTTTAAGTAGATTTATTGGTTAGCTCTACCCTCCACATATGGTTGCCAGGTGAAATACAAGATGCCTGTTAAATTTGAATGTCACATAGACCGTGAATACTTTTTAAGTTTTTAAAAAAGTATTTTTAGTCCCATACAATATTTGGGACATATTAATACTAAACAAGTACTCACTGCTTTTCTGAAATCCACATTTAAACTGGCAGCCCGTTTTTGCCAAATCTAACCCTCCTACTCCCATACCAACCTTCCCTGGATAATGAGGATTCTCCACTGGTGCTCATGAAATAGTAGTAAAACCCTTGCATGACCTCAGTCCCCTCTGGCTTGCTGAACTGGGTTCCTTTAACAAGTTCATCCACTGTCGGTAAAATCTCACAGGAAGCTATGGCTTTGCCCATCTCTCTTCCCTATGTTGAAATGGAAACACTGAGGCTGAGAGGGTGGAGGTCATTTGCTTAAGGTCCTCAGCATAAAGCAGGAGCTAGGCTGGCGTGAACCCAGCTCTCTTTTCCCTGAGCCTCCCCTATGTGAGACAGGGCTGGTCAGGGCTTGGTGTGAGGGAGAGAAGTACAGTCCCTCCTGATGGGATCCAGAACACGCTACACCAAAATCTGGCATCTTGGCATATGGAATATCTTTTTCTTAAATAAAGAGTAATTTTAATAGTGATAATAACAAAAAAATATGGAATATCTTAAGCTTGAAGGAACTGAAGAAAATGGTAGAAGTGGGAAGTTACTCTGACCTTCCCCCACCCCTCTTTCCTGAAAGCAGGAGATAATCTCCCACCTGAAACGTCCCCTCCCTGTTCCTGGAGGGAGACCTCCTTCTCACCAGACATAGGGAATTTAGGGCCGAGAAAGCTGTATAAACAAACCTTGTTATTTCTTCACCTTTTACTCCCCAAGCCCAAACCCCTCTGCTTTGTCAGTTTTTCATAAGTTTATTGTCAAGAAGATATAAAAGCTTCCTGCTCTGGTCACTTCTTTGGGTCTTCATTCTCTTGTGAAGGCTCTTCACGGACATGTAAACATTTAATAAAATGTGCACGCTTTTCTCCTGCTCATCTGTGTTTGTTGGCTTCATTTTCAGACCCAGCCAGGGACCCTAAGAGAGTTGATGAAAACCTTACCCCTCCTTTACTCCTCACCCCAAGAGTCTGCGTGCCCTTCTCCTCATCCCACACGTACCTTGACCTCTTTCTCCAGGTAGTCACACAGCAGAATCTGAGGGTCGATGAGATAGTCGGGGGGGTAAAGGGGCATCGAGTGCAGGGGCCGGCGACTCACACTGGTCCGAAAGGCAGCCCGGCGCGCAGCCTTGGGGAACACCAGCCTCCGGATGGGGGATACAAAGCCCTGGGAACAGGGGTTGGGGGGGTGGGGGACAGGGAGTTGTGGGGGAAAACAACAGTAACAACTGCAACTGGCTTTCTCCGAACACTTCCCCATTGGACATTTGACTTCTTTACATAGTACCTAATTTAATTCTCATAGACTCTGCAGAAGCGGTACCTTTGTGATCCCCATTTTATAGATGGAGAAACTAAGCCTCAGAGAGGGAACTAGCTGATAAGGTCACCAGGTAGTGGTGGTAGAATCATGAGAGCAGTCTGGCTCTAAAACCTCCATTCTAAACACCCAGGGGAGCGTGGAGGGCCTACTAAGGCCCAGGCCCAGGCTGAAGGTGTGGGTCTAGGCTGGGGCAAGTAAGAAAAATATTAAGATTCAATGTGGCTGGGGTGCCTGAGTGGCTCAGTGGGTTAAAGCCTCTGCCTTCGGCTCAGGTCATGATCCCAGCCTGGGATCGAGCCCCGCATCGGGCTCTCTGCTCAGCGGGGAGCCTGCTTCCTCCTCTCTCTCTCTCAGCCTGCCTCTCTACTTGTGATCTCTGTCTGTCAAATAAATAAATAAAATCTTAAAAAAAAAAAGATTCAATGTGGCTGAGTGGTGAGTGCATAGATATTTGTCACGCTATTCTGTGTACTTTCCGCCAAATTAGAAATGGCTAATAAGTACATTTCAGGAGAATCCACAGATACCTGCATAAAAAATGACCCACAGCAAGGTTCAAGAAGCCAGTTCTGGGCTCCAGCACAGCCCAACGGAATCTAAATCTCACAGTCAAGAGTGAGCCCCTCTTTAGAGCAGTTCTCAGTGAGTGTGGGTCCTGGGTCAGCCTCAGCAGCACCAAGGAACTTAAGAGAAATGCACATTCTCCCATTCTGTCCTAGATCTACCGGATCAGAGCTTGGGGGTGAGACCCAACGATCTATGTTTTAACAAGAGCTCCAGGTGATTCTGATACAGGCCCAGCTCGTATCTTAAAACCAGGATCTTGGAGCCTAGATGAAGTATCTGGACGTTCTGAGAAATGAGAACCAATGATCTGGGAAACAGCGTTCCAGGCGGAGGGCTTAGCATGTGTAAACCCCGGGGCTGGCTGAGTGTGAGCCTGGAGATGTGTGAGGTCTATTGCGGCTGAATGATGAGATGAATGAACCCTTTAGACCAGCCTGATCTGGGTTTCTTGGAAGAAGAGGGCTGGGTGGGTGTGGGAGTTGGAATCTGAGGGACCCCCTGAATGGCAAAGACAGCCAGGTGAGGCGCCCAGGGAACCAGACTAGAAAACTTCTGACAGTAAGGAGGGGTGAGGATCTAGGGGGTGAAGGGGAGGACCCTCAGACTGAGGCTTTCAGAACAGAGCTGTCCTGACATAAAGAGGGGGAGGGGGCAGGCTGGAACCCAGCAGGGGAGCAGGTAGGTGTCTCCACCTTGATAGCTAGTCTTGTAGCACAGAATTGCTCTGGCTGAGGTCCTTCTGTTTGGGGAGGTGAGGAGCAGAGGAATGGGTCTGTTGGGTGTCTGTTGGGCTCTCGGTCTGAAGAAACCCCAGGAAAGCCCTGGAAGCAGGTTGGGAGTATCTCCCAGCAATCTGTCTGTCTGGGTTTCCTTGGAAGGTATCTGTCTGTCTGTCTGTCTGTCTGTTCCAGGGAGGGCAGGCGCCACTTGAGAGTAGGGGAGACAGGTTAGGGAGCTTGAGCCCAAAAGTCTGACCGCCCAAGGGTTGGAAGGACAGTCTTTTCAGATGAGAAGAAAGACTCTACCCATGCCAGTCCCTGCCCCCCACCCCCACCCCAGGCCTCCCACTTTACCAGCTCCAGGGGCATTTCTCTACCTGCATCCCTCCCAAACTCCCACCTACCTTTTTCCCTTTCTTGACTTCATATTCCATGGCGAAGCGTCCCCTCCGTTGTTGCCACCCTCCTGACCATCCCCTCCACCTCCCCCCCGCCCCCATGCAGTTCCTTTGTTCTTTTTCCTGCCTGGTCGGAAACTCCACCAGCCCCGGAGTTCCTGCCCCTCCTGTCTGATAGTGAGCAGAGGTGGGGGGCCGGAGACAGTGGGTGGAGGACTCAGGCTTGGGCCCCTCCAGCTGAAGAGTGAAAGGAAGCCCAGCCAGAGCAACTGACCAGGGAGAATGCCTCCAGCCTCCCTCCAGAAGGTTTGCTGTTGAGGGGGCTTGGGAATCCAGTAAGGCTAGGAAGAGTCCCCCAATTTGGAGTCCGAGAATCCCAAATTCCAACCCTACTTCTGCCACTGACCTTGTTGTGTGACCTTGGCAAGGCAAGGCAGTTCCCTCTTGTACCGTCTTGGTTGCCCCCTCCTCTCTATGAGGTAGAAATAAACGTTGCCTCCCTCTCTGGCTGCTGCGGTAAGAGATAAATGCATGAGTGGAGAGGGAAATGCTTCCTAAATTATGGAATACTGTGTCCAGGCAAGTTATGATTTTAAATATTAATCATTACCATTAAGGACAGCAGTATACATGGGCTTTGAGGATAGGCTGCCTGAGTTTGAATCCTGATTTTGTCACTTACTAGGGTGATGACCTTGGGCAAGTCCCTTATCCACTTGTTTCCCCTTCTATAAAATGGGCATAATAGCAGTCTGACCTCATGGTGACCTTGTAAGGATTAAATGCACTTGGAAGAGCTCCTGACACACATGAAATGTTCAGTAAATATTAACTATTTACCTATCTATGTGTCCTTGTGTCCTGGGCTGTTTTACTGTCTCTTGGGAGAATATTAACAAGGCAAGTTTCTCTTTGTATGCTGAGCACTTTACATACATGCATACTTTACATACGTCATCTCTCCTATTTTTTACAATATTGGGGTATCCTTATACCTATTATATAGATTGAAAAATCAGGCTCAACTGCAGAGGCTGACCCAAAAAAAGTTATCAAGTTTATAAGAGGGGGACCCGGGATTTCTGGTCAGTCTGAATCTGAAGCCTGGTTCCCTACCTCTAGGGCCAGCGTGCTCAGCAGGTCCCACCCAGGACAGTTGAGAAGTTTCCGACTGACCCATCCATGCCTTGCCATGTCACATGGGTTCTGGAAGCCCCAGTTCTGGACTGATTTGCTGTATGATCTAGGGCAGTTTGCTTATTTTAACCTCTCTGGGCCTCAACTTCCTCATATTTCCAATGACAACAATGATCCCAGATGCCCTGCCCTTTAGTCAGAGGTGTGGTGAGAAAGATACCGGACTGTGAATGAGAAAGCAGTTGGGAATCGTGAAGTGCAGGGGCCCATGCACTGGATTGTTTTGAAAGTTTCTTCTGGGGGTGCCTGGGTGGCTCAGTGTGTTAAAGCCTTTGCCTTCGGCTCAGGTCGTGATCCCAGGGTTCTGGGATTGAGCCCGCATAGGGCTCTCTGCTCAGCAGAGTGCCTGCTTCCTCCTCTCTCTGCCTGCCTCTCTGCCTACTTGTGATCTGTCAAAAAAAAAAAAAAAAATCTTAAACAAATATTTAAAAAAAAAAAAAAAGAAAGTTTCTTCTGGGGTCGCATGGGTAGCTCAGTCATTAAGCATCTGCCTTTGGCTTAGGTCATGATCCCAGTGTCCTGGGATGGAGCCCCACATCTGGCTCCCTGCTCTGCAGGAGGCTGGCTTCTCCCTCTTCCATTCCCCCTGCTTTGTTCCCTTCTTGCTGTGTCTCTCTTTGTCAAATAAATAAATAAAATATTTTTTTTTAAAGAAAGTTTCTTCTGAAAGCGTAAGTGTACAGAAAGAAGGAAGGAAGAAAGAAATAAAAGAAGGAAGAAAGAGAGAATGAATGAAAGAAAGAGAGAGAAAGAAGCACAATTGTGCCAATTCAGTGCCCATTGGAGTGAGAAAGAGCTCCCCACTACCTCTGGGAGTGGAGGGCACTGGAACCTCCAACCACTTGCCTTCCCCCACTTGCCTTCCCCCCTCCCTCCCTCTGGGGGAGGGGAAATGATCTAAGCTGCTTAGTGCTAGCTCACAGAGTCTCTCCCTCCTGCTCCCCTGTATCCGGCTGGCTGTCCTGTCCCAGTAGCAGGAAGTGAGCTCTCCACAGCCTGCTAGGCCAACAGGAAGAGGCCAGGATGTGCAACCCAATTCCTGACTGCTCCAGACACCAATACTCCCACTTAACTCCTTGAGCAAGTGCCAAATTCCTCAGTGTCCCTATCTGTAAAACAAGGACTTCTGTTCCTTGAACGAACTTCAGGTGTCACCGGAATGCTGGGAATATCAAATAGGACAAGAAGCATTCTGAATGCTGCTAGAAATAGCAAACTCTCTTTGCATAGCCTGTAATGCCCATGCCAGGGCCACGAACAGGTCAAGCGCTTAGTAAATGTCAGTGGAAGTTGGCAGAGACAGGTGGACCTAGGTTCAAACGTGTATGGCCTTGAACAGGTGATTTCTCGGAGCCCCAGAGTTTCATGTGTCAAAAGCAAGATGATGATGTGCTTGTCTCATAAGGCTGCTGCAGGGATTAAATGGGAATAGAAGCATATATGATAGGAACATTGATGATTACAATTAGCTTGTGAGGATAAAGAAGAAGTTGTATATATGTGTATGTACATATGTATACACACAGACACACACAGTGGAATATTACTCAGCCATAAAAAATGAACAAAATCTTGCTGTTGGCAACAATGTGGGTGGAACTAGAGGGTATTGTGCTAAGTGAAGTAAGTTAGTCAGAGAAAAACAAATACCATATGATGTCACTCATGTGGAATTTCAGAAATGAAAGAGATGAACATAGGGGAAAGGAAAAAAGAGAGGGAGGCAAACCATAAGAGACTCCTTTCTTTTAAAGATTTATTTGTTCAAGGGGCGCCTGGGCGGCTCAGTTGGTTAAGCATCTGCCTTCAGCTCAGGATATGATCCCAGGGTCCTGAGATCGAGTCCCAGATCAGGCTCCCTGCTCGGTGGGAATCCTGCTTCTCCCTTTCCCACTCCTCTTAATTGTGTTTCCACACTCGTTGTCGCTCTCTCTGTCAAACAATTATATAAAAATCTTAAAAAAAAAAAGATTTATTTGAGAGAGCGTGGGCACGTGAGTGTGCATGCACGAGTGGGGGACGGGACAGAGGGGGAGAGGGAGAATCCTGACTGGACTCCCCACGGAGTGTGGAGTCAGAGGAGGGGTTTAATCCCATAGCCCACAACCTTGCGATCATGGCCTGAGCTGAAATCCAGAGTCAGATGCCTCACTGACTGAGCCACCCGGGCACTCCAAGAGACTCTTAACTATAGAGAACAAACTGAGGGTTGCTGAAGGGGAGGTGGGGGGGATAGCCTAATGGTGGATGGGTATTAAGGAAGGCATTTGTGATGAGCACTGGGTGTTACATGTAAGTGACAAATCACTAAATTCTACTCCTGAAACTAATATTATAAATGTGTTAACTAAATAGAATTTCAATAAAAACTTGAAAAATTAAAAAAAAATTAGGGGCACCTGGCTGTCTCAGTCGGGGGGGTGTGTGACTCTTGATCTCCAGGTTGTGGGTTCAAGCCTCACATTGGATGTGGAAATTACGTAAAAATAAAATCTTAAAAAACTAACTTTTGAATCAAAAAAGATGAGTAAAACAAAGTCCTTGCTCTCAAAGACTGAACAGTTGTGGCAAATAGGATTTCTTTCTTTGAAGCTTCCTTCAGCGGATTGGCAGGGGCTGCCTACAGCTCTATGTAGAAGATTATAAAAACAAGATCTACTCTCAGCAGGAAAAAGGGATTGAGTATCAATGTCTGCCATGGGACGGGAGGCGGGAATGTGGCAGCAGGTGGTCAGCATATATGCTGACCCCAATCAGGCTAGCGGGAAAGACACATAAGCAAAATCTTGGAGACAGGACAAGCGACTTGTCTGGGGAAGGCAGAATCAGGAGCCATTCACCAAGCCCTGTTATATCCAAGCCAAGCCTTGAAGGACATATGGAAGGAAGGTCACTGTAGACAGAGGACACAGCCTGAGCAAACACACAGTGCCTGGGTTTGATGCTTTTGGCTGCAGAGATTAGACTGCCCAATCAAAGGGCTTTGACAATAAGGAAAATACATTACCTCTCAAGACAAGAAGTCCAAAGGCAAGTGATTTCAGGGCTGGCTAACTGAGCAGCCCAAAACGGCATCAAGTCCCATACATTTTTTAAAAAAAGATTTTATTTATTTATTTATTTGACAGAGATGGAGATAGATCATAAGTAGGCAGAGAGGCAGGCAGAGAGAGGGGGAGAAGTAGGCACCCTGCTGAGCAGAGAGCCCGATGTGGACCTTGATCCCAGGACCCTGAGATCATGACCTGGGCTGAAGGCAGAGGCTTAACCCACTGAGCCACCCAGACACCCAAGTCCCATACATTTTTTTACTGTGCTGCTGTTATGGGCTGAATTATGCCCCCCGAATTTATAAGTTGAAACCCTAATACCTAGTACCTCAGAATGTAGCTGTTTTTGGAAATAAGGCCTTTAAAGTTGTAACTAAATTTAAATGAGACTGTCGAGTGGGCTCTAATCTAATCTGACCGGTATCCTGAGAAGAGGAAATCTGAACACACAGAGAGGTACCAGGGGCACATACACACAGAGGAATGACCACACAAGGACAGAGTGAGAAGGCAGCCATCTACAAGCCAACGAGAGAAGCCTCAGGAGAAACCAACCCTGCCGACACCTTGATCTCAGCTCCTTGCCCCCAGAACAGTGAGAAAATACATTTCTGCTCTTTAAGTCCCCCGGGCTGTGGCATTTTGTTATGGGAGCCCTAACAAACTCATACAGTTGGCCAGATGCCTGCAGTGGCTTTTGGAATAATACAGACATGATGTCATTCATCATTATCCTGCTTTTGACTCCATCAACCCTTGATGAGGCGGAAGTGTTTCCCCGTCTTGAGTGTCTTTTTATTGTGAAGGAATGCCTGTCCCACAGATGCTTCAAAAGACTTCCCTTAGGAGTCTAGGAGCCAGATGTATTAGCCAGGATATATTTTGGGTGCAACAAAGACACAAATAACAGCGGCTTAAACATAATAGAAGTTTTTCTCTTCTATTCCCCTAAGTGGTTCAGGGCAGCATACCTGGGACTGCTGGGTCTGGGACCCAGGGGCTTCCTATGTTGTTGCTATGCCATACTGGGATTTTGTTCTCACCTTCAACACAGCTACCGTCCAGCTGATAGGAAGGGTAAACCCTGCCAGGGAGAACACAACCCCTCCCTTTAAAGGGATGTTGGGTAAGTAGTACAAAATTCTACCGCTCATATCCCATTGACTAACTCTTGTTTCCTTGGCCACACCCAACTGCAAAGGAGGCTGGGAAATGTAGTCTTTTATTCCAGGGGGCCACAGGGCCCCGCTAAAAATTCCTTTATAGACAGAGGGAAGCATGGATACTGGGGACCACCAAAGCTGTCTCTGCCTCACAGAATTGAGTCACATGCCCCTGCTTCCCACCAACCCTAGGTCAGAGAAATGATCTTGGACCAGGGGTTCTCAAACTTGAGTGAGTATCAGAGTCACTTGAAGGGCTTATAAAAATATGTGGCTCTCCACCTAATCCCACGGGTGGCTGATAAGGTGGTCTGGGTCAGGCCTGAGAATCAGCATTTCTAACAAATTTCCTGGTAATGTTGGTCTAGGGACCGCGTTTTGATAACCGAGGTCTTGGGCTAATTGTGACTTGGCTCCTGGGGCCAGGTGGGGGCTACATTCCCTGAGCACTTGGGATGGGGGTCCCTAGGAATGGGGCTCCAACTACAGGAGAGACTAGTGAGAAAGGCTACTGGGTGGCAGGCAGGAGAGGCTCACGAAAATGGGAAGATGAATGGTTTGGAGAGGCTAGGTGGAGATAAGGACCAAGAAGTATTGGGGGGTCCAGGAGTGAAAAGTTGGCCTCACGCAAAGGTTTCAATCTTTATCCTGAAGGCCCTGGGGAACCATGGACATTCTAAAGCAAGGAACTGTCGTGATAGAATTTGTAAGAGGATAAGGATGCATGAAGGCAGTGGTCCCCAAAGTGAGGTTCTCAAACCCCTTGTACCAGAATGCCCTGGAGAGCCTTTACAATGCAGGCTTCCAGGCAAACTCTGTCCACCTCTCTTCGGGAGATGGAAACCCCCTCTACTTCAAGTGATTCTGTGCACTTCGAAGTTTGAGAACCACTGGATAGAGGGTGGAAACCCTAGAGGCAAAGGAGAACTCTTAGGGGCAAAACTCACTAGAAGGTAAGCTTTATGAGGGTGGGGATCATGCTTGTATTATTATTATTTTTTAATTTAAAAATGATCTTATTTATTTATTTGACAGTCAAGGAACTCAAGCAAGGGGCGTGGGAGAGGGAGAAGCAGATTCTCCTGCTGAGCGGGGAGCCCGATTTGGGGCTGGATCCTGGGACCCGGGATCATGACCTGAGCTGAAGGCAGTCAGACGCTTAACGACTGAGGCGCCCAGGCGCCAGCCATGCTTGTTTTATCTTTCTTGTTCACAGAACCTCGAAGAGCGCCTGGCACATAGTAGGTGCTGAACAAATATTTGATTTAGTGCCGTTAGGTACTTCAGTCTGGGTTTTGATTTTGTCTCGGATTCATTCTGGGACCCTTGACAAGTCTGCCCCCAGCCGCACCTTTCCCCCCCTTATCTGTAAAATGAAGAGATTGGAGATAGTCCCTAAAAACGTGGTGGGGAGGGGCATTCTTTGATTGATTGAGGCACTGTCCAATCAACAGGGACTTCTGTGTACTCTCCTATTCCGGTGCCAACCAAATGCTTTTGTCTCTTTAGGGATTGTGCCAGAAGATAGCCTTCCTTCCCTCTCCCTCCTTCCTCCGGCCCAGAGCAACCAAAGCAATAGAACACAAGCAGCACGTACTGAAATGACTTTTAATATCTCATGTCGCAGCAAAATTAAAAATATACAAAAAGTTTGTGGTGTACAAAAGAGTCTCAGTACAGAAGCCCCAGCTTGGGGTCTCCTCCCCCTCCTGGGGGAAGCAAGGAGTGGGGAGTGGGGGCAGGGGACTAAGGATGGCACAGATGTAGTAAATACCAGGAGGTGGGACCAGGAATGGGAAGCAGGGGTGGGCAAGGGTGGGGGCCGGTTAGGGAAGAAAGAAAGAACCTGGAGGGGACAATCACCCGGAATTGTGCTGAGGGAGGGAAATCAGCCCCTCAATCATGGCTAGTGGTTCCTGGAGTTGGAGACAGAGTGGAAGGGGAAGCATTAGTGCTGGGAATGTTCTGGTGGGACCCCGAAGGACCTGGGCTCTGGTCCCACCCTGCCACCAACTGGCCCAGTGACTTTGGGCTGGCTACCTCTGTGGGTGTTCCCCCTTCAGTAAAACAGGACGCTGGATGAGTGAACCAGATTCTCAACTTGGGATCCCTAAGGATCAGGGGAGGCAGGCATGGGGGCCCAGGAGTGCTCTTGAGAATTGTGTATTAGACGCTCCAATATAATTCAGATATCCCATCACCCTCAAGCCCTAAAAGCTAACTTGAGGCCTTGGTAGCATTTATCTATGATCAGAAGCTCAGCTTGAGTTAATTTAATGTGGGAAGATGAATTATTCTTTAAGAAGTGAGGCTTGTTTGGAAGAAAAGTCTCCCAGACTATAGGATCCTCAGGGGTGAAAATCAGAAGAGGGGTCTGGGAATCATTCAGGTCCTTTCTAGCTATTTTACTAGTTTGCAAAACCAAGAGGGTTGGTTGGGGGTTGTGTTTATCTGAGCGCACCCTCCTTCCCCCTGCCGAGTTCCGTGGGTTAGCCCAGGGGAGATAGGCCTGGTTTGGGTTCTGGGATATTCGGGTGAGAGAAATGGGGGAATGTTCTCCACCCCCTACCCCCTGCCCTTCTCTGCTTTTGTCTTAGGCTACGCTCCACTCTGGTATTATCGCAGGTGCCCCAAGGGCCTCCCCCGCTTCTGCCTGGCCTGCGGGTGCCCTTACAATGATTGTGCATAGAAAAAAGGCCAGGGAGAGGGCTGGGGAGAGGGCAGCGCCTACCTTGCTGTGATCAGGGAAAGGTGGATGGGGCCAGGCATTAACCAGCCCTCCCCCACTGGGGAGTTTTCTGCCTCTAGGAACCAGTCCATTCCTGAAAGGGGTGTTCCTTTCCCACTTCAACCATTTCCTGCTCTTCTTCCCCTAGACCCAGGAATGTCCTAGCCCCTCCCCACCCAGAATGGCACGTTTTAGTCCCTTGGCCCCACCCCAGGCCCAGGGTCTTGTTAGGGAGAAGGGGCTCAGTCACCATGCCCGCTGCTACCCAGGTGGCTTGGTATTCATCCAGTCCCCTTCAATGAGACCTCACAAAGCATATCAATATGGAAATTTGTGGCTCCTCCTCGGGCAGGCCCTACCTCCAGCTTATGTGGGAGGGAGATAGGTGCCAAAGGGTGACAGGGGCCAGCATGTGATGGGGGCATCTGGGTCTCAGTTTTCCTTATCCCCTCCCTGGACTCCCCCTTCACACACCGCAGGTTCCTCCTGACTGGGGGCCCCAACCCCGGAGAAGACCCCAGCTTGTAAACTTCTCCCTTCATGCATGGAGGGGCCTCTAGGCCTTATCAGATGATGGTTCCCCAGGCAGGGACCCTGTGAAGGCCCGGGGCTCCCTTCCCTTTCCACTTCTCAGGGGAAGGGGGAAGGACGGACAGCTCTCAGGGGGTCAGTTGGTGGGGGTTTTAAAAATTCTCAGAGGGAGCCAGGGCCTCTGTCCTTGAGTTCTCCAGAGGGGTTATCAGCATCTGCGTGGTTTCCTAGAACCTTCTCAATATTTTGAACCAGAGATTTCAAACTGGAGGCCCGTGGGCCAAATCTGAGATTAGTTTGGCCAGCACAGGGTTCTTCAAAAATGTCAGTTTTAGGTCCTATCGGGAGGGGCAGGCACTGCCCTGTTTTCCAGAGTCCTCACCACTCCCTATGGCATATCACTTGTTCTTCCTTCATTTTCATTACCTGAAGGCATTTGAACTTGAAACCCATACACCCCTGTCTAGGAAAACCTCCTCACTACCTAAGGTTTCTGTGAACTCCAAGCCCAAGTGAGTTCCAGGCCCTGAGGGACTTTAGCCCTGAGAAGAGCATTGGGCTGCAAGGTAAAATCTTCCCTAGTACTTCAGCCCCTTGGCCCCTCGCCAGGTCTCACCCTCCCCGGCCTCTGCTTTCCCTGACTCTTATGGTGACACACCTCTGTGGGACTCAGAGGGGCAGGGAGATGGCTGGGGGTAAGGCAGATTTGCGGGGAGACACCAGGGTGGGACAGATGAGAGGAGGGGACCAAGAAAGCCTTCCTTGTTGGGGAACCCCTGCTGGGAGGGGTGGAGGTCTGTGCTGTCCAGTCGGGGTAACAGTTACAAGGCACATGGTTTATCAGTGCATGGAGGTGTGATGAGGGGTGTGTGGTGCCTGGAGAGGTTTGGGGAGCATAGTCAACAAGCTGGGGGATCAGTTCAAGAAAACTGGGAGACAGAAGTCCACCCTGAAAATGGGGGAAATGTCTCCTGTGGGTAGAGACAGTGAGGGCAAATTTGGTACTTAGTGTCCTGTTTTCTTCCTGGCAAAATTAAGACGGACCTAACTACTGCTCAGCCTAACTCTCCCACTGACTTTCTGTGTGATCTTGGGCCAGTCCCTGGCTCTCTCTGGGCCTCCGTATCTCCTCTATAATAGATGGGGAGGGTAGGTAGCTTAGGGGACCTCAAGGGTCTGGAATATTCTCTCACTGCAAAGACTCTGTAGTGATTCTGGGAAGGACTAAGCAGCCAGGCTGGGGTGTAGGACAGAGAATGGGGAGCAGGAGGCAGGGACCCAAGGGGTCCAATTCTGACAGGGAGGAGAGGGATTGGCTGAGGTAGATTGTGTCACAGGAAAAAAAAAAGAAAAAGAACCATGAATGAGATGGTGCCCCTTCTCCACTCTGACTCCTCTATCCCAGTGAAACAAAAGGATTGACAGGGACCAGATGTAATGGGGGACAGGCCAGCAGACTAAAAGGACAGGAACGGATGGAGTCCTGAGCTCCTGGCCATATGGGGGTGGTGGAAGGGTGGTGGTCCTTGGAGGCTAAGCTCTTTCCTGGGAGTGAAAGGCAGGAGAAGGTGTCCGTGGCCTGTCTGGCGGCCCTTGACTGTGGCCATTTCCAGGGCTCAGTTGTCCCTAGAAGGGACAGAGGCCCTGAAGGTGGGTTTTGTGGGAGAGAAATATAGAAGGTGGGGATGGAGGAAGGTCCAAAATGTGGCCCTGGTTCCTCTGAGAGCCTTGTACCACATTTTAGCACTGCTGGCTCATTCCGATGTCCTGGTTCTCTGGTGCCTTCTGGAGCTGTGAGGACTCCCAACTCCCAGAGAGGGTATTTCTAACTTTTCCTTCTAGGATGCTGGCTAATGGTGCAGCCAGATGGGCTGTTTGAGGATGCAGGGGAGTAAAATTTGCCCAGGCTGACCCTCATGTCACTTCTCTGAGCCTCAGTTTCCTCCTCTGTAAGCTGGGTTGCTCAAAGCTCTCTTGTTGAGCTGTCACAGGCAGGAGCAAATTTAGGGGAGAAGCTGTCAGCCGGACCTCAGTCCGCTTCTCCACTGTTGTCGCTTCTCGAAGGGCTTTAACGCCCAACTGGCCATGGAATTCAGCCTCTGGAGACAGACTTGAGCGGAAGACAAAGTGGCTGGGTGAACTCACCAGAGGAGGTCTAGGTCACCCCAGACCTCCTCTGCCACCCATTCCCTCAGGCCTGGTTTCTGAGGCTTCTTAGGGATTGGGGAAGTAGAAGAAAGCAAGCAATAAAAGCATTCTTTGTGTGTTGGTGGGAGGGACACACACACCATCTGGGCCCACATGAATGTCTATGCAGTCACCTGTGTGGCAGGGGGTGAGGTTACTTGTGTCACAGGTGTGATGTGTACTTGCATGTATGCGTATGTGTGTATATGGGCAGTCTTGGCCTCTCTGCCTTTGGGGTCGCCCGGCACCTTGTATTCTCAGTAAATTCACTATCACCCATTACCATCTGATGGGACAGCAGGATTCTGGGACCCGTGAGACTAGCAGCCAGGCTGGGCCTCAGTTTTCCTATCTGTCACCCAAGGGGGTCTGAACCAGAAAGGGCAAAGTGACTCTCTAATTTGCATAGTCTAGGATTCTCATGGGGCTCCTCACCCCCAGCCCAGGTCTGCAGCTGTCCTTAATACTACCCGCTGTGCCCTTGTAGTGAATGCAACTTAGTTGGCATGACTGGGGAAGTAGGGACATGGTGGGTGGTTCAAGTTCTCTTTACAGGCTCTGTCCCCTCACCCCACAGAGGCAACTGCTTCTCTGCTCCTGTCCTCCCCACCGCCGCCGGACCCAGGACTCACTGTCCCAGATAGACAGGAGGGGCTATGGGTAAGTGGTCCCATGGGCACTCCACGATGTTTGGGAATAGACTACTGGTCCTAGGGATTTGTCAGATCGGAGGCAAAACAAGCCAGTTTTCCAGCTGCTATCTCAGAGAGCTGCATCTGCACGGTGACTGAGAGCCAAGATTTATGTCATGTCCCCAGAGTTAATTTTTTTCAGCTGGAAACCAGTTAGCAGTTGAAATGTCTCAAGAGTTAGGATGACAATTTCCTCTGGGGAAGATAGCTGTGGACCAAGGTGGATGGGGCATAGAACTATAAATCTGAGAAATCTAGAACTGGATTACCCATTTCTAGACTACTCCACTTACATGGGGCTCTAGAGCCCCTTCCTCCACCCCCATGGCAGGAGCTAGAACCTCCCAGAACAGAATAGCGGGGCTCCAGGGCCTTCGCCTTCATCACAGAATCCAGATCAGAGGGACTCCCTAGGACATTTTATCAGCCAAGTGTTCTAAAACTTAATCCAGAGTTAAGAATGTCTCTCTGGACCAGTTTCTCTGTCAAATGTGTTAGAACCTCATGTATAATTGAGCCCAGAGTGGCTTCCTAGACATTTTATCTGTTGTATTCAAGACCTTTATCTAGAAGGAATGTTCTAGATTCTCATCTAGAACACAGGATGGCTCCTGGAAACATTTCACCTGAGGTGTCCGGAACCTCATTCATATTAGAGCCTACAACAAAGGGTGTCTCCTGAGGAGTTCACTTTGGGAACATTCTCTGTGCGGTGGATTGAGGGTACCCCGCCCCCAGACCTGCTAATCCCTTTGTGCCTCTGCTGGCCTCAACCCCTCAGTTGCCTCAGGGTTCTTCCTCCTCTCCAGCTATAGCACTGTCCGCTCCCACCCCAACTCCCCACCCGCCCCAACTCCCGCCTTTCATTCCCTTCTTGCCCAGGATCCAGCCCTCAGAGCCCGCAGGAACTGTACCAACCTGGTCCACCAGATGCCCCCACCTCCCTCACATCTTCCATGGCCTCCTCCATCCTTCTCAGAGATCTCCTCTCCCCAGAGAAGCAGCCCACCCCCCATACCCCCCGAGGAGCACAGCGCCTAGGTCATGGGCCCCAGGCAGTTCCCTGTCTCTGGCAGGTCCACTGGGAGCAACACGTGGGTGACTCCAGGCAGGGGAGAGTGTGGGGTGCCCCTGGCACCAGATGTGGTGTGGAGGCCTTCATGAAAGTGGGGCAGCTAATGAGGACTGTAGCACCAGTTGGTGCCCTGGGCCCTAGTTCAGGGGAGATTAGGAAATGGGCCGCAGGGCTGAAAACAGGGCCTAGGGCTGAGGCCTCCACAAGGCTGTCCCCTCCCCTGAAAGTACCCAGGGGTGGGCCACTCTACCCTTGGACCAATGGATCCACACCCCTTTAACTGGGTGGCCCTGACATTCCGGGCTCAACACTGTGGTTGATGTGGGGTCAGCCAAGCCTGTCCCTCTTGGTGGGGGACACTGTGGCCTACACCGTGGTCTCATACTCCAGCAGCTCCTGGGAGGTCCCCACGCTCCGGTACTGTAGCCGAGGTGTGGCAGGAGAGGAGTACTCCAGTGCCAGAATGGTCTTCCGGAGCCGGCGGTCAATAAAATGAGCATCCCAGGCAGGATACTTCTTCCGGGGCAGGTCAATCCGAATGACAGGCCCTTCTGTCCGCAAAGGACGAGCCACTGGGGTGGGAGGCAAGCCAGGCCGCACCTGGAAGACAGGTGGCGTGGGGGTCCCTGCACGCTCGCCCCCCACAGAGACCCCATCCCTCTCGGCACCTGTAGTCCTCGGCAGGGACCTTGGGGGACTCGTGACAGCATCAGCTGGGGGGCCACAGGGTCCTGGGGTCTCCGGGCAGATGCAGCCAGGCATCTGGGGACCCAGCATGGGCCCATTGGGGTGCAGGAGGCAGTAGTACACACACATGAAGAAGATGCCCAGTGCAAAGCTGGAAGCCACCACGCAGACCAGGATGAGCGAGTGGAAGTCAGTGGAGAAGTTGCGGCTGGAGTACCAGAAGCCCGTGAGCGCGGCATTCTCCAGCAGCACGATGCAATAGTAGAGGGTCATGCGGCGGCGGCTGCGGCCCTCCTTGACATTGAACCAGCAGAAGATGTAGATGATGCCTACCACCATGTTGTAGATGATCTCTTCCCACTTGGACATGCAGAAGTCCGTCTCGCCCTGGATGACCCAGAAGGTCATGACGCACCAGTGGGCCACAATGAAGATGCCGAAGTAGAGCTTGTAGACACTGGCGAAGAGCGCGAAGGCCAGGCTGCGGGCCGCGATGGTGAACAGGTGCCACAGCACCTGGGCCACAGCGCCCTTGTAGGAGAGCGGCCGCTTGTCATCCCGTGAGTCCCGCAGCACCTTCTGGTAGGAGGCCAGCGTCCAGGCCAGGGACACGAGTGAGGCAGAGGTGGACAGGGCTGCAGAGACAGGGTGAGGGTGGGGTGGGCTGGGTTAGGGGTGGGTCTGGGTTGGGGGCGGGGTGGGGGGTCTGGGGAAAGGGGGAGGGTTCTGGGTCAGGAGCTGGGTTCTGAGGAGGTGTGAGGGAAGGGTCTATAAATCAGGGCTGTGGGGAAGGTCTGGGGGGGCAGTCTTCCAGAGCAGTGATGGGAGCAGGGAGCGTGAATGGGGCTGGGGACTTCTGCAGGAGGAGGAGCATAAAGGAAGAAGGAAGGTGGGTGACTTTGGTCTTCATAAGGGTCAGGGCCAGGTCTCTAGAACAGGGATGTCGGGGTTCAGGGGTCTCGGTGTGAGGGTGGAAAATTAGGGTCCAGGATTCTGGGAGCAAGAAAGAAGGTGAAGAGTTGGGTGGTCATGATTAGGGTATGGAGGAGCCAGGAGGGGACAGTTAGTAGCTACAGGCCACCAGGGTGAAGCTGGGTTGTGGAGAGGCGTATCCAAGCTGAGCACAGCTGAGGGCATGGGAAGACATCTGCGTGGGAAGTTTTGACTGGGGCCCAGTATCCTGGGCAAGGGGTCCTGAAGGGCCTGAGAGGGGGTGATAGAATCTTTTGGGTCATCAAAGGTAGTATGGACAGTGTCTGGGTAGGAGAAGCTTGGAGGACTCCCGGGGGTGTGGTTTTTCTGACACAGAATGGGTTGGCCTGGTCTATCAGAGTTAGGGGAGGGCCAAGGTTGGGGGTGAGAGCCGGGACCCAGCTAAGCCTGGCAGGAGTCCCCAGGAAATGAAGACCACGAGAGGGTAGATAAACAGGCTCCCTGGAGACCGAGGGTGACTGAGCAGATCTGTGAGTCAGGGGTGCCCCTGGTGGATGCAATCTGGGATCAGGACAGTTTGGGGAATGAAGGGCAGGGTCTGAGCTGCGGCGATGGGGTCAAGGGCCTCTTTGGACTTAGCAGAAATGGGGTCTGCTCTGCCCTGGCAAGGGGGAAGGGAGGAGGGGGAGAGCGGGAGCACCCAGCGGTCCCAAAAGGGAGGCAAGGAGGTGGAGGGACCAGGCCCCTCCGGACACGGAGGGTAACTGGGCCACTGGAGGGGACATGGGGGTCTCCAGCGGCCTGGAGGGTGGTGAGAGTAGCAGGAGGAGGGGCGCCTCCAAATCCCCGACAGCAAGTGGGCCGAAGTGGGGGTGGTAGGAAGAGTGGGCGGGTGCCCCTGCAGCGGACTGCGTTAGAGGAACGAGCCCTGGGGCGAGGGCGGGCGCGAGGGCGGAGCTCACCCGGCAGCAGGTCCGGCTCGCCGCCGCGGTGCACCAGAAGGCTGAGCTGCAGCACGAGCTGCGGCGCGCTGCGCAGGAAGGTCTCCAGCAGGCGCAGCATGCTCACGTCTGCGCTCTCGAACAGCATCCGCCAGTAGAAGTGGCGCCGCAGCCGCTCCCCGCGCCAGCGGCTCTGCAGCCCCAGGTACATAGCGCGCAGGTACCTGCGGGAGGGACGCCGTGCTCAGGCCTCCGTGCGCTCGCGTCCCCCTTGCGGCTCTCAAGCCACCCCCGGCCCGCAGGCGAGCGCCGGGGGGAGGGGGGACAGGTGCGCAGGGTGGCGTCGCTCACTGCGCCCAGCAGAGCGGGTGTCCTTGGCTGTAAAATGGGCATATCGGAACGATCGCCTCCGGGACTGTAGTGGAAGGAACTCCGAATGTGCTCATTAGCTTAAAGCACCGGCACAAAGTAAGCCCTTAATTCAGCATTCTCATCATCATTCTCACAGGATTCCTGACACCTGACAGTGCACTGAGATTCCACTAGCCCCGCTATTGTCCTCACTTTATAGACGAGAAAACCTGAGACCCAGAGAAGTATGCCACTTGTCCAAGGTCACCCAACTAGGAAGCAGTGGAACCAGGATTCAAACCCAGGCATTCAACCCCCAGCTTCCTGGCCTGTTCCCCAACCCCACCTCTTAGTGCCCAGTTCTTCTCCATAGGGCACAGGGAAGCTGCTCATAGGTCCCCTGGCAGGTGAGACTTTGCTGCTCCCTCTTGAGCCATTTCCCTCAACAAACTTTATGGCTCCAGCTGCTCTGCACATGCCACAGACCTTGGCTCCCAATATTCTCTCTTACCGCTGGGCGTTTGCACCTGCTGTTCCCTCTATCTGGAACCCCCTGCCCTGTCCTCCAGCCCCACTACAGCCCCATTCCCAGTAACTCCTGCTTTTCTTCCAAGTTTCCAGCTTTTAAAGTCACCTTTTCCAGGAAACCTCTGCTGACCGCTTTCTACCTGGGGTTGGGACCACTCAACACAGGCTCTCTCTAACCCACAGTGGGCTGTGACTGCCTGTTTCTTCATCCATCTCCCCCAGACTCTGAACTCTGTGAGGATGACAGGGCAGCTCGCTAACTGCTGTACCCTCAGTTCTTAGCACACAATGGGTGCTCAGTCCATGTTGGCTCAAAGAGTGAACGCAGGCATGATTGCAAGTTTGTCTTCATTGAATGGAACTCTGGTCACCCAGTAGGGGGTATGGAAGGGATTCTGAAGTCCTGAGTTCAAGGGCTGACTTTGCTTCTAATTTATTGTGTGACCTCGAGCCAGACCCTCTCTGAGCCTTAGTGAAACCTCCCAAAGTGGCTGTAAGGATGAAATGGATTTGAAAATGCTTTGCACCTGGAAAGTGCAGTGCCCGTGTAGGATAAGAAGGGGCCCGCCACCCAGAATTCCTCCCTGCCCTCGTTCTTTGCTCAGCAGCTCTGCCCCGGCCAGTTGCAGTCACAGACCCTGGCCCCGCAAACCCTGAGTTCTCTGATTCATGGGGCAGGCGCACCCTTTGCTGAAACTAGAGAGCACTCCTCCAGAAGTTATCTCCCCAGAAATCAGGGAGGAAAATCCCAACACAGATTCAGTGATCCTGTTACTTGAATCTGAGATCCGAGAACCAGGTGTTTGTGGGTCTACTACAAGATGAGAAGCGCTGGCATTTTTAAGATGTTGTTTGGGAACCTGGGGGCCCACTGTATTCAACTGTGTGTTGCCAGCCCAAGAGAGGCATCAGGGTAGTCCCTGGAATTTGGGATCACCTGATACCCAGAGTTTCCCAGGAGGAGTATCCCAGTCATAGGAATGGCATAGCCCTCTCTGGGCCTCAGTTTCTCTATCTGCCAACAAGAAGGATGGGCTTGATGACTCTGGAGATCCTTTTAGAGCTACCATTCTGGGACTCAAACTCTCTTCCCCAAAATGTGACTAGAAACATCCCATTCAGGGCCCTCCTCCCCATCCCTGGGTCTTCCAGGCACGAATCAATGGTGTAGAAACACCTTCAACATGACACAGTGTGGGACTAGCAGCTGGGAAGGGGAAGAGGCCTGTTCCCTCAGAAGCAGAATCAACAAAAGCAAAGACCCCTTGGTCTAACTCTCCCATCCAATGCTAGAAATCCTTCCGCAAATCCCAGCCCCATGTGTTTACACCTTCTGCTTGCGTGCTCTCCAGGATGGGGAGTCCCCACCTCTTGGAGCTCCTGAGCACCTCCAAACCTGGATTGTGTTTCTTCTGATGCACAGAAATTTGTTTCCCTGTACTTTCCACTCTTAAGGCCCCTGAACCGCTCCCGCCATAAGGATCCCTGAAGCATAGATTCATGTATCAAATATATTTTGATAGCTTGTTATATGCCAGGCTCTGTGCCCTTAAGTATCTCAGAGTCCCGTGGGACAGAGACAAGGTAAGACCTGAAATAGATGCTCTAAGATGTTATGGTACCCGGAGAAGAGATGGGTAGCTTTAGCTGGAGCGGGGAGATCAGGGAAGGCTGCCCAGAGGAAGAAACATTTGATCTCAGCTTTAAATCATGGGTAGGATTAGAAGGCAGGAAGGAGGGAGAAGGACATTCCAGGCAGAAGAACCAGCCAAGGCCAAGGCAGAGAGGCATGAGAGGGCACGGCCTTTTAGGGTAATGGCCAGTGGTTTGCAGGGCCTGGAGGTGTGGCTTTTCATAGGAAAGGCCATAGAAGACCGGAATTGTGAAGGGCATCAAATTCTGGACTGAAGAGTTCATCTTTTATTTTAAATCTGAATTCTATCCCACAGTCAGGAGGATGTGATCAGCTTGCTGGCTTAGAAAGCTCGCTCTGGAGGCTGGCTTGGAGGAAAGCCAGGAGAGGCTGGAGTTTGGTCCAGGCCTGAGCTGACAGGCTGAGCTAAGGCAAGGCACCGAGGAGGGGCAGAGAGCAGAGGAGGAGACGGCCAAGGGTGGTGGGTGGGCTACGAGAGAGACCAGGATGCCCTGTAGGGCTTCTGGGGAGCCCAGAACACAGACTACCTTTTCCAGCCTCCTTCTTCCCCCAGACCTATTCCCTTCTCCATTCCTGTGGCTCTGGCTTTGAACAGAAAGGAGAGACCAGCTGGTCCAACGTGAAGGGGCCTGGGGAGTTGGGGGGAGGGCGACACCCTGGAAGTTTCTCTCAGGCTGGAGGACCATCTGTTTCCTGGCCCGGGTCAGCATGAGGGAGGCCCTGGCCCGGCCAGCATCCATCACCACTTGACAGGCTGCCTGCCCACCTCCCTGCCCACTCCTGCCCCCTCCTCGGCTGGCTCCCAGGGCCCCTCGCCCCAGATAACCACAGACAAAGGGCTCACCCAGCCCAAGGCTGCTGTGGGCTGAGTAGGGAAGGGGAGGGGAAGAAAGGAGGCCTCTGAATCCCAAAAACGTGGCATTGGGCAGTGAGGGAAGACCATGGCACAGTCTGGGGATGAGAGGACCTGGGTTCAACCTCACTCTGCCTCTTTTGGCAACAGGACCCAAAACCGTGACTGTTCCTTCCAGCCGGCACTAAATGCTCATTGCCAAGGGCCTGCAAGGTTCTCATGGGCCTAGGAAACCATTGGAGGCCTGGGGAAAAAACTGGCTCTAAAACACAGGGAAAAACTGCAGAATCAAAATTAATAAATGTTTAATTAAATGTCTGCAAAACAGAACATGATATCAGCTGGTCGACACAATTTGGCTTTTATCTGGTTATATATAATTTACATTTGGTGTTTGATGTGGCTGCATTTTTTTTTTTTAAGATTTTATTTATTCATTTGAGAGAGAGACAGTGAGAGAGAGCATGAGCGAGGAGAAGGTCAGAGAGAGAAGCAGACTCCCCGCGGAGCCGGGAGCCCGATGCGGGACTCGATCCCGGGACTCCAGGATCATGACCTGAGCCGAAGGCAGTTGTCCAACCAACTGAGCCACCCAGGCGTCCCTGATGTGGCTGCATTTTAATATGCCTGATAGATGTGGGGCCCTGCCCAGGACATGTAACCTAGTTCCCTGTGCCTCAGTTTTACCTTAAGAAGGGGCCAGCACTCACCATCCTGCCTGTGTCACAGCCCCTGGGGTGAAAGGCAAGATGGCAAGACGCTGGGCTTGTGGATTTGCTTCCCAGCCCTGACCTGGATGCTGTGTAGCCTCGGGTGGTCTCTTTGCCTCTCTGAGCCTCATTTTCCTCTTTGTTGTGAGCATTGAATGAGGTGATGGGTTTGAAAATAATTTGTACACTTAAAAAGGGTGTGCATATAGGGAGAGGGAGTACATGGTAGGCAGAAGACTCGCTCCTGATCACCAAGCAGCCTCCCTTGAAACCTCCTCCAGGAAACCCACCCTATTCCACTCTAGTTGAAGGGAAGTTGGAAGAAGTTGGTTTTCACCACAGATGGGACGAATACCACCCACAGAGAAGGATGCCTCATCTCAGAGAAAGGAATCCCACCTGGGGAGGGGGGCAGGTGCGTCTTGTTTCTAACAGTCCATCCATTTTCTCCACCCTGGTTCAGACCACCATCATCTTTTGCCTTCTCGGTGGGTTCCCTATATCCACTCCTGCCCCCCTGTAGTCCATTCCCCACGTGACAACAGGCGGGGTACTTGAAAAATCAGTCCGATCGTGTCATTCCCCTTCTCAAAACCTTCCAAGGAAGGGCCTTCCATCACACTTGAAATAAAGTTCAAGGGTTTCCCTTGGCTTGCAGGCCCTAAACCATCCAGCCCTACTTGTTTCCTCATCTCAAGCCACTGCTTCTTTTGTTGCCGGCATTCCAGCTGCCCTGGAGGTTCCTTGAACCCAGTCTGATGTTCCTGACTCAGGACCTTTGCACTTGCTACTTGCTCTGCTTGGAACGCCCTTCCCCCAACATCCTCCTGCAGCTAGCTCCTTAGTGGCTCCCATGTCACCGTCTCAGAGCGGCCCCCCGGGTCACCCATCCCATGTGGCCCCCCAGTCCTCACCAAACCCCTCTCATCTGTCACATTGCCCTGTCGGATCTTCTTCATAACATACGCTATCAAACAATCTTATTGATGTACACACCGATTTTCTGTTTTATCACTGCAGCTCTATGAGTGTAGGGACTTGGGTGGCCTTGGTCACTCCCGTCTTCCCAGCATCCGTATGTGTAGTAGGCATTCAATAAATATTTGTTGAATGAATAAAGAGAGAGTGTTTGCCTGTGTCTTTCTCCTGACCTTGCAGAGTTTGCTTACTGCCAGAACTCCTGCTGGGCAACTCCTGTCCTCACTGACTCATTTCTGTCCTTCCTCCTCCAGGAAGGCTTCCTTGGTATTTCTTCGCCTGGTTGGGCCCCCCCACAGCACTGACTTCAACTGCCCGAGGCCAGTGTGAACCAGACTTAACAGACAGGTTTACCGTGTGGGAACAGGTGCTTAGGGGTCTATTTTGTGTCTAATTTGCTGACTGCCTATCATGTGCTCAGAGAAGCATGTCCTGGAGGAAATTGGAAGAGCAGATAAGTGTGTCCTGTTCAAGGTGGGGTTGGGGGCAAAAAAACCACACAGCTCTAGGGAGAAGAGAAGGCAGCAGACAGTGTGTGAAATCTTATTCAGGATTCCGTAAAGCCATCTCTTCTGGACCCCGTTGCCTCTGAGAGCAGGCAGCAGGGTCAAGAAACAGACGGAGCTCATTCCCTGCTTCCTGGATCTGGTTGCCTCTGTGACCCAGGAACCTCCCATCGTCCCCCAGACCTGGGCCGGTGGTGGGGAGCGACAGGCTCCTCTCTACTGGGTAGAAGGAAGGAGGAAGGGCTTTCATGTCCCCAAGAAGCCAGGAAGCTTCTGGGCCCAGTGTCTGGGTCGACCTGCTCTCTCCTGGTTTTGGTTCTCATGTCAGCTGGAGTCTCCAGTACCAGGCAGGATTTCTGGTCTGGGCCTCCGTCTCTGTGCAGACAGCCAGCTTGGACCTGTCCTTTTGTCTGGCTTCACATCCTGGGTCTGGGCCACTCTCTCTGTCTGCCACTCCAATCAGCCCTTGAATGAGGGGTTAGACTGTTTATTTTTCTGTTTATCTGTCAATCTGTCAGTCTTGCCCTGAGACCCTGAGTCAGTCCACCTGTCTGTCCCCGTGCTAGAGGTCATGTTGTTACTCAAATACTAGTCAGACTGACCCTAGGGTCCTGGGTCAGCCTGTCTGTCTGCTCTACGAGGCTGGGAACATCAGTCTGTCTGTCCATTGGATGTCAGGATAGCTTATCTGTCCCTTTGGATACTGGGCCTGGTTTTTCATCTGTCTGTCTGTCTCTAGAATTCTGGGCATGCCTATTGGTGCGTTTGTCTATCTTTCAGTCTCTCAGCTGCTTGGTCTGTCTGGTGGTCTGTTGCTCATCTCGTGGCTCGGCATGACTGCCAGCTCTCCTGCCATCCGCCCCTGCCTGCTCCTCCTTTCCCAACTCTGGGTCTCTTTCTGTCTGTCTGCGTCTCTCACATCCTCAGCTCCTCCATCTGTCGGTCTCGGCGTCTCTGAGTGTGTGTTCTCGCCCCTTTCCACTCCCCCTCATGGCTCTGGGCCAAAAACACAGCAGCTTCCAGCGGCTCCTCCACTCGGGCTCCATCCAGGAACCACCTCCCTGCACGGCAAGCTCTCCTGTCTTCCACCCAGGCCAGGCCTGCAGACTCTGGAAGGTTGAGCAGGCGGCACGGAGCCGGCAGGGCTGGTAGGAAGGAGCAGAGACCCCACGCGAGCTGAGCCCCTTACTGTTCTGTGGGTCTGTAGGGGAACAGTGTGCAGGTATGAATAATAATGATAATAGCTCACATTTATTGAGCACCAACTGTACGTTAAGCCTTGTCATACAGATTGTCCGTTCCTCCCAGCCAATCTTTGAGGTGGGCACTATTACCATCCTCACTTTACAGATGAAGAAACAGAGCCAGAAAGAGAGTGGAAGTTGTATAAAGTCCCACAGCAAATTAGCGTCAGACCTAGGACTCAGACTTCGTTCTCCATGGGTCCCTGCCTTGGAGAAGGTGGCTTGGTTCCCTGGAATGTGGGTGGCGCGGCTGCCAGGGAAGACCGATGCTGGGCAGGGATGGACCTGAAAGCTTTGCCTGGAACGGCACGGGTTCAGAGAAAACAGGAGAGGTGACCATAGTCACTGGAGTCAGGGGACCCAGGCTCAATCCTTCACTAGACTTTCTGCGAAAGTCCAAGCCCTCTGGGGGCCTCAGTCCCCCTCTGCAAAACGAGCCCTAGTAACAGGATTCTTGCCTATGGAAAGGGGTTTCCATAAGACCCCTCGCCCCACCTGTCCAGTTCTGGTGACGGCAGATGTCTTGAACCCAAGTACTTCCCTCCACCAGGTGGCATCACTCTGGGGCCGGCCACTGAACTCTGAGCCATGGCGGCCTCCCTCCTCGATGGTCTCCTTCCTTCCTTGCCCTCCTGGAGCTTAGTCTTAACACAGCTACCTGAGGGATCCTGTAAAATCCTAGATCAGGCCACGCCACGCCTTACAGTACACCGTGACCTTGAGATCCAGGTTTGTCCACCTCTAGGACCTCAACTCCCTCCATCTTTCCCCTCTAATGAGTCCCCAGCTGTTTCCTGAATGCCCCAGGCCCATTCCAGCCTCTGGGCCTCTGCCTAGAAGGGGCTTCACCGAGAGAATTCTCATTCTTTTCCTCTCAGCTCTGTGTCACCTCCTCAGGGAGGCCTTCCTAGACCCCACCCCCCCCCCCCCCACCACGAAGCACTTCTACCTGCCCCTCTGGCCGCTTTCCATCCTGTCACCCTGTTTTCTTTTCTTAATTAACACATATCACCCCCTGAAATGGTCTAATTTCTCGCTTCCGTATTTGTCATCTGTCTCTCTGATGGTGTGGGGACCCTGGTTGTCCTGTTTTCTGCTATGCCCCTAGGGCCTGGCATAGAGTTAATGTTCAATATTTATTTGTTTCTTGAATGAGTGAATGTGTGAATGTACTTTATAAACTCTGCTTTGGAAGCTCCCCAAGGAAAGGCAGTCAAGGACCCAAGCCCGGGGGAGACCTGTGTTCAGATTCCGGATCCATCATTTATTGTCTGCGTAGTCTTGAGCAAGCTGCTTCCCACCCTGAACCCCTCAGCTCAATGCCCACTTTATGGGGTAGCTATGAAATCAGAAAATAGTGATATGCATAAAATTTCCAGCCCAGTGGTGGGCGCTCGACCAGTGGGAGGTTCAAGAGGCTGGGAGACTCAGAGAACCCAGCCCGAAGCGGAGGCCTTGTAGTTTCTGGTTTAGTTCCTGGTAGACCTGAGACCTGCTCCCAGGCTGGCTTTCCCAGGTGCTCATTGAATCTGTCCCCAGGAGGCAGAGGGTCAGAGAAGTCCCTTTGTGGGGAATCCTAGGGCAGGGTCTTCTTTGGGGGTCTTTGTCCTTCCCCTGAAAACAGCTGCTACTCTTTGGAAGGCCTTCTGAATGTACTTGGCTAAAATTCTCCCTGCAGCCCTGGGAGGTTTTGTGGGCACGATCCCCATTTTCTGGAGTCTCTGAAAAGAGGAGGGTTATTTGACATTGATTCACCCAGCATTTTTAAAAACCTATTGTGTGCCAAGACCTGTGCTAAAATGCTGATGGACACGACAGTGAGCAAAACAGACCCAGTCCACCTGGTGTGACCCAAGTAGGAGAGCTGGACATTATTTAAATCAATGTGTAAACGGGGATAAACATTCCCTGGCTTCCGGACATGCTCCAAACAGGACTCTGGGCTCCAGTACTGAGGAAGCCGGGGCCTGGTTCTGCTTGCGGGGAGACGTGGCCGTCAGGGAAAGCTTCTGTAGCAGGTGGGTACTGAGCTGTGATCTGAAGCAGGCACAGGAGTTAACCGGCTGAAGGAGGGAGGAAAGGGAATTTCTGGTGGAGGAACAACAAGGGCAAAGGTCCTGAGTGGCCAGGAAGCCGTACATGGTCAGAAGGGCTGTAGCTTGGAGAAGGAGGTGAGAAAGTGAGTGGGGGGAAGGGGGACATGGTGAAGCATTTGGCCTTTATCATAAGAGTAATGGGGAGCCATGGAGAGATTTTAAACAAGGGAACAATGGTACAGCTAGCTCGTACCTCTGCCTTTTAGAGGGAGCATTCTGTGGGCAGCAGAGGCGGGGAGAGGCAAGGGAGGAAGGTGGGAGAGTTGAGTATGGCCCCCCACAGAAGGGCATGGACTCCAGAAGCAAACAGCAGGCACTTGGAGACGTGACTTGCCCAAGGTCAACAGCCAGAAGCATCAGAGCTGCATCTCAACTCAGGAATAGTGTTTCTGGCATTTCACCACCAGGTGCAAATCAAGCTGAGTCAGGCCCTGAGGACCCAGATGCAGTCTGTGAGTCCTCTGGGACAAACTGGACCCCCTCCCCTTCCTTGCAATGGGGCCCAGAAAGCTCTTACAGGGAACGGCCTGGAGGCTCCCTTCCCATCTGTCTATCCCTCAATACTGAGCGCTCCTGTAAGGATGCAAAATGGGACCTTCCTGGGGTTGGCAGCCAAATGAGTCATAAATGTCAGAAAAGAATGTGATTTTACACGTTTGGCTCCTATTTCGTGCAGCGCTGAGAGCCGGGCTGTTTCCCTCCTCCTTAGCAGCCCTCTACGAAGTCACGGCACCTCTTTTTTTGCTGGGCTAAGGCCAAACATTTCCCTGCCACTAATTTTAGGCTCTGGCTGAAAAGCTGAGACCCTCTCCCCTCCCACCCACTGCCATCAGCTCTTCTTTTCAGTCAGCAGGGAAGCAGGCAGCCCCTCTCCGGCAAAGCATTTGGGACCAGGTTCCCACCTCTTTTGTCCTTCACTGTATGAATGCAGCCAGATCTCTGCCTCTCTCTGGGTCTCACTTTCCCTACCGGTGAAATGGGTGCAGAGCAGAGACTAAAGTCCAGTACCCCATACTCTAGCCCAGGGCTTGTTGCTCCACATCCCCCTACTTCTCTCTTTTCCTCATATCCCTGGGCAGAGCTGTCCCTGTGTGGCCAGGCATGAGCCAGTGGGGGAAGAGGGCTGGGTCCAGTCTCTTGGTGGCATCTGAAAGTACTGATCTGAAAGGAGACCAAGGAAGGCAAAAAGTACCACTTCTATCTGTCCCTGGCCCGTGAGCCCCTAGAAGGTAGAGAGGCCAAGCTGTTCTTATGGGGGTACTCTGGGAAAAGAGAGCTGGGTGTCTTGTCTAGAAAGCAGAGCTGCTCTAGCTGATTCCTGCCCTGGGAGAATGTGAGCCCAATATGATGGAATTTCAATTTTTTAGGAATAGATGGAAATGAGAATATTTGTGCCCCCAAAAATTCCAATTTAGAAATGTTGGCAACTAATTTTTAAAAACACTGTATGAATTTTTATTTATTTTTATTATTTTTTTAAGAGAGGGAGAGGCGATGGGGAAGGGGCAGAGAGGGAGGGAGAGAGAAAGAGAGAATCCCAAGCTGCTTCCATGCCCAGCAAAGAGCCTGATTTGGGGCTTGAACTCACAATTCTGAGATCATGACATGAGCTGAAATCGAGAGTTGGATGCTTAACTGACTGAGCCACCCAGGCACCCCTACCATATGAATTTTTAAGAAATTATTAATCTTTTTTTAAGGTGTGATAATGGTATTACATATTTTAGTTATACTTTTTATAAAAGTCTATCTTTTCATTTTTTTTAAAAGATTTTATTTATTTATTTGAGGCGGGGGGGAGGGCATGAGCAGGGGGAAGGGCAGAGGGAGAAGGAGACTCCTTACCAGCAGGGAACCCAATGCGGGGCTCCATCCTAGGACTCTGGAATCTTGACCTGAGCTGAAGGTAGACGCCCAAACGACTGAGCCACCCAGGCACCCAAAAGTCTAACTTTTTAGAAATGTACTGAAATATTTATGGATGCAGTGGTATGATGTCTGAGATTTGCTTCAGAATAACATGGAAGGGAAAAAATTGGGGTAGGATCCAGACCTATAGTGTCCAACATCTAAGTGTCCCACTCTAGCCACATATGGCTATTTAAGTTTAAATTAATCAAAATAAAATACAATTTAAAATTCAGCTTCTCAGTCCACTAAGCACCCTTCAAATGCTCAATAGTTATGCATGGCTAGTGGCTGCTGTATTGAACAGTGCAGGCATAGGGCATTTCCATCACGGCAGAAAGTTCTATTGGATGCCACTGGCCTAGATAAAGCAAGGTTGGCCAGGAGTAAATTGCTGAAGCAGGGCTGTAGCACGGGGGGGCATCATTATCCTGTTCTCTCTACTTTTGTATATTTAAATTTTTTCCACAATGAAAGGTTTCATCAAGCAGTAGGGACACACGAACACATCCTTGGGCTGGATTTGCCCGCAAGCCCGCAGGCCACTGATTTGCAACCAGTGGTGTGACAGCTAAGCCTCGTAAAGGCCCCAAGTTCGATCCAGAGAGTCTTAAAACTGTAAGGGGCTTTGCAGATCATCTAGTTTACCCTCCAAACGGGGGGGCAGGAGGCCCTGCTATCGCTTCCCTGCCAAAGTCAGCTGCTCCTGACTGTACGCGAGTGGCCTGGAGGAGTTCACGGCTTTGGGAACTGACCCCTCTGTTCCTGGACAGCCTGATTGTCTGGCTGTCTTGTTCCTATCCAGATTCTGCCTCTCTTGGACACTGGGTTATCATCTGTCTTCACACTATCTCTGGAGCCACAGGAAAAAAGTGTCCTTCCTTGAAAGGCTGTCTGTGGATGAGGGTTAGAGAACGTTCGGAGCCCTGACGCCCCTCCTCCTCCCCCTATTTTGACTAAGTAAGTGAGGTGGGCTGCTACTTGGGCCAATAATAATACTGATAACAATAAATATTTCCTGAACATAGATATGTGAAAGTCCCATACATTTATGTGATCCCAGGACACGTTTACAAGAACTTTAAGAGGCGGGTACGCTCACCATCCCCATTTCACAGATGAGACTAGCGCTCTGGCTGCTGAGACAACTTGCCCGGGGACACACAACGAGGAAATCATGGAGCCATGAGCCCACCAGCACCCCAAGCTCTCAGCTACCCTGCCCTCACATCTGAGCCCTAGGGAACTCACCCAGTGTTCTCGAGCCCCTGATTGGACTTGACAGATGGGGCAACTGAATCCCAGGCAGGGAAGTGTCTTTCTCAAGATTCTGATTTCAAACATTCCATTCAGTTTACAAGAACATTTATTGAGCACCTACTGGATCCGTCTCCTGAGCCAGCCATTCACCACACCAGCATCCTCCTGGGAACCTAGCCCCAGGGCTGTTCCGACCACATCTTATACAAATATAAATTTGCTGCCCTTAGCCTGCATTTGTCCACTGCCACTGTGGAAGGCTGCAGATGGAGGCCTGGCAGACCCCAGCAGTGCCCATAACTGCCCTGGGGTCCCACACTGCCTTAGCACCCCCACATCAGCCACGAACACAAAGCCTGCTTCAACAGACTCATGTTCTAATAACTACTAGGTACCTCGCTGAAGCTGGCCAAGTGCAGGGTCCCTGACAGCAACAGAGGCTCTGCTCTGGGCCAATCACCATGGGGACCAGGGAAAAGAAAGGACAAAGCCTCACCTTCCCAGAGGCTTGTCATCTGGTAGGAGAACCGGCTAGGTGGGCAGGGGATCACAACAGAATATGTTGGGGACTGTGGGACTGAAGAGGAATGAGTAATTGTGCCCAGAGGGCAAAGTCTGAGAGGAAGAACCAGCATGTTAACAATGGGTACTTTATAATCAAATCAAAATTTAAAAATATCTTTCTGATTTTTTTTCCCTCTCCAAAGCAATACATGGTTGATTGTGTTGTAAGAATACTCTTAACTAGCGGAGGGCAGGGTCGCTTGGTGGTCACACATGTGGGCTTGGGAGCCTGACAGCATCCCTTTAAGCCCAAGCTTTGCTACTTACAAACTGGGAAGCTGTTAGCTCTTTGTACTGTATTTCCACATCTGTAGTATGGGCCAGTAAGGCTAGCTCACACTAATGGAACACTTATGCTGAGTCCTGGACAAAGCAGGCTCCTTACATTTATCAATAAGCCTTCACTATGGCTACCTGTCTAGCCATGGGATGTTATCATCCCACCTCACAGATGAGGAAACTGAGAGAGGTTAAGTGACTTGCCCAAGGTCATACAGCTCATACGTGGCAGAGTCAGAGTTTGAGCTCCACAGCCCTCGTTCTTTGTCACCACACCCCCTACTTGACAGAATTGTGGTGAAGAGGAATGATCTCATTGAAGTTTCTATAAAGGTAACTAAAATTTTCAGTAATATCTGGCTTTCTAAAAGCAGGTGAGTGTATACATGTATTTCTTAATTAATTAAAAACCAAAGGAAATCTTTAAGCAATACAAGAAATATATAATTAGTAAGTGGCAATCTCTCATAACCCCACCTCTGTGTGCCACCCCCCCAAGATTTTGAGGGGAGAGGAGTCTTTGTACCTTTTCTGTGCCACCTGAGGTTTCAACAAGTGCCTACAGTTCCTTTATAAACAGACACGACAACTAAACAATTTCCACTTTAGATTGAAAGTAACAACTTGGGGCTCCTGGGTGGCTCAGTTGGTTAAGTGTCTACCTTCAGCTTAGGTCATGATCCTGGAGTCCTGGGTTGAGCTCTGCATCGGGCTCCCTGCTCAGTGGAGAGTCTGCTTCTCCCTCTGCCCCTCCCCACTGTTTATGCTCTCTCTCTGCTCTGTCTCATTCTCTCGAATAAATAAATAAATAAATAAATAAATAAATAAATAAATAAATAAAAGCTTAAACAACAACAACAACAATAACAATAACAACAACAACTTGACTGACAGAGTGGGAGGTGGGGTCTGAAGGGTCTTGAGGGCAGGATGGGTTTGTTCAGGGAAAGTTTCTCAGAACAGGCAGCCTCTGAGCTTGACTTGGAAGGATGCGCAGAATTTCACTGGGAGGAAAATGGGACAGGGTATTGCTAGAAGGACCATGGGCAGCTGCTCAGAGGCATGAAGGGAAAAATTGTGTGGCTTGCTTTTTAGAGGGTCAGAGCAGTGAGGAGACAAAAGGCCAAGAGGCAAAGGGCTCTGACACCAAGCTAAAGCATCCGGACCTGCTCGAGAGGCAGAGGGGACCCCGGGCTGGCCCTCTGGCTCTGGAGTGATGGCAAGGTCCGAGCTGAGCATTTGAAATATCCTTCCGGCTGCAGGTGGAGGCGGGATGGGGTGGGGTGGGGTGGGGGGAACTGGAGGCTGATAGGATTTCCCAGGGGAGGACTTTCAAGACCCTAACAAAGGCAGGGTGGTGAATGGAGAGGCCAGAGTAGATCCCAACCCATCCTCCTTCTCTCCCTAGGGACCTTTGCCCCAGCTGCCTGGGTTCAAAGCCATTTCCTGGCAGCCCTCCATCCTCCCCACAGGGCTTCTCCTGTGTGGTCTTTATAGATCAAACAGGGGACGCTGGGCCCAGCTGCCGCTGCTGTGTCTGTTAGGAGCAGCTCTAATGGCCTGTTGCAGCCGGATGGGCAGATAGAAGGGGGTGGGGGGTGGGGGAGCACCTCCAGGAGAGGAGTCTCCCAGGAGGTGGGTGGCAAGGCTGGCCTGGAACAACCCTGCAAAGTCAGAACAGGGAGGAACCTAGTGGATAATCCTTGAGTTGGGAGGTGGATCGAGGGTGAAGGCTTGTAAAATGTTTCAGCTGTGGTGGTCAAAACAAAATCCTAGATAGGTAACCCAAATATCAGAAAAGAGAGACTCAGATTTCAGGTTGCAATGATGGTGTGAAGGCAGTGAAAGAGTCTGAAAACCACTGTGAAATCCAACCCCTGACCAGTTTTATAGAGAATAATACAAATAGTAAAAAACAAAACAAAACAAAATTTAAAGAGTAAACACTGAAGAGATTTGCACACTTCCTGTGTTCCAGGAGCCGTGCTAAGCACTAGGTATACATTATTTAATTTAACTCCCCCCTCAAGCCACATGGGAAAGGTACCATTATTAGAATGTCCATTTTGCAGATGAGAAAACCAAGGCACAGACAAGTTATACCATTTGCCCCCATCACAGGAAGTGGCAGACACAGGATGTATGTGGCGGATTCTAGAGCGTGAGTTCTTAATCATTAACATTCTGGCCCCAGTGGGGAAAATGACAAAAGAGGGACAGATACTAAGAGGGACAGACACCTTGTCCGCTGTGCCTGAAACAGACCCCCCCCCCCTGCAGTTACTACCCTGGTCCAGCTCCCATCTTCCCTCACCCGGATCATGGAGCAGCGTCCTCCCAGGTCTCCAGACTTATCCTGGCCTCCCACCACTCTGTTTTCTGACACTCAGGGTGCCCATTGTAAAACAGAAGTCAAGACCCTCTTCCTTCCCTGCTCAAGTTCTCTGGGGCTCCCACTTCATTCGAGTGAAAGGCCTAGTCTTCCCATGGCCTGTGGAGCCCTGCATGACCCAGCTCCCGCCAGCCCCTCCACTGTCCCCGGACTCTCTGCTTCAGCCACATGGGCCTTCTCCTTGCTCTTCTCTTTCCCTCTGCCTTGGCCATCCTTCCCTAGGCCTCCACACAGCTCACCCTCACCTCATTCAGTCCTCTGTCCCTATGCCAAGTCCTGGCAGGGGCCTGCCTGGATCACCTTCCCTCAAAGAGCCACAGCCTCCTCCCTGGGACACTGTAGCCCCCTGAGCTATTTCATTTCTTCCATAGCACTTATCAGTTGACCCATTAGATTTCGTATTATGTTTACAATATATATCATATTTGATTTTACTTGTTTATTGTTTCCCCCATTAGACTATTGATCGCCACGAGAGCAGAGACTTCGTCTTATTCACCACTCTATTCCCAGCATGTAGCACAGTGCCTGGTATACAGTAGGTGCCGCATATATATGTGTGGAATGAATGACTACAGATTAAATGAACAGGTACCTTTGAGGCCCTCTTGCCCTCCTGCCCCCTCCTTGGTCATGTGCGAAGTGAGCAAATCTTCTGCAGCGATGAAAGGGAGTAGTGATGTCACTACTCACCTCCAGGGGTCCTGAATACTTAACAATGGGACCAGCCCTTCTCTAAATCCTCAGCAGGCATTATCAGATGAAACTAGAAACAACCCAGAAGGTGGTACGATGATGGGCCCTAGATGATAAAGGGGCAACTCAGGCACTGGGAGATTATATAGCTTGTCACCATCACATACAGAAAGTGAGCTGAGGACATTTGAATCCAGAATCTGGACTCTTAACCTTTAAGCCAATAATATAGCTTCCCAGAGAGAAGACCCAGAGTCTGACTTTCACACCCAGTTGGTCACTAATTCATTTCAGAACTTCTCTTGAGTGCAGGTGTGAGGAGGCAGAGGGAGGGAGCAGTGGTGGGCATAGAGGGAGTGTTTAGAGGTAAGGCCTTCCCTCTAAAGGCCGGCCTGCCTGCCTCCCTCCATCCCTCCCTCCGCATTTTGGATCCCCAGATCCTGACAGCCTCAGAGGAATCCTATGCCAGATCATCTCCCACTAATTGGTTTAGCAAACTATGCTTATCTGGGCAAAGCTTGGCCCCAGTGAGTTCAAGATTAGGGAAAGCAGGATTCATGGTTTACTGCTCTGCTGCCCACAGGGTCAGAGAAGACAGGGTTAGGACTTTAATTGGCTTAACAACCCTGAGTGGCTTAACAACTCCGAAGGTTAGGGCTGGGGAGCCAGGGAGGAATGAAAACGCAGGTTGCTGTCCAGCTCACAGCCAGCTTCATGTCCCACCAAAGGATTTTCTCAGGGAGTCATCTGTCTTTGTGTGAGTCCATGGCTCCGGGATCCTCCCATGCAGCCAGTGTGGGGGTGCCAGAGATAGGACTTGGCCTTGGGAGTTGGAGAAAGCTGGGTTGGCACCTCCCCTCCCCCTACTTCCTCAGTGGATGAACTTGGACAAGTTACTTGACTTCTCTGAGCCTCATTTTCTTGTCTGGCGGGGTATATCAATTGTCACCAGAGGGGAGGTTTCAGGGTAAGATGAGAGCCAGGGTCTGGAGCACCTCATAAAGGGCCTGTTGGGTAGGCAGGATCCATGAATTCCTTCCCTTCCTCTGCCTGCTCAGAGCCCCATTTTGTGTTTAAAATAATAATAATGCCCATTCCACAGGGTTGTTTGGGAACAGAATCCAGCCTAATCAGTTGAACCCATGTGCCGTCACAGGTCTGTGTTACCTGGCTCTTCAAAGTACACAGACTTTTGATTCAGCATTGTTAAGCTTCAGGAGTTGCAAGTAATTTTTATAATTCAAAGTATTTTATTCAGAATTGAGGGTGTGGGATTAGAAGGTGGACTGACCAGTCTCCCAGGTTGGATCCTGTAGGGCTCAGACATACCTCTCTTCCCTCATTACTCCAGGTTCTACCACTCAGAACATCTGCACCAAGGCCTGCCAAACAGTGAACATGTTCATTGTGGGAACATTTCACGTGGTAAGCAAACATATGCCAACATTGCTTAATTTCTAGGAATGCCAGCCCCAGTGGCTTCTCTCTGTCTCGTCTGGGTTTTCCTCCATTAGCCAGACCCTCAGCCATTTTAGAATCCAGAGCTTTGGGGACAGGGGTCCAGAGGCTTTAGCTCTGATAACCAGTCCCAGTGTCAGAATTCCAGAAAGAAGGTCATCAGATCTGATAGTCTCATTTTACACAGGAAAATTGAGGCCCAGAGATGGGAAGAGTCTTACCCAAGGTCACCTAGCAAGCTAGTTACAAACCTCGATGGAGCCATGGGCTTCCTGATCCTCGCCCCCAGTCCAGCATGATCCCCACAATACACTTTCTCCCCATCCTCGCCCACAATGTTCAAATCCCTCCCCCTCCTTTCACATTCTTATCTCAGTGCAGCAGAAGCTCTGGCTTCTATCTCCTGGAATCTTGGGCTCTCAGACTCATAATTCTTTGAGCTTGGGGAACACTTTAGTGGCAGAACTGCAGGGTGGATAAATTGAACTTGGGCTTTGAAGACAGAGAGTCCTAAGTCCCAGCTCTTCTACTCCTTAGCTGTGTGACCTTGGGCAAGGATGCCCCCTTTCTGAGCCTCCATTCCCTCAGCTGTTAAGTAGGAATGACAATACAACCACATCCCAGGAGTATTAGGAGGGACACAGGAGATGAAACAGGTAAAAAATCAACCAACAGGCTTGACACAAAGGGAGTACCTAATAAAATAATTGTTACAGAACTATAAGTTAAGGCTCTCATACTCCTAATGCCTAAGTGAAATGGTCCAGAGGTGATCAAAGGGAATGAAACTGGACAAACTGAAGCAAATATCCCCTGTCTAAATTGCTACAGGCCTGATACTCCTAGATTCCTTTTTTTTTACCCAAGAGAAGCTAGAACTCCGGATTTTTGAAATATTATACAAGCCAAACAAGACACTTCTGTAAGCCATATTCAACCCCAGGATCATTAGTTTGTCATCCCTGCAAAATCATCTCATCCCAACCCCCTCACTTTACAAACGGGGGAGAGTAGAAATAGCTCTTGTATCTGAGAAGCCATGGAGCTTGAGGGACCCTCAGCCATCTTCAGCCACTCTCTTGAGACCTTCACCCCTACCCCCATGGTCATTTTTTGCCCTGTTTAAGGGAAACTCAGTTTATCTTCAAGAAAGAAGTATTTGTTTCTTGTAAGAAGATTCTGAACAAGGGGAGGAGGGGGTTTGAGGTAGCCAGTGAGTTGAGGGGCAGCTGGCCCACTTTAGGCTAAAGGGAAAGGGGGATGAATTTGGCTGCCAAGAATAGGAAGTTACCATTTCAGAATCTAAAAATATCTATCACCATCTGTCCACTCGGGCACAGAATGATAAATGCAGATTAGTTCCTGGATGTAGACATGAATATTTTTATGTGTCAAGCTAATAATAATAACACCACCTTGTGTGGATAGAGCTCCACCTCCGTATTCCCCCAGGGCAAGCTAAATGGAATATACACATCATCTCAGCAAGCCATGGATGGGGAAACCAAGGCACAGAGAAACTCAGCAACACAACAAGGGTGACACAGCAAGTGAGCAGCTGGGACAAACCCTGGGAGTCCTGTTTCCAACCCTCAGCCCAGTACTGAATCTTCTGAGTTAGGCAGAATGTGTTAACAAGTAGCAGAATAAATATAACAACAGCAGTAATCACACTTTACATCTCTATAGTGACTTTGACTTTTTCTGTGCTTTCCCCACATCTGTGATCATGATAATCTATTACATTCCTAAAATACATTACAGTCTGCAAGGCCTTCGCATAGACCTCCTCTCACCTGATCATCCCAACAGGTAAGAAAAGGTGATGGTAGACCAGTGAGATGAGATAAGGAGGGATTCTCCCTTGTTTCACAGGTGAGGAAACTAAGGCTTGGAGGGAGGTTTATCTAAGATCACATAGTGGGCAAGTTCATTCTCTCAGTGCACAGTAGAGCCTAAGTTACCAGAGCAATTTTGATTCAAGGGGAACCCCAGGTTCAAAATTCCCCCACTGGCCCCCCCCTCCCCCGTCTCCAATTAGCTCAGCTCAGCAGACAGACTGGAAGTGGGCTGCTTGTACAAAGCCTCAGTTTTGTTTTACTGCCCTGGGATTAAAGGACAGCTAGTGGCCATCTAATCTCAGATTGAAGATCCCAAATCCCTTTGGCCCTGTTGGGGTAGGGGAGAGAGTGGGGGACTCCTAGGAAACAGAAGAAGCCAAACTGCTTCTCAGCAGGGTCTGGCACACCCTTAACCAGAAGTCCAAAAAGTTTGGGCGGGATATTCATTTAGCTGCCTCAAATTCTGTTTCTCCCGGGAGGCTGGGAGTGGACTGCAATTCCAAACTGAGAACCGTTTGCGAGCAAGGAAGGACTTCTGAGATCTTTCCTAAGCTGAGGCTTGGCACTCAGGAAGAGGAGTGGGCTGGAGGGAGCCCTGGGGCCCTGTTCCAAGCTTCACACATCCCCTTCAGCCCTTCTCATTCACACCCCTGAGGATCACTTTCTCTCTTCTTGTCCCATTCCTTCCTCCCTCAATGGCCAGATCAGAGAGGATGGCACTGGGGTTGGTCAGAGTTTGAGGGCAGAGGTCAGAGAGAAGCTGGCAGAGAAGAAATCAGAGCTGCAATAGGGTGGGGCGGGGCGGAGGTCAGGACGCAAGGGGGGCCTGGAGAGGTCAGAGTAGGGTTGGGGCGACAGGTAGACCCCTCGCCACCCCCACTCCTCGAGCTCAGCTCCCTCCACCTGCGCTTCTCCTACCTCCAGACCTGGCCGAGCTGCAGGAGGTGGACGAGGGTCTGCAGCAGCCAGACGCAGAGGCGGCAGCAGCGGCGGCGGTAGGCGCTGGCCGAGGAGGGCGCGGGCCCGGGACCCAGCTGGGGGCTGCCTTCTTTGGTCCGGAAGGCGGCGGCGCTGTCCTTGGTGCTGATGGAGGGCCCTCCGGCCTCGCTGTCCTTGGTGCTGACGGCGGGTCCCGGGGCGCCCGCGGGTTCCGAGTAATCGTAGACGAACCAGCGGAAGCTGAGCAGCTGCACAACCAGCGAGGGCAGGAGCACGAATAACAACGTGAGGCCGAAGTAGGTGTGCTGACCCTGCAGGTAGTAGGAGGCCGCCAGCCACAGGTCCGTGGCGCCGTCGGAGAAGAACACGAGCAGCGCGCACAGCACCCAGCAGCAGTCCCGCAGCTCGTAGCGCGGCCCCGAGCCCCCCGCCCCGGTCACTACAGGGCTCCCGGCCGCCACTGCCGCCGCCTCCCCGCGCCCGCCCGCACCACTCCGGGCTCCTCCGGCCGCCCCCTCCGGCCCCGGGCCGGCCGCGGCCGCCGCTCCATCCGACTTCGCGGCCATGTTGGCGGAGCAGGAGGCGGGGAGCGACTTCCGGGCGGCGGAGGGGGTGGGGTGCGGAGTGGGGAGGACCCTGTGCGGGAGGCTCCCGCCTCCTCCTCTTCCTCCGCTCCTCTTCTTCCTCCTTCCCTCTACTTCAATTATTCATTCCCCTCGGCGCCGCCCCCGTCCCTCCCCCACCCCGCCAGGGCTGCGGCCGGATGGGGGCAGCTCCCCAGGGAAGGGAGGGGGGAAGGGAGGGGAGAGCATCCCAGGTCACCCTCTCCTTCCTTCCTCAGAGGCGTGGGGCCCCAGCCACACGCTTTCTGCCTCTCACCCCCACCCCACTGCACTTCTTTATTTCCCTTTTCTTCACCGCCCCCTCTCCAAACTCTCCTCTGCCATTTATCTCCTCTGTTTACCTCCAGTGGCCTAGGTCTGAGGAGGGTAGGGGATAGGGGACTTGGAAGCAAGGGGCTGCCTAGGCAGGCACCTCAGTAACTCTTTATCAATCACTGGATGCTAACTAGCCATTTCCTAGTTTCCAGAGTGTTTGCATATTGTTCTATCCCTTTCTTTGATCTTGAAGAGTCCTTTTTCCTATTGTCTTTTTCATATTGGTTTGAATGAGAAAATTGCAGCTCTGAGAGCTGCTGTCTCTTCCCCCAACTCTCCCCTTCCCCCAACTCTCCCCTTTCCCTCCCTCAGGGACTGTTTTCTTCTGGCCACAGCCCTAGTAGAGTTTGGCAGGGAAGGGGCAACATCAGAGGGAACACCAGGTAGAGGAAAGAGCAAGTAAAAGGTCTGCAGGCCTGAGATTTAAGGGCATATTTTCAAGGAATTCTGAACCACAGATCCAGGGAGGTGGAAAGATGGGGCTGGATAGTTCTGAGGGATGAGATCCTAAATGTCCAAAAGATGTACTTTACCCAGGAAGCAATGGGAAACCACTGCAGAATTTGAGCAGGAGACAAATGTGATCAAGTCTGGATTTGGAAAGAAGCCCCTCTGCAGCCAGAGGAGAGAAATGCTCACTAGGAAACAGCTTGAGGGTGGAGAAGACAGAGAGAGAATATAACAGGAATTTAGGAGAGGAGGTGGGGTTGCTTATACATCCTGGATACCCCAGCTCACCCCTAACCCCTATGCTCAGATTGGATGTGTCAGGGCATTTATTGCACAAACACTCATGTAGCAGTTTCTCTTTGCCTAGGTCCCTGGAGTCATTATGCAATTACTAACTCACTTTATCGTCCCAATTTGTGAAGTAGTTTCTGTTGTTTACCTCCCATTTTACAGAAGAAGAAATTGAGTCACAGAGAAGTTAATTCATTTGTTTGGAGCCCCACAGTTACTGAGTGCTTGAACCAAATTCAAGCCGTCATGTGGCCCTAGAGTAGGCTTTGCTATCTCACAAGGCAAGGAGAGTTTGGTGAGAAGGGGAAGAAGTGAAGAAGGGAGGCTTGAGGACCACCCTGCTTCAGAGTAGCTGGGAAGGGAAGATGAAGGGCGACAGCTGCCCTGGGTCAGGAAGGAGAAGCCATCTGCAGTCCTGCAGCCTAGCATCCCTTTCATGTCCAGGGACTGTTTTGGTCCCAGCAATGCTCAGGAGGTTGGAGAGCCAGCTGTGGCCCAAAGCTGAAAACAGAGTAGGAAGAGTTAGGGATTAAGAGAGTTTTCTAGGCTGGATTCAAAGCTAATAGTCTCTATCCGCAGGCATGTGTAGACTAGTGGGAGTTTTTGTGGGTTGGGCTGGAGGGGAGTCTGAATCCCAAGTGATTTACTTAGGAAGAGTATCTTTCCCCTTTTTTTTTTCTGTTCTACAGCCTTAAGCAGGGAGACTCATGGAGTGCACAGAGTCCTGGGCAGAGGGAAGCTCTGCCCTTGGTCCCCCTAACAGCCCTGGGCCAGTTCTGTACGTGTCTGGATCTCTGCCTTCTCACAGGTGCCTGGATGGGGCCTGACAGTGAAGTTCTCACTTCTGGGCCCCACCCCAGTGAAGGCAACTTCTCTCCCTCCCATGCCTATCCACATCCTAGGATCAGCCTGTTCAAACAGGCAGTAGATGACATGCTTTTTACGTCTGAGACTCTAGAACCAGGAAGCCTGGGTTCAAAACCTACTCACCTCTTCCTGACTCCATGACCTTGGGCAGTCCCTCAATTTCTCTTAGCTTCAGGGAAAAAAGCAAAATGGGGAAAGGTAACAAATGCTTTCCTTTTGGGGTTGGGGTGAGGATAATTAATGCTAATTTCTATCTAGGGTGATGCCTTCCACTGAAAGCCCTCCTGGATCTCCCACCGAACTGTGCCCCACACCTTATCCCTCAGAGAAATCTCTTTGATACTCCCCTGTTATGAGCTTCCGTGACATTTTAGTCTTTTCCTTCTTAACATCAGTACACTGGCATTTTAATCTTTTATGTGTGTCTGTTTGGAATTGCCTGGGAGCTCCATAAAAGTTGGGACATTTTATCTATTTTCTTCACTAACAATTGCCAAGTGCCCATTGTTGTGCCTGGCACCCAATAGGCATTTTATAAACATCACTGAATGCATGAGTGAGTGATCAACTCTATGAAATAGTTTCTGTTGTTCTCCCCATTTTATAAACTAGGTAACTGAGGGCAAGGGTGGTGAACTATCAAGGCCTTGTGTATGTCAGGAATTGTGCTAAGAACTTTATGCATATTACCACAGGTTACCTTCAAACCAGCCCCCCTCTTTTTTTTTTTTAAATCACAAGAAATCTTGAGACCCAGGCAGTTGCTGTCACTTGCCCAAAGCCATTGGTTAGGAACTAGCAGAGTTGGCTTTCAAGAACTCTACTTTAGGCAACTGGAGCGGTGACAGAAGAAGGATTTGATGAGCTGCCTGAAGTGTGGACCAGGTGGGAGTGACCTACCTATCAGTGGTACTGTAGAGGGGGTGGTAACATGACCTGAATGGTTTGAAATGGTGAGTTCTGAATGGCCTGAGATCAAAGGTCGGGGATTCAGACTAGGACCCATAAGAAGGACAGCAATGGCATTTTTGTGGAAGCCGGTGGCGGGGGGGGGGGGGGGGGTGGTCAGAACAGCTTGAGCAAAATCTGTGCAATAGGACTGAGTCAGGCTCATTTAAGGGCTGAAAAGAGGATGGGTGTGACTAGAGTGGAAGGAGAGGGTGGACAGCAGTTTAGATCTGGACAGGCCCTGAGATCTTATCCAGTTCCCCAAGGCCCTCTCACATTTTACAGATGGGAACACTGAGGCCCAAAGAGAAGTCCCACCTCTAGCAAGTGGCAGAAACCAATCTGGGAGTCTTTCCTTCATCCCCAAGGGAATGGTCTCTGAGCTTTGTTGGGAATCTTGGAAATCGCTCTTGGAAGCAAGTTCAATCCATGCTTACTGCACCCTCTACTAGGACCAGTTTCTAATAATATTCCTTTAGTTCTTGGGTAAACTATGTACCAGATAATTGGCACAGCATTGTTTATAACTGCAAATATTGGGAATGACTCAAATGCCTATCGGTCGGGGACCAGCTAAATAAATCATGGACTTTCTGACAACAGAATGGCATATGGCAGTAAGGGAGGTCATGGAGCACTTTGTCTCCTAATACAGAGAGGTCTCCATGGGGACAAGCAAGGGATAGAATGGGGGTGGGGTGGGGAGTGAAGCTGGGTGAAAGGGAGGATAAGAATCTATCTTTGTATTTGTTGTGTATGCACAAGGAAACTTTGGAAGTCTACATAAGAAAATGAGATTATCAAAGAAGGCACAGGGCAGAAGGGAAACAGGATGGACGAGGGAGACTTCTTTATGTGCCCATTTATAATTTTTTTTTGGAATCATGGGAATGTATTTACCTATTAATAAAATAAAATAATAATGAGGACAGCTGCTACTCAGCTAAGGCTGAATGGTGTCATATGGGAATAAGCGGTCAGTATGGTCAGATTTTCTAATTACTCAAGAGAAGCCAGAAATCTGGATTTTATTGTACAATCTCTTGATTTTTAAATGTTGGCTCCATTTTTGCTCAGACAATTTTCAGGCCAAGTAAATAGGTCAGTGGGTCAGACATGGCCTGAGGGCCACCAGTTTCAGCCTCTAATGGCTTCCTGCTCCCAGGGCTGGAGTTCTCAACAACCCAGGGCCCCACCCCCACGTGGGCAGCAGAGGACAGAAAAGTGCCTTGTCCTGCCCCCCTCTCCTGGCACCCTCAAACCCTTGCATCTTGGGGCTGCGACATTTGGGGCTTTTAACTCAAGATCTGGAAGGCAGAGAGGGGTTATGAACTCTCAGATAATTCCCTCCCCCAGGGCCCTGCAGGCTTCGAGGCCCAGCTGCCTCCCGCTGCCCACCCATCTGTCCCTGGGAGGTGGGGACTGGAGCGAGGCTGGCAGTGATGGGGGTGGACAGGAGTCCCCGCTCCGAGCCTCGGATCACTGGGCTCTGTCCAGACGCAGAATCCAAAGGAAAAGTCTAGAGACTGTGAGAAAAGGAAAACAGGCTTGGCTGTACCTACTTGGTGTGTGCTGAGTTAATTCACCAAATTACCGAATGCCAGAACTGGAAAGACCCTAGGGGACCATGTCATCCAACTCCTTCACTGCACAGATTGGGAGATGGATCTCTGCTCCCCATTCACTGCCCCAGGCTGTGGTCTTGTCACTTCTCTCCTGGACAACTGGACAGGACCAGCCTCCTCATTGGGCTCCCTGCAGCCCCTTTTTCGCTCCTAATGTTTAGTCTCCACCCTTAGTCAGAGGGATCTTTTTCAAAAAGAAATCTGATCAGGTTCCCTGTCCACTCAAAACCTTCTGACTACTTCCTACCCTACTTTGAGCCAAAGTCTTCAGCCCTGCCTACAATTTCCTGCTCTCCTCTCTAACCTCACCTCCCCCAGTCTTTCCTTCCTTCATTCTGTTCCAGTCACTGGCTCTTTGCTACTCTCTTACCATCCCAACCTAATCCCTCCTGCCTGGCTTTGTCCCCACAATTCCCCCAAGTATTCACAAGGCTCCATTTTACTCTTCTGTAAAATGTTGCCTCTTTAGAAGGATTTTCCTGGTAACTCTCCCCTGACACTCTATCCCTTCACCTGCCTTATTTTTATCCACAACATTTATTCACTGTATGATGTTATAATATGTGTTTGTTTGTTTCTTGCTTAGAATGTAAGATCTGTGAAGGCAGCAATCATCCCTATGTCGTTCACCACTGTGTCCTCCACACTTAGTGCAACTTAGCACATCCATGTGTAGGGATCGTGAGCCAGCTGTGACATGAAAGGACACAAGTCTATAACTGAAGTATCAGCCAGTCCTGAGTCTGTCGTTACCTGCTTAGGTGACCTTGAACGAGTCACCTCACTTATCTTCTCTGGGCCTCAGTTTCCTCATTTGTAAAACAAGGGAGTCACTAAGATACCTTCAATTCAATGACCCTGGAAGGTCTTCCCTGTTCTGATGTCACTTTCCTCCGATGGAATCTGAAAGTCCTTTAAACGATTGTGTTTATTTACTTACTTATTGAGTAGTTAACACAGTCACGTGGCTCAAAGTCCAGAGGTGCAAAGGGGACCCATTTGTTTGTCCTACCTTGTCCTCCAGCCATCACTCTCCTTTCTGGAGGCATTTAATGACAAGTTTCCTCTCTCAGTCTCTCTTTCATCTACTTATCTCTAAACCCTATTTCACCATTTTGAAACACATAGCTTAATTATACATGGTTCTGTCCTTTGTGTTTTGTTCATGGAATAGCACTTTGGGAGGTCACTCCTCGTCAGTGCAGAGTGCCCTGGCTCTTTTTCATGGCTTCACAGCATTCCCTTGCAAGGATGGTCCATACTCTACTTCGCCAACCCCCTAAATAATGGGCAGTTAGGTTGTCTCTGGTCTGTTACAACAATCTGTCAGTGAATAATTTTGTGGACACACCATTTGGGGTATCTGTAGACTAAATCTATTTGCTGATGGACTGGTATGTGCGTTGATAATTTAGAGAGACACCTCTCTAGAGACCATGCCAATGTGTCCCACACATACTGGCATTGAGTAAAAGTGCTTATAAAAGGTTTTTTTTTAAATGGACTGCAATTCAGCCTCAAGACTCCTTGCAGATGGGGGGATCATGCCACCTTGCTAAGCCTGGTTCTTCTTCAAAAAAAGTATCCTACTTCATGATGTGTGGTGGTAAGCATCAAAGGAGATAGTATGGGGAAAGTGCTCAGCACCTTTCCTGGCACACATTAGGGCCTCTGTAAAGATTAGCCATTCCTCCTCTGCTTAATGTTATTATCTGCCCCCAGACTGTGGGCTCTGTGGGAACAAGGACCTTGTCTGCCTTGTTCACTGCTGGAGCACAGCTAACAGAAGATGTCTAATAATTACTTATCGAGTGAATGAGTGCACTTCTCAATGTCACTTTGCCCACCAGGCCGTCCATTGTGACCTCGCTCCTGCCTACCCATTCAACTTCAACTCCTATCCTTTTTTCCCCTTCTCCTTGGGTTCTAGCCACACTGACTTCTCTAAGTTCCCTCCTGCCACAGTGTCTTTGCATGTGCTGTTCCCCCTGCTGGAAATAGTTTCTCTACCTCACCTTCACACATAGCTTCTCCATTTGCTTAGTTTCTTTTTTTGTCATCCTTAGATCTTGGGTCAAAGGTCACTTTTTTAAAAAACCTTCTTTTACTCCACTGCCTGATTAAAGGTAGGTTAAGATATATAATCTTATTGGACTCTGAGCTTTTCATTTGAACCTTATTGCAGTTAAGAATGGTACATGCAGGGTGCCTGGGTGGCTCAGTGGGTTAAAGACTCTGCCTTTGGCTCGGGTTGTGATCCTGGGGTCCTGGGATCGAGCCCCACATCGGGCTCTCTGCTCAGCGGGGAGCTAGCTTCCCTTCCTATCTCTCTGCCTGCCTCTCTGCCTACCTGTGATTTCTGTCTGTCAAATAAATAAATAAAATTTAAAAAAAAAAGAATGGTACATGCACAAATGTCAATCTTTTCCTTGTGACTAAAACCCCACAGGACTTGGGACAGACTAGGCCTGTCCTATTTCCCAGTGGGTCCCCATGGCCTGGCATAGGCTAGACACTCAATAACCACTGCCTTGAGTGACTGAGTGAATGCCAACCTCTATTTTACAGATGAGTTGAGCCTCTCCTCTCCGCCCAAGACAGGGGAAGTCTTGACTCCATGTTTCACCCTCTTTCCAGTGGAACGAGCAACTCCTCAAAGGTTCTAGTTGGTGAAGAAGAGGAGAGAGGTGAGCGAGACAGACTGGATCCTTAATTTCCTCCAACACATGATTAGGTCATGGGTACACTCAACCATTCAGTAGACCTCTCCTGCAGGTCCTGGGGACCTGAAAGGAAGCCCATGGAACCCCTAGCCCCAGCGGGCTCCAAGACCAGTGAGAAAGCCAAAACAGTGGCAAAAAAAACCAGGTAGTCCAAAACAAAAAAATGACTGGTGTCAAAAGAAAAGAAGGACCAAATTTCCTGTGGAAGACCTGAGGGAGAGTGAGCTTCCTGGGGAGTTAGGGGTGTTGGGGGAGGGTGTCTTCTTAGGAGGAGGGGCCTTAGGGGAAGAGTAAGCACTCAACAAGTGGAGAAGGAACGCGAAGAATATTCCAGGCAGAAGGCACAGCCTGAGCAAAGACAGAGAGGTGAGAACCTTGGGACATGTTGGGGGACTAGGGTTCAAGAAGTGTGGAGGAAGATGAGGCCAAGAAGAAGCTGAGCTCACAGACAAGCACCAGGAGACATGGCCCTAAAAGGTCATTGCAGCACTTCTAGTAAAGACAGAAAACAACTTAAATGTCCTTTCACGAAAGAATTGTTCAATAAATACGATGCTTACCTCCACACTGACCAGCCAGAGACAGGTGACTAATGTCCAACATCAGTGAGGATATGCATCACCGGTAGGGGAGTAAATGAGCACAGCCGTTCTGGAGAGGAGTGTGGTAATATTTAGGGAAAAGAAGCATATTCATGCCTTATGACAAGGCAATAGCACGCTAGCATGATCAGGGTGGCTCTGTGTGGACTGATGGAGAGAAGAAAGGGAACTCAAGCATCCACAACCAAGGGAAAAGACAATTGAAATGAGGGGAGAAGGAGCTCGGGTTCTCTGGAGCTTCCAGGAGGAAGGACCTAGAGATACACAGAGTAGATGGATAGAGCTGAAAATACCAGATGAGAAAAAATAAAGGAGCAGGACATGAACATGGGTTGTATCACAATAATATTTATCTGGATTTAAAACACATATCCAGTTTATCCATTTCTATTAAAACTGGCCGAACCTAGCAACTCCACTCCTGGATAGAGACACAACAGCAAGGCTTACATACGTGTTTATACTCATAGACATACAACTGTTCCTATCTGCACTTTGTAACAGCCCCACGCTGGAACCCACCATATGTCACCCATGGCAGCAGAATGGCTTAATTGTGTTGTATTTCGACCAGTGGAATACTTTACAGCATTGAAAGTAAGTGATCCATCCCAACTACACACATAATAGAGATAAATCTCATGAACAAAATGATGAGCAAAGGAAGTCAGACACAAAAGAGCATACACTGCATGATTCCATTTGTATAAATGTCAAAAACAGACAAAATCAATGGCTGGTATTAGAAGTGCGGGTGGTGGTTAGTCTTAGGGCAGTGGCTAGGAGGCCTTGGAAGGGATCTCCTAGTTCTGTGGTTTGATCTGGTTACATAGGCGTGTTGCATTTTTGAAAGTTCACAAACTGTCATATACTTACGATTTGTCCTCTTCTCTTTGTGTGTGTGATACCTTCATTAAATTTTTTTAAAAACCCATAAGCACACAAAACAGCTATTGTGCATTTTGTAAGCAGTCTCAAATATTTAAGGACGTCTATCAAACACGGAGAGAGTTTTAGTGAGGTCAGAATTGAGGGGGTTGGGGAGGAAAAGGAGGAAATGGTACAAACAAGAGAGGATCCTTGCAGATTACCTCCTGACCCTGTGCTAAGAACTGAGTGGTGGGACCTAGTCAACCCTCTGTACTTCAGTGCATAAGAAATAAATGTAAAATTTAATTTAGAAAGCTAGAGAAACAAATGAAACATGGTACTTCTACACCATAGAAAACATGGCAGCTGTCAGAAGGCAGGAGAGTGATCTAAATATACCAATCAAAAATGTCCAAGAGAGGGTGCCTGGGTGGCTCAGGTGGTTGAGTGTCTGTCTTCGGCTCAGGTCATGATCTCTGGGTCCTGGGATCGAGCCCTGCATTGGGCTCCTGGTTCAGTGGGAAGTCTGCTTCTGCCTCTCCCCCTGCTTGTGCTCTCTTTCTCTCAAATAAATAAATAAGTAAACCTTTATTTTAAAAATTATCTTTTAAAAAAACGTCCAAGAGTAAACAGACTACAGAGGGATGCATTTGTGAGTGCTGCCCTCCATCCGCCATCCCGCCCTGCCACCCACATGATGGTTGCCCATATTTTCTGGGTGTTCCTAACTATGTCTTTAAATGAATATCACAGTTCTGAAAAGACGCACTCAAACAGGAACTCTAAGGGGAACTGGGATGGGGGGAGGGGTGTCAAAAAGGAACTTGAGTCTTTTCTGTAATGTTTTCACTTTTGGTAAGAAGAATCTATTCCTGGAATTTAAAATGAATAGATTTAGTGTTTAAGGTAGTAGTAAAGTCCAGTGCAAGGAGGCCTGGAATGTTCTGGCCTTGCATTCTCTTTGAGGTCACTTAAGATTTTTCAAGTCGAGCCATGGGACCGTCTGTTGCCTGACGAAATCGGGGCGAGGGGAGCTGGAAGACAGGTCCCCACCTGGCGTCCCCATCTGGCTGCATGACCTCAGCGGGGTCTCATCCCCTTTCCGGGCCTCAGTGTCTTCATCTGCCCTATGGGAATCAGGTTTCTGTGTTACTAGGGGGTGTGGGAGGATGAGGTGAGGGCACAGAGGAAGATCGTATGAATATAAGGATTATTCTCTGGGTCAGAGGAGGAGAAGGAGTGGAGCCCTCCCCTCCACCTGCCAAGCCCACAAGGGCTCAAAGGAAGCAGAGAGGGGCTGGGGACCACCCAGGAGAGCAAACAGTCCATCTGTGGGACAGGGGCACGTTGTCAGCAGCTGGGAGGCCCGGCCTGGACTACTCACAGGCCAGAGCCCATGAGGCAACCACCCAGGTTGCCTGGAGAATTGGGGTATTAAGCGGGCTTCTTGCTGCTCCCAGCCCCAGTGCAGCTACGGTCCTGTTGCCTCTCCAAGTCCCCATCATCACTCTCCCACCCTTAATTTCCCACTCCTGGGGCTGTTCCCCTCCCCCTTTTTAACCCATCTTAGCCCCACAGCCGGAGAATGCTTTCACAAAGTAAACTCCATCATGTTCCATACTCCCTCAAAACCTTCCAGTAGCCTCTCACGGATCTATGAACAAAATCCAATTCCCTTACCTTAGCCAAAAAGTTCTGGCACGATCTGCCACTCCCACTGCCCACCTCCAGCATAGGGGTTAAGAGCCTGGCCTCAAAGAGAATCTGCCCGGTTAGAGTTCTGGCTCTTTCCTTCCTCCATTCACTCAAAAATGCCTACTGACCACCTGTTATGCACTAGGCACTGTTCTAGGCATTTGGGATACATCAGTGACAAATGAGACAAAGATTCCTGCTCTCGCGGAACTCCCTTTCTAGCAGAAGGAGACTAACAGTAAATACAAGTAAGTTAATTACATAACACACTGGAAAGTGACAAATGCTATGAGAAAAAGGAGGAAAAGTGGAGCAGAGGAAGTTGATCAGAGTACAGGGACGAGCAGGTTTACAGTTTTAAATGCAGGCGAGTGGTCAGGGAAGGTCTCACTGGGAAGGTGAAATTTAAGCCAAGACTTGTAGCAAGGGAAGGAGGGAGACGTGCAGCCATGAGGGCAGAGGGAAACAGTGGTGAGATAGGCAGGAAATGCCTCAGAGAGGCAGGGCTGGGCAGAGAGGGTCTCATGGGTCTGGGCAAGGAGTTTGGCTTTTACTGAGTAAGATGTGAGTTTTGGGGGGGTTTTTGACCATAAGGGGTGGGGGAAGCAGGACAGGGAAGGAGCAGAAGCCCAGAAGACCTTGCAGGTGTCCTGTGAATGGCAACTTTAGCCTGAGCCCATGGGGGGACTGTAGGATGTAAGTCATACCTCCGAGTTATCCACCCACACAGGCACCAGCATCCCAGGCAAGGAAGGTAGGCTTTCATATCTCTGAAATAATGGGTTATAGCTTAGGCAGAAGATAAGTCACCCCAGGAGGCTTCAGCAGCCTGTGGACAAGGGCTGGTCATTGAATGCATATCCAAAGAGGGTGCACAGTAAAAGGAGATCCTAGGGGGATGGGTACAGCATTAATCTTGTTGGCTCCAGTCCCCAAACACCAAAGTCCCAGCAGCCATGTCCCTTCTGGCCTGGGCTGAGGGCGACAAAAGATCAGGGGGTGCCCAGTGTGACCAAGCAGGGTTTTTCTGGTTAGGGATCAGCACCCCCAGACCTCTGTCCACCCCTGAACCCCCACTCGAGCCTGCAGAGGGATTCATCTTCTGCAATATCCTGACCATGTGGCAGTCCAGGCTTCCTTCTGGGATTCGAACTAGTTACCCTCGCCTTAGTTCTGCCCATCTTTGAATATTGTGGATTTTAGAAAGTTCTGCTTCATGTTCAGTCTACTCTTTTATTCTGTAAACATTGGCTGAGCACCCACTGTGTGCAAGGCACCGTTCTAAGTTCTAAAGACACAGCAGAGAACAAGACAGATATGGTTTCTGCCCTCGAGCTTACAGCTGGACAGGCAGATGATTGGAGAAAAAGATAGTATTTAAGCACAGAGTTGGGGACACTGGGGAAGCTGTGTGAGTCTAGAGGAGACTCCAGACCCTTGGGAAGAGGTGACACCAAGCTGATTAGTGGAGGTGTACCTTGACACAGGTACAAAGGTGCAGGAGAAAATTAATCCAGGCTAATGAGGAGTGAGTGCAAAGGCCCTGAGATGCGCCCCCCCCCCCTTGCCTGCTACCCCCAATGCTACTCCTTGATGCAATGACCATCCTCACTTTCTTAGATGATTGTAGCAGCCTTCCTCTTGGGTTTCCCAAAGAGGGACAACGAAGCCGGAATATGCAGTCACTAACTCTTCTGTCTTCTTGGTTAAGGGTCACTCCTGTGGGCCTTCATTCACCAGCATTCCCCCAGTCAGCTCGCATCTGTGAGCAGAGAGAAGCCGGAAGCCACAGGCTTGTGCACCATTGTGTGCAGCTGACATCCAGGGAGGGCTTCTCCGGTTTGGGCAGGGCACCTACAACCTCTTCTATAGAACTGTCTGCTCAATATCCCCTTTCTGACCTCATCTCCTATCTTCTTCCCCTTGCTCATTCTGTTCTACCTACACTGACCTTGCTAGCCTTCCAATTTGCCAAACAAAGCCTCATCTCAGGGTCTTCACATTTGCTATTCCCTCCACCTGGAACATGTTTCCCCCAGACATTCACATGGCTCACCCCTCACCTATTCCACATCTCTGCTCCAGGGCAACCTCATTAGAGAAGCCCTCCCTGACCGCCTTGTTGCAGATAGCCCCTCCATCAGTTTTTCTCTATCTTGTCCTGAACTGCTGTTTTCCATAGCATTTATCCACCTGACACATATCTACTTGTTCCTGTGTTTATCATCTGTCTCTCCTGCCAGACTGGAAGCTTTCTGAGGGCAAGGGCCATGTCTGGATTTTGCTCACGGCAGAGGTCCTCTAACAGGGTCTGGGCAGTCAATAAATATTTGTGAAATAAATGGTTCCAAACACAAATGAAACATATGACTTCCCTCCCCAACACTTTCAGTGGCCAGAAGTGCTCTCTAAGGGACAGTCACAGTCAATTTGGGAGCCTACTTTAACCCTTCCCCATCCAGGCTCATTTGGCAGGGGTCAAGGGTCAGCCTGCTCTAGCCCTCTTGGGGCCCCAATGTCTTCAGAAGAGACCTGGTCCCGGGGTCTAGGCCCTAGGGATGCCTGGTAAACCCTGTTTCTCCTTTGGCAAATCTTCCTCCTTCCTTCATAGGGCCTGTGCCTGCGTTTCTGAACCAGAAGGTGTTTACACAAAACATCTTGGGTTTGGCGACAAATTCACCCTCAGTGAGGAGTCCTTAATGAAGCTCCTTCTTCCCCCAGGCAGGGCAGCTTTAGAGAAAATTAGCTCTGTCTCTGGCACTTGAAGGAAGCCAAGGCCAGGCAAGGAGGAGTTCCTATTGGAGTTTCTGGGGCGACAATCTGGGGAAGAGGTTTTTTTGGTTTTCAGAGACAGCCGTGGTATAGAGACCAGAACCTAGACACACATTTGCTCCTGACTTTCTGTGTGACAAAGCATTGCCTTTCTCCTGGCCTCAGTTTACAGCTATGAAATGGGCAGTAATAACCCATCTCTACACAAATTGTGAAATTCAAACAAGACAAGGGATATAAAAGGGCTTGGTTGCGAGGCCGAATGAGAGCATAAAAAAGCTGGAATCAGGGAGGCAGGAGGTCAGAATTCTAGTCTCAGGTCTGCTGTTGACTTTGTAAGATCCTCACCTCCCTCTGGGCTTCAGCTTTTTCACATGTATAATGAAGGGTTTGGGCATGAAGATCTCTAGGGAGCCCTCTTGTTCTGAAGGACAGCCACATTCCACCTGCATTCCTTTTCTTGGAGTTCCTTCCAAATCCCATGGCCTACGCAGATTTGCTTTCTAGCACTTATGGAACTTCTTTTCTGAGCTGACGCTTCATCGCTCACTGCACATGGTTTTCCAGCCCCTTCTTTGGGTCTAGGTCAACTGCTCTGGACATTGGGCCCAAGACAGAGGTTTAACAAATACTGGTGAAGGCTGAATTTTATTTATTTATTTATTTTAAAGATTCTATTTATTTATTTCACAGAGAGAGAGGGAGAGATCACAAGTGGGCAGACAGAGAGAAAGGGGGAAGCAGGATCCCTGCTGAGCAGAGAGCCCGATATGGGGCTCTATACCAGGACCCTGAGATCATGACCTGAGCTGAAGGCAGAAGCTTAACCCACTGAGCCACTCGGGTGCCCCCAAAGTTGAATTTTAAAAATGATTCCTGCCTCCTTCTGATCCTGCAGAGAGACAATGAGGGGGATTTGTATCACTCCATTTTATAAATTGGAAACTGAAGGTGTCAGAGGTTAAATAGAAGTCACACTGATACACAGGCTTTCTCGGTGTTCCTTAGACAGGGGAAGAATGATTTGTATTATGCCAAAACACTTATCACTGCTTGCCATAGTATGTAACTACTTGTTTTGTCATGAACTGTCGTGTTTCCCACTCAGATGAAGTTACACGAGGGCAGGGACTATGTTTTATTCACTGCTGCACCCTCAGCACCTAAGACTGCCTGGCCCCTCGCAGGTGCTCAACAGAGGAAGGGAGGTAGGAAGCATAGGAGGCCGCTCTGTGGACTATCCCCTCTGAGCCTGCAGGGGCCGCTCCAATCTCACCCCCAAAGGTAGGCCCCGCCTCTCGCGTCCTGCGGACGCTTGCGAGTTGGAGCCTGCGCACCACAGTTCTTTTAATTGCGCTTGCGCGCCGGAAGCCTTGCCCAGGCGCGTGCGCAGCCGACGCCGCTCCCGAACAGAGTTTAAGCGGTGTAACGGCCGGCGTGAGTCAGAGTTGGCGGACCCCATGCTGTCACCAGAGGCGGAGCGGGTGCTGCGGTACCTGGTGGAGGTGGAAGAGCTCGCCGAGGAGGTGCTGGCGGACAAGCGGCAGGTAGGAGCCCCGTTCGTGGCTCTGGGGCCGGGGTTCGGCGGTTGGGGCCTGGCGGCGAGCGCCGTAGGCCGCGTGCGGGTTTCGGAATCCCAGTGGGCTGGTGGGGCTCATGGCGGTGACCACAGACGTGGGGCTGTGGGGAGGCAAGGTGGGCCAGACATCTGCTACGGCGCCGCGCTTCACGTATTTATTAGCACGTATTAAATGAGCGCCTGGTCGGTGCCGGGGATTCTGTCTCCATCGTTCCTCCCTCACTCTCCGTGCCCTCCGGATCCCGAGCCGCTATCTTTGTGTGGTTTACCTGAACACCTTTTTCAGAATGCAGTTCCCCCTCAGGCCCCATCCCACCGACCGTGGGTGCACTGCCTTCGCCAAGGCTCTCAGGAGAAGAGGAAGAGAAAAGAGACCGAAGTAGTCTTGAGATTGGGCAGGTGGGGACGCTTTGTACACCTGCATAGGAAGTCTGGGTCTTGTGCTAATTTAAGTGCTAAGTGTTTGGAGAGATTTATTGGGGGAAAGGAGAGTGATGTGACTGGATTTAGGCTGTGAAAGGATTCCTCTGGCTGCTGTGTGGAGCACAGAACGTAGGGGGGCAAGGGGCCTGTGAGGGGCCACTGCCAAAGTTCAGGCAAGGGATGGGTTTGGGCCAGGGAGGTGGTGATGAAGACAAATGAGTGGGTCAGAGGTATATTTTGGAGGCGGATTTAGTAGGCCTTGATGATGGTAAGTATGTGGGTTGAGGGAGTAGGAGGAGTGGAGAATGATTCATGACTCCTCATTTCCAGTTAGAATAATTGGATGATTGGTAGGGTATTTACTGAAAAGTGGAAGACTGGGATAAGTGCCCATTAAATTAAACACTGCATCAGGGTATGCGTGATGATAATAAAGTAGCGATTAAAATGTCTTAAGCACTTACTGTGTGTCAGGTTCTATGCTAGCTCATTTAGTTCCTGGCTCAGTAACCTGGGAGGTAGGTGCCATTCGTCTCTCCACTTCTCAGAAGGTGAAATTACACAGCTCACATTCAAAACTTGGTATTGCAGACGCTCCAGAGCCAACGCTCTCAAGAAACTGTACTGCCTCCTTACTTCCTTAGTAGCTTCTGTGATGCTAGGTCAGAAACAGCTGGAGGAGCTTGTCCAGGGGGAGGCTTTGACTCCCCTCCTGATTCTGAAATGCTCTAAAGCTTGAGCATTAGCTCTCCTGTGAATAATAATGAATTATCCCATTTAATCAGCAAATATTTCCCCAGCACTTCTCTGTGGGGAGAGTACCTGCACCCTGCACAGAGCATGGTCTTTAAAGACCTGGAAAGCGAATAGGGGAAGAAATACATTTACACATCAGTGTGCTTTAGGCGTCACATTGGAAGAAACCCAGGAATGATGCCTTGTCTCTGTTGGGTTTTAACAGCCCCTGGTCTGTTGGAAGGTGGCGGTTTGGGACAGGAGGGAGCTGAGTTCCCTCCTGCCCCTGTGCTTTGCAGATTGTGGACCTGGACACCAAAAGAAATCAGAACCGGGAGGGCCTACGGGCCTTGCAGAAGGATCTCAGCCTCTCTGGTAAGTCAAGGTTTTGTCACTATAGCCCTGGAGGTGTGTTGTTTTCCTTCCAAGGCTTTCAACTTGTCCCTAAGAGAGACCAAAAGCCACACATATGTGACACAGCTTGTGGAGATGAGGAAGAAAATGTTGCAGGTCTGACACTGGTCTGCTTGCTGTTCCTAAGACCCCAAGCAAATTACTGGTCTTTGCTGTTCCTGTTTCCTTTGCCTAGCTCACTCTTTCCTCAGATGTCTGCAGGGTTCATGCCTCGCTTTCTTCAGATCTCTGCCCAAATGTCACATAATCAGTGAGGCAATCCCTCTGACCCTGCTTTATTTTTCTCCAGAGTACTTAGCCTTATCAGGGTCTCACAAATTGTATCTTTGCTTATTTATTCCTTCTCCTCCACTATATCATAAGCCCGATGAGGGCAGAAACTTTGTCTCGTTCTGCTGTGTTCTCAGCATCTAAAGCAAAGCCTGGCAGAGAATAGGTGTTCAAAAATATTTGTTGACAGAGTGACCATTTGCCATTTCAGAAGATGTGATGGTTTGCTTCGGGAACATGTTTATCAAGATGCCTCATTCTCAAACGAAGGAAATGATTGAGAAAGGTAAGGCCTTCTGGGGATGCGTCAGGGACACGTCTCCCCTGCCAGCCTCGGTCTTAACCCAGAACTGAGTCAGGCTTTGGGCCATCTAATGAGAGGCAGCTGCATTACAGGGCTCAGACGGGTGTGGGTTTTAATCCCTGCTCTGCCAGTCTTATTTCCTCATCTCTGAAGGAGGGGATGCATCCCCAGAGCACAGATAAAACTCTGTGTACATAGCTTAGTGCTTGTTTATCAGTGAGGAACGAGCTGGGCCACAAATACAGAAAAACCCAATAAATGGAGGTTTGGGAAATCTGGTTCTGTTTTTCTCGTCAGTTGTTCACAGGTGGGCCGTCTAGGACGGGCACTGACACTCAGCAAGGTCACCCTCATGTATTCTTGGAGGGGCTGTGTCATCATCTCAGGCCTCATGTCCATAGGCCAGCCTGCAGGAATGGCAGAGGGCTTGCTTTCTCCATTTATGGCCTTGCCTTCTGTTTAGAAATATTGCTGTTCTCCTCAGACTTCTCACATCTCATTAGCGAGAACTGCGTCATGTGCCCCCCACCCCTGTAGCTGCAAGGGAGCCTGGCACAGTGCGCTTTTCTGTTTCACAGCCCTGCCGTAGAGACTGCACTGAAAATGGAGGTTTGGGGAGAGCGAGCCTCTAGGGTCTGCCACAGCCTGGGCACTCAGCATGTTACTCAAATCTTCACAACTGTGATCCTGGAGGCTCTTTGGAGAACCATCATAAAGGCAAAAGGTTAAGGTGCAGATGCGTCCTTGGCTGGAAAAAGGAAAGATTATGCATGTTTTCTCTTCCCCTACCCTTGAAAATATATGTGCCAAAGGACCAGCAAGGTGGCCTCTGTCCCTGAAGGCAGAATTTCTCTATCCTTGTTGAAATAAAATTTTAGCAAAGGAGACTGTATCAACTTAGAGAACTTGCCAGATTCCTATTGGAAAATACACACTACTATTACGGTTATAAAATTAAGAGTTGTCATTGCACTTGAGTGGTGGGGAGGCCACTCAGGCTGAGCTTTCAGAGGGGTCACTGGCCTGGGTTCAGGATTTGATCCTCAGCTGTCTGGGCCCACAAGTGTGGTCTTGGCACCATACCTAGAAGGGTTCTGGGACATTATCACCACTGGTTCTCGGGGGTTGATGGGAGCTCAACAAGCTCATAAGAGACCAGGGTTGCTCATTTACCATGAGCGCCAGAACCATTGCTCAGGCTAGAGGGCTTGGCTGCTCTGGTGTTCGCCCCATCAGAAAGAGCGAAAATCTGTGGGGAGGATAGACTAGCCAGCATGTCATCGTGAGCAGGTGGAGTCAGGTGACATTAGGCAGTTGCATCACCAAGCTTTGTAGCCTCTACTTCTCACAGTGCAGTTTGCATTCAGGCGCATCCATCTTGGCAAGATAATCTTTTCTGTTCACGGTGAATAGGTTAAGCCTGAGCATCAGGCTTGCCCATTGATTGTTTAGGTCACATGTTACCACGGTCATGTTGTTTAAAAACTGCTCACCTTGATGGACTTGGGTTTGTGAGATTCCTTAGCCACACATTTTCCAACCGTCTGGGATGGGCTGGGTCTAGGTTCTTCATTCTGGTCTCATGTTTCAGTATTCTGTAATTTCACAGTGGGTGGGGGACCTACTGTCCAGATGTTGCCTTCCCTACCCCCGAACAGCCAAAGGTACTTTGCATAATGAAAACAGGTCAGTGGACAGAGAGGTGGGTCCTTCCTGTCCTGGGCTCTCTTAGCTGTCTTGGGCAAATCACCTCCCTCCTCTAGCTCTTTAGTTCCTTCCTCAGTTGGTCTCTGAGGTCCCCTTCTTCCCAAATGCCAGGAGCCCTTGCTTTCAAGGAGGCTGGAGAAAAGCTGACATCCCCAGCTGCCTCTGGGTCAGTGTGTCTGTAGTATAACCCCATCCTCTGCCCACCTCATCTTTTTCAGATCAGGATCATCTGGATAAAGAAATAGAGAAACTCCGGAAACAACTTAAAGTGAAGGTTAACCGCCTCTTTGAGGCCCAAGGTATGGGCCTGGATGGAACTGGAAACCGGGAGGGGAGAGAACCGCCCACATGGACTTACAGAGCACGGGTGGGAAGCCTCTCCCAGGTGGGTGGGCGAGGGCCTGGGTGGCGCATGAGCCACCCGGAGGCTGTGGGCAGGGTGGTGGTCATAGCTGCCCAGAGATGGAATGGACAGAGGTTTGTGGGGTGTTACTCCTGTGTCAAGTTGTCTTCTGCCGTAAGAGGAACAGCCTCGGGTGTCTTACGTTCTATCCTAGGGCATGGTACAGGAACCAGAACAGCTCTGACTGAGGGGACTCAGAGGGCCTCAGGTCAGATGGTCAAGGTCAGAGCTGAACTTCTGGGTGACCCTAACCTCTGCAGACCGGTCGCAGGTGTGGCAGCAATCAGTAGGTTTGTGAGCAGCAGTCGTGACTCTGCAGGTTCTTGGGGACTGTGTGCTTTGTCCAATACACTGCAGAACTCGAGGCCCTTCCTGTTAGACCCTAAGGCTAAGTGTTTGGCAGCATGGATGCCGCAAAAACCCCTTCCTGGGCCTGACTCCAGGGCCAGCAGGAGGAAGGACAACAGGAGGCCCGACTTGCTGATGGATTGTTTTCTCCCCTTAGGCAAACCAGAGTTGAAGGGTTTTAACCTGAACCCCCTCAACCAGGATGAACTTAAAGCTCTCAAGATCATTTTAAAAGGATGAAGCTTAAGAACCGTGATGGGGGACCTATGACAGCATCTCCCCCTGTGGTCATGGAGGACCCGGGACTCTCCAGCTTCATAACCTGCAAGGACATGATCTACACTGCTAGGAGATTGGTGTCAGGAATCTGAGCGTGAGAAACCTCTGTCTGTGGGGATTGTGACTTTGTGACGGCAGGAGGGAGCCCTCGGCCTGCCAGTGTCTGCTGGGTCCCACCATTGGAGCTGGATGGACACAAGACCCATTGATGGGCCTTGGCAGCCACCAGCGGTGGGCGGGGGCAGTGCCCGTGGGGGTGAGAATGACCGCAGCAGGCACTTCTAACAAGGGCCTGCTGTTCAGATGGGCCCCCAGCAGCAGCAGGGAGCATCATTCCTGCATTCCTTTCAGGAACAGAGGCATTTTCAAGCAGCATGTAGTGGAATTAGAGTAAAGCGGGAAGCTCACAGGTGGTTTCTGAATGAAGGACAGAATCTCGGTGCTTCATAGGTCACCGCAGCCATCTGTGGGGCAGACACGCCATTCCCCACCACGGCCTCCGCTGTGGCCCTTTTTTCCTGCCTGCCCTTGGGATGGAGCCCAGAGCGGGTGCTGCATAGCAGACTCGGCACCTGCTGTTGAGTCAGAAAGTCCTTGCAGAGTCCTGCGCTGGGGGTGGGGGAGGGAGCTGCCTCTTCACATCTCTCCGCCGCCTCTGAAGGCAGGCCCTGGGCTGGACTGCTCAGAGTTCCTGCCTGCCCTCCGTGCTCTCTGATCCTGGGGTCAGTGTGCTGTGAGGGCAGCACTGTGTCTTTCATGTTCATTGAGGGCTTAATAAACGTTTCCTAAGGGAATGAACGGTAGCTCTGTTCTTTACCTCATCTTGTCCTTAATTGAGGGCACATTGCCTTGAGGACATCACCTACGAAGGGACAGTGGCTCCTGTTGGGAAATGATGGCAGGACTCGATAGGCAGTAACAACAGTAATGGCCTCACCTGGTCCCCTCGCCCCACTTGGCTCCAGCCCATAATGGTTCAGGAACATAGGCTGGTATGGCCAGATCTTAATGTTTTATTTTTGTTGTTGTTTTCAAGAGGAGCTAGAAATTTGGATTTTTAAGTTGAATTTTGTCTTTCAAATATTGCTAATGCAGAGATTTTCAGAGACTTGGGTGTTGGCCAAACAATACACCTTACATAAGCCAAATTTGGCCCATACCTGATTCTGCATCTTGAGTTTAAGTAGAATAGCATGTGCTTTCCCTAAAGTGGGGAGATGGAATCGGAAGCTAGATGTCTGTCCATAGTAGACTAGTTAAAGGAATGGATAGCTTCAGATAGTGGAATACGGTACACTCATCAAGAATGAGGAAGCTCGGGGTGCCTGGGTGGCTCAGTGGGTTAAGCCGCTGCCTTCGGCTCAGGTCATGATCTCAGGGTCCTGGGATCGAACCCCGCATCGGGCTCTCGGCTTGGCAGGGAGCCTGCTTCCTCCTCTCTCTCTGCCTGCCTCTCTCCCTGCTTGTGATCTCTCTCTGTCAAATAAATAAATAAAATCTTTAAAAAAAAAGAATGAGGAAGCTCTCTAAGCACTCCCTGGGAGTAAGTTCCCAGATGTAGTAAGCGAGAAAAGCAAGTGAACAGAGGGGTCTAATCCAATCATCTGTGTGCACACACTGCCTCATGGTGTCCCGTGCCCCCCGACCTGTCCCAAAGACAGAAGCTGCAGGGTTGGAGCACAAGGGTGAAAGACAAGGACACATGGACATGGCTGTTGCAGTCCCTGGCCCAGGATTCCTATCTGAACGTTAACGCCTGCCTGTCTAGCAGGGTGGTGGCTAGGCCAAAGGAGAGCCAATCGGATTGGCTGTCCTGGAAATGAGGAGCCTGTGTCTGGGGCTGTCTGGTCTTGCCTCTGACACGAGGATGCAAGGAAGTCCCCACGCTCTGGAGGCAGGAGGCCCAGAGTGGCTTGGCTTCTGGCCTTCCCAAGGCTAGATGGTTCACTTCTGGGGTTTGCCAGTATTTTTCCTTCCAAACACCCAGCCCTTCCCTAGGCAGTCAGAATCTGCTATTTGCAACCCAAGAGCTGTCACGCAGCAGCAGGGAGAGTTGCAACAGGTGCTACCTGGGTCCCATAGGTAGGTCCCCCATGGAGCGGTTCGCCCACAGCCTGCCCTGTGGCAATCTCTTTTAAACCAAGAGGAGGCTTAGGAATGGGGAATATGGAGAAAATGCAGAACTTTTGACTTTTCGCCCAACTCCCTACGCCATCTCCTTTCCTGCCAAGCCAAGGCTTTCGGGTTTAAAATGCTCAGCTCCCAGGAAGACTCAGAAGGCACCTACACCACCCAGCTGACTCAGATGAGTGCACCTTTGCAAAGACACTTGCTAAGCAGCCCTGCCTTCCCGATCCTTACCTTGTCCATCTGAGAAATGGGGATGTTCTGGTCCACTGGTTTTCAGATGGTTGGGGGAGCTCCATGAGTTCCCTGACACACCAGGTCAGGGTGTTGAAAGGAGACAAAGATGTACTTAAGAATCAGCCCTTCCCCAGAGCCCAGTAAATACAATCTAGTAACTGCTTGCAAGTCAGCCTTAAGACCAGTTCCCTAGCCCCTGAATCCTTCCTCCCGAGGGATCATTTTAATCTTTGAGACATCAAAGGGTCAAATCCGGGAGGACTTGGCTTCAGCCAATAGCATCCCCTGAGCCGGGGCCCAGTGTGCAGTGACTCCAAGTAAGTAAGGCCTGTGCTCATTTATTAGATGTGGTCTCTCTGGGGTAGTAGGGCTTGCCGCAGCTGTTCTCACTGGGCCCGATAGCCATGCCAATCCCACAAGGTTAAAACACATCCAGTCCCAGGGATTAGCTGTCTCTGGGTGCAGAGGTGCCCAGGGTGGGGACCCAGAGAAGCAGAGAGCAGGCAGTAGCCTGGGCAGTCTGCAAAGCTGCCGCCAGGCCAGAGGGAGGGAGGTAAGTGCTTGGAGGTGCCACTGTGCTGGGAATGGGTGGGGAGGAGACTGTGGGGGAGCACCTCCTGGTCGGGTTGCTGTCCCTGCAGCCAGGACTAACTGGAGGCTTTCTTCTGGTTCTGAAGGGAGCGGAACAGCTGCCTCAGCTGGTTATTCCGGTCATTGACGCAGCCTAGAAGAGAATCGGAGTGTTGGCTGGGATGGCCTTGGTACTGGATTTGGTAGTGGAGGTATGGGCGTGGGGGGGCTGGATGGGGCCTGTGCTCCCCCTACCTGGAGGGAGGGAGGAAGGGCCTACAGGAGCCGTGCAGCCCTGGATGGCCTATGGTTTGTTTGCGTACTGCCTCCACTCCGTGGCCCTTGAGCAGGTCATTGACCCGCCTCCAGCTTAGTTTTCTCATCCGTAACCCAGGACACCTGCTTTCAGGAGTGGATATAAGGCTCACCAAAAGCAAAATGTAACATTCACTTCAGCTAACTTTGACCCAGGTGCTGAATGTGGATTCATATGTTCTGCCTTCACAGGAATGATATATAAAAGAGAAACTGAGGTTCAGGAAAGTTAAATGTGCTCCAAATCACACCAAAAGTAGCAGAACTGAAAATTGAACCCAGGGTCTGTAGCACCAGAGGCCAAGCTCTTAACCAGAGCTCCACACGACCTGTCCTCTTGGCTGCACTTGCTGGAAACGCATGCAAGCTGGCACAGTGCCTGGTCCCTACCAGGTGAGGTGCTACCTTCATCCCCTTCCCCAGCCCATAGGACAGGCACAAGCGGTTAGAGATCAACTTTCCCCATGAGCAGCCCCTATGCTCCTGGAAGCGTGTCCCAGGTGGTCCCCGCTTGAGAGGCCAACACAAGCTTCTGAGATGCCTCCTCTCCCAGCACATTGATGGTGTCACCCACTTCGTGCTTGTCCTCGCGGTGGGTCCACGAGACAGCTCCATGGTCATTTAGTTGTGCCAGGCCCTTGGTTGGTGCTCACCAATGCTGGCTGAGTGGCTAGATGGCTGTGGCCACCACTACACTGACCTGGAAGTGCCTGCCATCTTTCTGAGCAGCCCTGCGCCCCATCCCTGCCTTCTAGGCACTGACTGGCCATCAAAGCTTCAACCAGTGGGGACCTGCTATATGTGTCCCCAGGGTTTGCCAAAGTGTGTTCCACAGAACCCTAGCTTTAATTGCTTCTTTCATAACTCCCAAAGCTTCGTGTCCAGTGCAAACCTGGTTTTGGAGTTCTAGACTCATCTCTGAGTTGCCTGCTGATCTTTTCACCCAAAAACCCCTCAACTCTTCCCTAACTCACTTCGTCCATGCTCTTCCCACCCCAACCAGCTCGTCTTGTACTCACTACCCTCCATCCAGACACTCGACTGGAGGCTGGGGAATTACTTAAGAGACTTCTAAAGCAGTGGCTGTCAACCGAGGCTGCACTTTAGAGTCACCTGGGACCTATAAAGAAGACTTATGGCCTGACCAATGTACCTTTACCTTCAGCGGGCATTAGTATTTTTGAAAGCTCCTGCAGGTGTCCTCCGGCAGCCAAGATGGAGAGAACCATGGTTCTCTCCATCTTGGCCACTCAGACCCGGTCCAGAGACCAGCAGCATTCATATCTGAGGCAGGTGGCTGGCAAAGATGGGCTACAACAAGCCCTTCCGTTCCTCTCTGCACGTGTCTCTGCAAAAGGGGCTTTGTGGCTCCTCTGTTTGAAGGTGGGAGCTACTTCCCGGCCCTGTGAATCTGGGGTGAAGCAGCTTTGACGGGTGGATGGCGGCAGAATGACACTATACTGCGGGACTTCCGAGCCTAGGCCTCAAGAGGCTTCCCTAGGACTTCTCTCACCTTCTCGGAACCCTGAGACTACCGTGTGGGGCCGGACTGCTGGAGGACGAGTGGCCTCCTGGAAAGAGAGGCCCAGCGGATGGCCAGTCTCAACCACCACACGAGGCTATTCTAAGCTACTGGCTCTCAGTGAATCTGCCAGGCGCCTGCAGCCCTCTGAGTAACCCCAGGCAAGACCTGAAGGATCAGCAAATAAGACAGCGATTGCTTTAAGCCTCTGGGTTTGGGAAGAGTTGGTTTGTTATATAACAACAGTTAACTAATAGAGCACCACCTGGGAGCTTGTTAGAAATGCAGAATCTTAAGCCCCCACTCCAGACCTACTGAATCATAATCCGCATTTTAACAAGATTTCCAGATGATTACATGCACATCAAAGCTCGAGAGCCCTGGATAGTCATCTTCCAACAACATAATGCCACAGACCCTAGGGAATAGGATGGAGAAAAGCTTTTCATAAACACCCTCTCCTCCGCCTTCCTCAAGCAAATTACTTGACATCCCAGACTTCCTTGCAGCTGGCATGGCCACACAACTCAGTTCATGCCAGTAAGATGTCAGCCCCAGGAGGGTTGACTCTATTCTTTTGGAATAGAGTCAAAACTTGAAAGAAGATCCTTGGCCCTTGGGCCTTCCTGCTTCTTCCTGCCTGGGACAAGGACACGGTGTCTGGAGTAGGAGCAGCCATCTTGCAACCTTGAGGCAACAAGCAAAGTGTGGCAAAGCAGAAAGAGGAAAGTGCTGGGTCTCTGGGGGCATTTTACATCCATTGTGTTAGCCCTGCCTGGCCTCCCCAAGACCTGTGGCTCGAGATAGATCACTCCTCTCTGTGTAACTATTAGCTGGCTCTTCAGTTGGTTGCTGCCAAACTCAATCCTAAAACATACCAAACCCTAAAAAAGATTTAAAACTTTTTCTAATAAAAAAAAACAAAACCACAAATAAAATTTAAAAAACAAATAAACAAATTCAGGAAAATATTTACCATAAGTTTGACAGAGGGGTAATATCATCAATATATTAATACCCAAGGCCTTTTTAAGTTTAGAAAGCAGCCCACTGAAAAATACATAAAGAATATGGACTGCTTACAAAAGAAGAAACGCAAATTGAAAAATCCAAAACTTCACCAATAACCAATGCAGTACATATAAAACGAATCAGAACTTTTTGCCTATCAGGTTGACAAAGGGTGTTTTTTTCCCCCTTTTTTTAATTCAGAGCAGGCACATTTGTGTAATCTTTCTAGAAAGCAATTTAGTTATAATAAGTTCATCCCTCTGACCCAGTAATTCTACTTCTAGGAATCTGTCCTAAAGAAACAGCCAGAAATTTCAGCTGAGCCTTATGTGAGAGGATGCTCATCACGGAATGGCATTATTTATAAAACTAAAAAATTGGAATCCTGCCAAATGCTCAATTATAAGAAATGGATTTAGTAAGTTTGGCACATATACGAGCTGAAATACTTTACAGCCGTATAGTAATTTTGCTTTTAACTGTGGTAAGGGACAGGATTTTCTAGTGGCCAACCATTCAGGTTTTAGAGTAAGAGAAACTAGGGTTCAAGTCCTGGCTCACCATTTATAACTGGGACCCTCAGCAAGTTATGTAAGATCTGGAGACAATTTCCCCATTTGTAAAACGATAGAAGCTGCCTAAAAATGAAATAATGTATGTGTATATAAAATATTTAGCTCTGAATTTGTGTTCCAGAAGAGAGGCTCTTATTAATATCATTGAATGACATGGAATATGCTATGTGGAAAAGTGGGGCTCAAAACTCCAGCCCAGTACCCATTTTGTGAAAGAAAAACTGTGAATATATGCATTTTTTAAACCCTGGAAGGAAATACAACAGATTGTTAGAGTTGGTTATGTCTGGATGGTTTACTTCCTTTGGGTTTTCAAATATTCTATGAGTGAATACTTTTTATAATCAGGAAAATTTTTCATTTTTTGAAAATCAAGAATAAAATCAAGGCCTAAAGTCCTTAATTTCTTTTAACATAGTTTGGTTTTTTCTTTTTTTGGTTGTTTTCCACATAAGCCTTTTGAAATCCACCTCCTGACAGATTAATATCTCTTCCCATGTACCAGGTGGTGTTCTAGGCGTATATTGAGAGTAAAAACTCTTCAATCTCCATTTTACAGATGAGGAACAGAGAGGTTATATCCCTTGCTCAAGGTCACACAGCTGGTAAATGGTAGGTCAAATGAAAACAGTCTAACCATTGTGCCAAGCTGTCTTTAGACTACCTGGCTCCTCTCCTAACCCATCCCCAGTCCCCATTCCCCATCTAGCCCCACATACCAAGGTGTGTGTTGGTCACAAAGTTCCCCATTCCAGACAGGTCAGGAGCCCCCTCTTCTCTGCTGACAGGGCCATCATTCCACATAAGGTCAAAACCTCCCACTCTCTTCTCCCTTCCTGTGAGCCTGGATGGGCAGGAGATACAAAGGGGTAAAGAAGGTGCACCTGTTGGGGGCCGGAGACCCAGGCTAGTCCCCTGATCCCTCCCCGCACCCTACTGGTGCCCAGGCTGTCAGAATTCCTTCTTTTGTCCACTCATTTCCTGGGGGCCCACACAGGTCTCAGAGTGGTCATCTCCCATGTGGTTCCCAGGCTCCCACCCGTGCCCTCAGTAACATGAACCTACTTATACTTAAAGTCTGCTGTCCTTCTCAGGCCATAAAATTCAGGAAAGCAGGGACTAGGTCTGTTGTGTCCTCTACTGTGTCCCCAGGGTGTAGTACATGTCCTTGCACAGTATAGGGTCTCAAATGTTTGTTGAATGAATAAGTGAAGGTAGATATAGAGGACACTTGAGGTTCTACCTGCTTAGCACCCATTTCAGCTTCTTTCAGCCTAAGGGTACTTGGCTTTTCCTGTGAGAACCACTCCTTCCTCTCTCACTCACATGGCTCAGGTGGGGGCTGATCCTGACACCCTGGGAGATGGGCATGAGATGTAGGTCCAGTTAATCAGAGTCATGATGATTGGTTCAGAGGTGGACATGTGACAGAATCCCCACCAATAAGAATGAGAGCTTTCAAACTTGCTGGAATAATTGGGAAAAAGCTAATGCATAGGGAAGAGACAGGGAATGGGGAGGAAGAAAAGGAGAGAAATGGAATGAGTGAGACAGAGAGAGAACGAGCCAGTGAGCAGACAGACCAACCAGTATCAATGGAGCACCTGGATTCAGCCATTCCTCAAGTCCGTTCTTGGATTTTCCCATTATATACACATTGTTATAACAATATATAGACTCTTACTGAACACTTATGGTGAGCTAGGCACTTTATAATAAATAATCTTGGTAAATTAATTTAGCAATCTTGAGAGGTAAACATGATGTTTCCCATGTTATAGATGAAGTAACTGAGGCTGAGACAGGTGAAGTCCAAGGTCTCATATGGTCAAGAAGTGTGGAGGAAATCCTGCTGGGATGAATCTCAGAAGCCTGTAGTTGGTCCTGCTCTGCCCCAGAAGGGCTGAATCCTTGGACCATGATCTAACCATGTGTGGACATCTCAGTTTATCCACCCATAAAATGGCAGGCAGACCGAGGCCATCCTTACATGCCGCTCAAGTCCTAGTGCTGTGAGTTCTCTGTCTTCCTTGCTGGGAGCCCCAGCTGTCATGTACAGGGGTGCCTGAGCGAGGCTGGCCCCCGCCCCTCACCTGGCCTCCATGTCCACGACGTGCAGGGTGTCTTCCAAGAGGCAGGTCTTGAGCTCATAGTCCTCCTGGCTGCTGGCTGTCAGCGATGGGGAGGCATTGACCTCCAGGAGCCACCTGGGGAAGGATGGGAATGGAGGGCTTTAGGGTTATCTGGTCCATGGGGCCCCTTGGAATTTTGCAGAGAGACTTCATGTGTGCATGGGCCTAACCCTCAATTCAACCAAGATCGCTCTTTCCATTTTTCCACTAGGAGAAAGGTCTCGGCGGCTAAAACTTTTTGAAAATAATGGTCACAAACTCGAAATCCCCACAGGGGCCAGGTGGTACCTAAATGAGGCAAGCTGGAGGGGGTGGAATGATCTTGTCGCCCTCCTATTGCTCTTCTTCCAATAGAGCCCCGAGCACAAGACCTCTTTCCCAGTGAATGCCTGCCTGCAGAGGGGACAGGAGCTGGGAGGGGTGGAGACTGGCGCAGGCCGGCCAAAGCCCCTCTGCGGGAGTGTGAGCCCAGAGTCGGCAGACCCTCTGGGTTTTCCAGAAAAGGCAAAACTCCAGACTGTTGTGTAAATGTCTCCCTGGTTTTTTTTAGAGATTGTCAATGTATTTAAATAAAAAATCATCTGAAGTCCAAACTCTGGGCCAAAAGCAGCCCAAGGCCCTCCAGCTTGCAAATTCTGATTTTGTGCAACCCAGTCGTTTACAGACAGGAACCTGGGGCCCAGAGAGGGAAGGGCTCACCCAGCAGGTTGGTGGCAGATGCAGCCCCCCCACCCTGCCGCAAGCTTGTTTCCCCAGCCCTGTCCTGCTGCAGGGGGCAGAGGAGAGACTGGCCATAGAACCCTGTTTCTCTCGAAGCTGCATCTGACGTAGGCCTCATTCTAGGGTTCTAGCTCCTACCTCTGAGAGCCTGTCCATACCGTACAGGCCCCGGTGAAGGGGCTGGCTCCAGGAGCCTCAGTGCTGGCCCAGAAATGATGACCCAGGGTCTGGCTCTGTCCTTGACTTACTGCATAGCCTCAAGCGTCTGAACAACCCCACTGGGCTCCTGGGTCCTTTTGTATCGCATAAGGGCCACCACTATGGTCCCTGGCACCTCAGGCTTGTTTCCTCATCAGTTCAACCCCCTCCGTGGGCACTGTGGGAGGGCACCAAATTCTTGGCAGGAAGTGACATGGTAACTATTCCCTTACGTGACACTTTGTATCCTGAAAACAGCAGGGCTTACAAAGAAGTTTCTTGCCCAATACTAGGGAAGGATCCCTGACTCAGCAGATGTTCTGGAAAGGTCTGTTGTGCCAGGCATGGGGTTCAGTGCTCTATAGACAGTACATCAGTCATTCCTCATACTAATGCTATAAGCACAATGCCCATTTTAGAGATGGGCAGACAGAGGCACACCACAAGGAAGTGGCAGAGATCAAACCCAGATATGGCGTGTGTACCACATCTGCCCCCTCCAGGCCGCAAGGCTACCCACTTACGGTTTGAGGGTCTGGTCTATGAGGATGTCATAGCCGTACAGCTCAAAGCAGTGCTTGTCACTGATGATCACCTTCTGCACGCTCTGCAGGCTCTTGACAAAGATGTTGTCCATATCGCTGAAGAGCGTCTCCACCGCCTCGGGCCCGTGCTTGGACGCGAGGTACTGACGGAAGCGCTGGAGCATCCACTTGCAGCCCTGGGGCCCAAAGTGCCCGGGTCAGGGTGGGGGGAGGGAGAAGGAGCCTCAATTAACCAGGACCCGGCCTTCTGGGACCCTCAAACATTCCCTCTTATGAAGCAAAACTACGGCATGCTGGGCCAGGTAGGGGGTGCCTGCCCAGGGCCCGTGCCTCCAGGATACCCAGGACCCCATAAGTCATTGCTCAAACACCCTGCACACGCTTCTTCCCCAGGCCTGCCTTCCTGGGGACAGACTGCACTGACCATGTGTGTGCCCAAGGCCCAAAGATGAGCAACAGGTTACTGCTTTTGGGAAAATGGGAGTGTGTGCATGCAGGCGACCCCCACTGTGCGGGATGGAGCTGGGGGAGGGAAAGGAAGGGAGCAGGTGTGAGCTGGGGGGGCAGTTCTCCCTGTGCCCCACTGTTCTGGCTCTTAACTCTGGGAAGTCTGAGAATTCTAAATTTGAACCTCGTCTTGCAGGTTATTAGACAGATGGATGGACAGGTGGATGATAGGTAGATAGATGACAGGGAGATGGAGAGATGGAAAGATAGATGAGAATACACTTGTCAAGGTAGGAGGGTAGAACACATTTTGTTTTAAGGTGTGTTTCTTTGAGTCGTAAATTAACTATTTAAACACGTGATGTGGGGGTCTCCATCCATACTCCTGCCCTGGGCCCTGTAAGTGGGAAGGGTGGTCCTGACCTCACTGGGGAACTATGAGCCCAACATAGGCCTGTCCCGGGCTCCTTGGCACCCCACTTCCCCACCGCAACCTGGTCCCAAATGTGTGGACCTAGAGGGCAGAAGCCCGGCTTCCTCACCTTCTTGGGGTGGTAGTCAGGAGATGTCTTTTGCACAGCAACATTGGTGAGGTGAACATCTAGGAGAGGTTTATGGTCAAGGACTCGTGTGAACAAGAAGGACAAACCCTGTCCCACTTCCCATGCCAGAGATCAAACAAAGACTTGTTCTTGGCCATTGAAGAGGAAGGCTACCAAACAGCCCAGACAGCACCGATGTGGGCCTTGGAATCAGATGGGCCTGGGTTCAAATACTGCCAGCATCTTTGCTGGATGCCATCCCTGAACAAGTCACTTAACCTCTGAACAAGTCAGGTACAGAGGTGGAGAAAGCGAGAGAGAGTAAGCAAACCATCGAAACCAATCTGTAGAGAAATGGAACTGATTCATTATAAAATCTTTCAGCAGGAAATTTTTTTTTTAGCTTAGAGATGACAATAGAGGGGCGCCTGGGTGGCTCAGTTGGTTAAGCGACAGCATCAGGTTATGATCCCGGAGTCCTGGGATCAAGTCCCACGTCAGGCTTCCAGTTCCATGGGGAGTCTGCTTCTCCCTCTGACCTCCCCTCTCATGCTCTCACTCTCTCTCTCTCTCTCTCTCTCTCTCTCAAATAAATAAATAAAATCTTAAAAAAGAAAAGAAAAGAAATGACGATAGAAATCAAGAGGAAGTCAGTGGATGGACCAATTATGTAAACATAAAAATGATCAGATTACCAAGGCAAGAATGAAAAAGCAAGCAAGCATGGGGGCGCCTGGGTGGCTCAGTGGTTAAAGCCTCTGCCTTCGGCTCAGGTCATGGTCCCAGGGTCCTGGGATCGAGCCCCGCATCGGGCTCTCTGCTCAGCGGGGAGCCTGCTTCCTCCTCTCTCTCTGCCTGCCTCTCCACCTACTTGTGATTTCTGTCTGTCAAATAAATAAATAAAATATTAAAAAAAAAAAAAGAAAGAAAAAGCAAGCATGACTAGAGACAAGATTCTTTGTAGCAACTAGGACAGGCTAATGTTTTTTGTCACAAGAAAATCCCACATAAGTTGTTAACAATAAAAATTTATGGCCCTAAGAGATGAGTAGATAGAGGGATACGAACACACCAGAGGAGACATAACTGGCAAAATACCATCTGGGAAAATGCCTGAAGTTTCCAGTAATAAAATATTCCCAATTTTAAAGGCATGTAAAGGGGACAAAAATACAATTGGAAGAAATGCAAATTTTAAGAAAAAACCCTGCTTCCCCATTAAGTCGGTTACCTATGTATTAACCTTTTTCTTTGGAAAAACTCAAAACTCACAGAATCATTGCAAGTATAATGAATGCCCATATATACTTCACCTACATGTGCCAGTTGTTTCAGAAATGTCTTTTTAAAAAATATATTTTATTTATTTATTTGACAGAGAAAGACACAGTGAGAGAGAGAACACAAGCAAGGGGAGTAGGAGAGGGAAAAGCAGGCTTTCCACTGAGCAGGGAGCCCGATCCCAGGAGCCTGGGATTAGGACCTGAGCCGAAGGCAGATACTTAACGACTGAGCCACCCAGGCACCCCTGGAAATGTCTTTTTAAAATGGTTGTCTTCAGAACTGGAGAGCAGGGATAAAAAGGGCCTTGTCAATGGAAGAGTAAAAATACAAAAGAACCTTCTGGAAAAGAATCTAGCCATAAGCCCTTGACCCAGCAGTTACACTTCTGCAATGTCATCTGAAGGAAAAATTTTAAATATAGTAAAAGATTTATAAAAAGTATGTTTCTTGGTGACATTCTATATAACTGGAGGAAACTGAATATTTCCAAATGCCTGTAGCATGGAGGATTAGTAAACCAGTAAATCCACTCCGTGGAATATTTTATAACTAATAAAAAATTCTACAAGGAAAATACTGACACGTTTAGCGAAAAACAGTTATGTTTATATGGTGGGATCACTCCTTCATAAACTACAAACAACAACAAGAAAAAGCCATACAAATGAACCTGGGAAGAAATACATTGGAAGGGTTAGTAGTTGTCTGAAGAAAACAGGACTAGAGAAGGCTTTTCTCCTCGCCCCCCCTCCACCTCTTTTTGTACATTTCCCGAATTTTCTGATTTGTCTTTAAAAAGCTATACTACTTGGGGACGCCTGGGTGGCTCAGTTGGTTAAGCAGCTGCCTTCGGCTCAGGTCATGATCCCAGCGTCCTGGGATCGAGTCCCGCATCGGGCTCCTTGCTCGTCAGGGAGCCTGCTTCTCCCTCTGCCTCTGCCTGCCATTCTGTCTGCCTGTGCTCGCTCTCTCTCCCTCTCTCTCTCTGACAAATAAATAAATAAAATCTTTAAAAAAAAAAAAAAAGCTATACTACTTGTATTGTGAAAGCTATACTCTTTAAGTGTTTTATTATTTTTATTATTAAAGAACTATATAATGGTTGTAAAAAATAATACAGGAAAACATGTGAAGTTGGAAATAAAAGTTCCTGACCTGATCCTAATCCTCCATGGTTTGCAGAATTAATAAATTAGTGAATATCCTTTCTTACTTTTTTTCTAGACAGAAACATCCTTCCGTAAAAGCCAAATCAGGATCATAAACCTACCGGTTCTATCCCTGCATGTTGTTATTCACTTAATAGTCTATCTTGGATGCCCTTCCAAGACAGTCCAATTGACCTCCATGTAACAATTTCATACAGATGCTTTAGCATTCCTTTTACCATTCTGCAAGGGTATTTTAACTTATTTCTATTTATTATTACAGTGTTGAAGTGGTTATTCTTGTATTTTGTGTGTGTATGTATATATGTGCATATAATATTGGAATAAGTGTGTATGAACTCTATATAAAAATGTAAATATATATATTTAAGGTCAGGTTAAAATGGGTCTTATTATTTTGTGATCCAAAGTTGCTTTATTATTTTATCTTTTTAAAAGAGATATTTATTTATTTGAGAGAGAGAGAGAGAGAGAACAGAGGGGAGCGGCCCAAGCGGACTCTGTGCTAAGTGTGTAGCCTGACGTGGGGCTCAATCCCATGACCTCAGATCATGACCTGAGCTGAAACCAAGCATCAGTCACTTAACTGCCTGGGCCACCCAGGTGCCCCCAAAGTTGCTTCATTGTTTTAAAAGCTGGGTGTGTAATAGAAGCAAATGTGGCAAAGTATCAACATCTATCAAATCTGGATGATGGGTGCCAGGATTTCTTCGAGAGTCTTTTCTTCATTTTTCTATATGTTTTAAATATTTTAACATTTAAAAATTAAAAGCAATGAAAAGACATTGTCGAAAATAATGTGTGTTCACTCACTGCACAAACAGCAAGACTCATCCACTAGAAAGCAGTCCTGGAGGAGGCTGGGATTTGCTTATTAAGGCCCCACGACCCCAGAGATACACAAACATTTATAAATAGGGGAGAGCGGTTGGCTAACGTGTGCTGAGCACTCATGCTGGGCTCAGCTCTGTCCTAAGTGCTTTACGTGCATGATTTAATCTTAACCAAACACATGGAGTCCAAAAAATGAACCTAAAATAGATGTTAACTTGGATATGATAAATGCTTGTTGGAATTACAAAATGAAACAAACATTCTAGAAATGCTGAAGTTGGAAAGATAGGGGGGAAATTCTTAGGAAATTGCCAGGAGGGCCCACTCCCATTCCAGCATGTGGGCAACGTACAGACAGTAGCTCAGACAGACCCGTAATCGAGAGACAAAACTAAGGCGAGAGGCGGGAATTGGCTAGGAGCATTGGCTAGAAGCATTGGCTGGGCTGCCCACACCAGCAGCTCAGCAGACCCAACACCTGCCATTCCTTCTCTCCCACATGCAGGTAACCTAGTTTCATCTCCGTTTTTGTACTGTCAACCTCTTTTCTTCTGATGCCTACGTCTAAAAATCTTAGAAACATTATTTTTAATATCAATATTCTAATATTCTAATAATACACTTTTATGCTTCAAAAGTCAAAAGGCTCCAAAATGTGTGTGAGGACCTATCTCCTTCCCCACACCTGTCTCTACCTGCCCAAGTCCCCTCCCAAAGGCAACTTCTGTTTTCAATTTCTTGTACTTCATTCCAGAGATCTGTGCACAGATACACACACACAGATATGATCTGTCACATGAATGGAAGCATACTTTTGAGTTCTATACTTTGTTTTTTTCCAGTTGGCAACACACCACCGAGATTATTAAATATTTCATAAAGCACACCCCCCATGCCTTTGTAACAGCCACGTAATATCCCACTGTGTAAATGAGCTATTCGTTTTATTTCCTATTGTTTTTTTTTGTTTTGTTTTGTTTTTGTTTGTTTTGCTCTCACAAACAAGACTATACAGTGCATAACCATTCAACCTCTCTCTTCCTATACTGAGTATACGTAGAGTGTAAATTCCCCAAAAGAAACTGCTAGGTCAGAGCACAGGTGTTTCTGCCTTTTGATAGACATTCGTCAGATTGTCTACTCCAGATTTCTACTCCAAGGGCAACACGTGTGTTCCCCCAGCCTCGCCAGCATAGCGTGTTACCAAATTTTTGGCCTCTGCCAGTGCAATGGGTGAAAGGGCATCGTGTTTGAGTGAACACGTGAGTCAATGACTAAAGCATCTGAAAGGCTGCAAACTTTCTCCAAAAGGGCTCAGACTCCCCCATCCAAGGACTATGAACCAGTGCACATGGCCGGCACACCACCCAAACGATGGTCAAGCAGAGCAGTTTGGGGAGAGATGCTCTGAGCGGATCAGGGCCGCTCTTCTGGGATCACTAGCGGCTCCCCCACCCCCCACAAGACTGTCAGGGCCCAGAGGAAGAGACGAGGTCCTATCTGCTGTGGCCAGACCACAGCTTGGGGTTCTGTGGAATGAATAAATTCTCCCTGAGCAGCTGGGGGATGGGAAAGGGGCAGGGTGCAGGGGAGATGGGTAGGCAGCGATCCCAGGATACATTGGTCATCAATGCTACTCAGGGTGAAGCGGGTGTTGGAGAATCGGGCAAAGCCATCCCGGTACAGCCAGGCCCGAAGCGGGATGTACTGCATCCAGGAGGGAAAGGAGGGACAAGCAGAGGAGGGAGTGAATAGGAGCTCTTTTGCTCCTCTGAGCTTTTGCACCTGCTGTTTCCCCCACCTGGAGTTCCCTTCCTCCCTTCCCGCATCACTGCATCACTCCTTAAGAATCCGCTCCAAAGTCAGCCTCCTCTGATTCTATCCCCTCCCTTCCTGGTGCTGGGAGTAGGAAGAAGATGCAGAAGGGAACAGAATGAACAGGTCTTGTCTCTGCTCCATCACAGCAAGCAATACCCCAGCTCAGGGTGTGTCCCTATTCCCCACCAGGTGGTAAGCTTCAGGAGCACCAGGGCTGGGCCTGCCTCCCACAGCCCTATGTCCTACGCCTGCATACACTGGCACACCATGAAGGTTTGAATGCTGTTGAATGAGTGGGTCGGGGGAGGGAGCATAGCAACTCCTCCTTTGAGAGCAGGCTCCGGGGCTAGGCTGCCTGGAATTGAACCCCAACTCTGTCAACCACCAGTGTGACCTTGGGCAAGTCACTCAACCCCTCTGTATCTGTTTCTTCATTTGTAAAATGAAGATAATAATAGAGCCGACCTCTCTGGTCATTAGGAGGATTGAATGAAATAAACTCTGCCAAATACCGGGGCGTGGTACTTAGTAGGTGCTCAGTAAAAGTTAGCTGTGGTGACCATGGATGGTTGAGTGAATAAAGAACAGTTAGAGGGCAAATCCAGACCCTGGGATGGCAAAGTGGGATCTGTTTACCTATCCTCCCCCTTCTCTTCAGAAGCCTCCTGGGCTCTCCCAGGCAGGCCAAATCAGACAAGCTCACATAAGTGCCCCCCAGAATGGCTTCTGACTCCTGTCTCCCAGTCCAGCTGTTCCTTACCTGTGGCTGGAGGAGGGGACCCTCTTAGCTACTCACCGACATCACCAGTACATAGACACGTAGGTCAAACTTGCGGCCTGTGAGGCAAGGAAAGAATTTATGCAACAAATACCAACTGTGTACCCAGCAGCGTGCTAGGTTTGAGGGTTATAATGATGGACGGACAGAGGTGAACGCCAATAAAGGCACACAAGGTACAAGGAGAGGGTGACTGGCGGGGAAAGGCCAGATGCCTGAGTGGCTCTGTTAGGCCTCTGCCTTTGGCACAGGTCACAATCTTGGGGTCTTGGGATGGAGCCCAGCCTCAGACCTCCTAAGCTAGGACCCCGCTTCCCTCTCTCCCTCTGCCCCTCCCCAGTACCCCTCCCAGCTTATGCTGTCTCTCACTATCTCTATCTCTCTCAAATAAATAAATATTTGTTTTTGTAAAAAAGCCAAAAAGATCTCTTTTTTCTTTTTTTTTTTTTTAAGATTTTACCCACTTATTTGTCAGAGAGAGAGAAGACAAGCAGGGAGAGTAGCAGGCAGAGGGAGAGGTAGAAGCAGGCTCCCCGCTGAACAAGGAGCCCAATGCAGGACTCTATCCCGGGACCCCAGGATCACGACCCATGCCAAAGGCAGAGGCTCAACTGACTGAGCCACCCAGGTGTCCCATCAAATAAATAAACAAAATCTTAAGAAATGCTGGGGAAATGGTGAAGAGATGGGATCAAGGAGGCTTCATGGAGAAGTGGTGACCTAGAGGAAGAGAGGTGCCCTCCTAGCCCACATGGGTGGACTGTGGGTCTTGGGGCAGAAGGCCCAGAGGGGGCAGAGTCAGCGAGGTCAGCAGGGGCCAGTCTTGGAGGAGTTCGTGTGCAGTTTTTGGATTTTGTTTTGCCAACCATGGGAAGCCCCTGAAGGGAGACTTGTCCCCCTGTTACTGTGTTGGTGTGTAGCACAGGGGACCAGAGCAGTAGTGGGTACCAGTGAGAACAGGAGCGGACAGTGGCCAGAACCAGGATGGAGGTGGTCAGATGGATTCAAGAGCTGTTTGTGAGCCTGATGGAGGTCAGAGTAGGGAGAAGAAGAGACCGACATACCCAGAATGGTCTCCAACTTCTGGCTTAGCAACCAGGGCTGGAGGGGCTGGGGACATTGGGGACGCTGGGAAATGAGTTGCATAGCAGGGTAAGGGTGAGGTTGGATTTCAGGCTCGCTGTTGTGTTGAGTTGCTGGGAGGTGCCCACGAGGGCATGCCACAGGCTGTGGGACATCAGAATCCAGGGTGTCAGGGTGATGTCTCAGCTAGAGACAGAAAGCTGGCATCTCTGGCATCTGGGAGGGTGTTTAAAGCCATAAAAAAGGATGGGGTCACCGGAGGAGGGAGGGGAAGATGTTGCCTGGAGAGGCGAGAGCGGCCACACAGCTCCGACGCTGTTCTGGGCAGAGGCTGCCATCTCACCTCCTATCAGGTAGGGGTTTTCGATATAGCGCTGAGCCACGTAGTTCTCCACAGGGATCTCATCCTTTTGGTCATCAGAACTTCTTGCGTCCTAGTTGTGATAATAACTATTATTAACATTTATGGAACGTTCCCTGTGTAGGAGGCTTTCTGTTAGGTACTCTCCTCGGGGCATATCAATCCCTATCAGAGAAGTATTCATGCTATCCCCGGTTTATAGATGAAAACCTGAAGAACAGCGCGGGGACTGACTTGCTCAAGGTCACACAGCCGTGCAGTGGTAGACCAGTAGGCTGGGCCCAGAGCCTTGGCATTTAACCTCCAGACCTGTGCCATCCATTTCTATTTAAAAGATTAAAAGTAGGGGCGCCTGGGTGGCTCAGTGGGTTAAGCCGCTGCCTTCGGCTCAGGTCATGATCTCAGGGTCCTGGGATCGAGCCCCGCATCGGGCTCTCTGCTCAGCAGGGAGCCTGCTTCCTCCTCTCTCTCTGCCTGCCTCTCTGCCTGCTTGTGATCTCTCTCTGTCAAATAAATAAATAAAATCTTTAAAAAAAAAGATTAAAAGTAAATGAAATTAAGTACTCCCACATGGATGAACCTTGAGGACATTATGTTAAGCAAAATAAGCCAGACACAAAGGACAAATGCTGTTTGAGTCCCCTTAGAGGAGGTCCCTAGAGTGGTCAGATCCACGGAAGTGGAAAGTAGAAGGATGGCTGCCAGGGGCCAGGGTGGGGAGGAGAAATAGGGAGTTAGTGCTTCTTGAGGACAGACTTCTGAAAGTAGATGAAAGTGTTCTGGAGGTGAATGGTGGTGACAGTTGCGCAACAATGTTAATATAATTTATGCCACTAAATTTTACACTGAAAAGTAGTCTGAATGGTAAATTTTACATACATAAAAGAAAGAAAGGGAAAGAAGTTTAAAATCCAGCCCTCGGGCGCCTGGGTGGCTCAGTGGATTGGGCCGCTGCCTTCGGCTCAGGTCATGATCTCAGGGTCCTGGGATCAAGCCCCAAGTCAGGCTCTCTGCTCAGCGGGGAGCCTGCTTCCCACCCCCCTCTGCCTACTTGTGATCTCTCTGTCAAATAAATAAATAAAAACTTAAAAAAAAAAATCCAGCCCTTAAGCGGCACCAACTTTTCATGCGCTCAATGTCAGCACCATGGCTAGTGGTCTCCATGCTGGGGAAAGCACAGACACACCCCCTTCCCCCGCTCTGTAGAAGGTTCCATGGGTCAGCGCTGCCTGTCACACCACACAGATGCCCAAGGACATTCCTGTCCCTTCTCTCCCTACAAGTTCTCTCCCTGCCAGCCCAGCTCAGGAAGACAGCAACGCCTTCTCTCCCTGCTGCGCGGCACCTTAACATCTGCAAAGCCATTTCTCACCCACTGCTCCCCTTCACAGTAACCTTGTGAGGAAACTGAGGCCCGAAAGCAAGTGTCACACACTTGGTGAGGTCACAGGACAGCCCACTGGCAGGGAGCCCCTGGAAGTCAGGGTTCCTGGCCCCCAGGGCAGAATTTCCTAGACTTACTGTCACCCCCACCCCAAGGTAACCGGGCCTTCCCTTCCTGGGCGCGGGACCACCCCCTACCTGTACTCACATGGCTTCCAGAAGGATTGACAGTGCTGCGGGCTGGCGGGGCTTCTAAGCTAGTGAGCTTCTTTCCTGCGGTACCCTGCCGGTTTCATGGGAGGAATTGGGAGACGCAGGGGAAGGGGAAATTCACTGAGTACCAGCTCATGCGGCAGGTGCTGGTTGTGTAGGAGGTCATCCTGCCCTTCTCCCTCACTCTGCACTATTAGCCTCTCCAAGGTTCAGAGGGGCTCAGCAATTTTCCCAAGACCACAGAGCTGCCAAGTGACTGAGACAGCACTGGACCCAGGATTTCCACTAACACCACATCTGGGGTAGGGATGGCGTGGTGGGGAGGGAGGGAGCTACCTCAGGCTCAGCCTAGGATCTGCAGGAAGAGTTGGCCAAACTCTCCCCGGCCAGGGGAGCAGGAGGCCTGGGTACAGAGGCCATGTTCTCAGGTTTTAGTCATATTAACTCATTGCGTCCTCAGCAGGTCCTATTACTACTATCCCCTATTTCCCTGGGCACAGACAGATGAAGTATCTTACCCAAGGTCACACAGCTATTAAGGGGCAAAATCAAGATTTTAACCCAGGCAATCTGGCTTCGGAGACCCCCTTCCAGGGGTCTGCTCCAGAGCCTCCCTGTCAGCCCTCCAAGCCTTGAAGGAAGGAAAGGGGGGCCCCCTCATTGCAGCAAGGGCAGAGGGAGGTTTCGGGTGCAAGGGGGAGAGGTAAGCTCACCTTCCTCCAGTCCATGATGTCCTTCAGCCTCCGGAAGAGGAAGATGCCCTTCCCCTGCGAGCGGGCTACCTGTGGTGGGAGGGGGGAGGACAGAGAGGGCGGCTCTCAGCTCCGTGTGGCTCCTTGTTGGCCGGAGTGCCTGGGGCACCTCCCCACCATTTTTTCCTCTCTGCCTTTCCCATGGGCTTCCAGCTCTCCCCAGAGGAATGACCCAGCCCAGCACCATGCAGCCTGGCCACAGAGAAAGCTCTAAGCCTGGCAAGAGGGAGAGGAAGTGGGGAGGAGACAGAGGCCCACTTTGCTCACAAAGGCATACAGTGGCATGAATAATACAAAAGAGCCAACAATTAAAAAACCATTTCTAACAGTCTTGGGAACACATCCTCCAATTCTTTTTTTGGAAATCAATTTGCCTTCCTAATTAGGTTTTGCTTCAACTAATACTGATCAGTCTGCCTTTACTGAATCCTGGCATGGGTAATTCATAAGCTTCACAGAGTCTAGGGGCTGGAAACATCTTTCATATCATGCAGAGCAGTCAGCGCCAAACGCATTACTCCCTCCGTGAAATCCCTCTATCATGGTCACCTGCCTGGCTTTGCCTGACCACAGTGCTGGGGAGCTCACTACCCAACCCCACCTCCTGCTGCAGCCCATCTGTTGCAGGACAGCACTATTCAGCAGTCACCCCAAAGGCAAATACGAGGTGACTACTGTGTGCTGGGCATGATGCACTCACAGTGACCTAGACCTCATGGAGCTTTCATAGCCTAACCTCTGTTGAGCTCAGATTTGCCTGCCTGGCTCTGGCCTGTAGGGCCTCCCAAAACAAATCTGATCCCTGGGCCCCAGAACAGCCCTTTGATCATCTGTAGCCACGAGCAGGTCCCCCCGAGTCGTTGCACCCAGACAATGCAAACTCTCTTTTCCCTCTGTTCTCCTCTGAGCATGGCCCAGGTGGCCAGTGTGAGGTTCTCTGTACAATGTAGGGGCAGGTAGAATGGTCGGGTATGGCTGTCCAGGTTGCCAAAGCATGAAGGGCCCCCAGCCCTGGGAGCAGTGGGAGCCGAAACCCAGCCCCGCTATGCCAACAGCGCTGCGTGCCTGATTCCGAGTTGTGGACACCCAGAAGACAGGGTGCCCACAGGCTATGGAGGATGGCTAGTGGCTCAGGCGACGCCTCCTGGGCACTGCTATTTTGGAAAGCCCCTTCTCAGTGCGCATAAGGGCTTCCAACAGCTTATGGCCCTGCGAAAGACTTAAATTCACTTCACAGAAGAAGCTCACCCAGTGTAAACAAAGAAAAGTCACTCAACTTCATAAGTCTCATGGAAATGCACATGAAAATCCCAAGAAGATACCACTCCATGTTCCTTGAGTCAAACAGAGAAAGACAATTATTTGTAGAACATAAGGAATAGCACGGAGGACATTAGGAGAAGGAAGGGGGAAATGAAGCGGGGGAAATCAGAGGAGGAGACGAACTATGAGATACTGTGGACTCTAAGAAACAAACTGAGGGTTTTAGAGGGGAGGGAGGTGGGGGGGACGGGTGAGCCCGGTGATGGGTATGGAGGAGGGCATGGATAGCACAGAGCACTGGGTGTTACACCCAAACAATGAACCATGGAACATGACGTCAAAAACTGATGATGTACCGTATGGTGACTAACATAATAAAAGAAAATTATATTGAGGGCACCTGGGTGGCTCAGTGCATTAAGCCTCTGCCTTCAGCTCAGGTCATGATCTCAGGGTCCTGGGATCGAGCCCCACATCGGGCTCTCTGCTGAGCAGGGAGCCTGCTTCCCCCTCTCTCTCTGCCCGCCTCTCTGCCTACTTGTGATCTCTCTCTGTCAAATAAATAAATAAAAATCTTTAAAAAAATTTTAAAAACCATAAGGAAACTCAAAAAAAAAAATTAAATTAAAAACAAACAGCGGGGTGCCTGGGTGGCTCAGCAGGTCAGCAACTGACTCTTCGTTTCGGCTCAGGCCACCATCTCGCGGTGGTGAGATCCAGCCTCATGCCGGGCTCTGCGCTCAGTGTGGAGTCTGCTTCAGAATCTTTCTCCCTCTCTCTGCCCCTCCCCGATCTCTATCTCTCTTAAATGAATACATAAAATCTTTTTTTAAAGATTAAAACATGAAAAACAAACAATAGCCAGGGTCAGTGAGACTGGGGAGACCGCCCTCACAGCTGCTGGTGGGAGAGTGCACATCATTGGAAACCAGACAGCATCCACGAAAGCTGAACCCAGGCCCCTGCTCCGGCCTGGAAGGTCCTCTGCTAGGCCCCTGCACGGCAGGAACGCGTGCACCCGGGCACCCACGGGCACGCGCAGGAATGTCCACGGCAGCACGAGTCCCAGCAGCTCCAATCTTGAAACTCCCAGGTGGGTAAAGAGTCACGCGGCGGAACAGGACACAGCAATGACGACGAGCAGCATGCAATCACCCACGTCAGTCGGGATGAATGGTGTGAACACAACGTTGATGGAGAGAGACCAGACATACCTCATGTTTCCCAGGATATAAAGTACAAAGGCATCTATGCTGTTGGGGCCTGGAGGGGTAGTGAGAGGGAGAGGGTCTCGGGGGAGCTGCTGAGGGGCTGGCGGCTTTGCTCGGTCTATGGCCTCAGAGCTCATGTGCACAACTTGTGAAAATTTACCAAGCTGTGCCCCCATAACTCGCGCATATTTTTTGCTGAACTTCAGGGGAGAAGTTTTATTAAGTCTCCTGCCTTTTGATCTAGGAGCCCCCCACTCCCCAACCTTCATGGGCTGCCTTCCCTACAGTCATTCCCTTCCTTCTCTCTGGCCAGCAGAGCCCACCTCTCACACGGAGGCCAGAGAGACCACACACCTGTTCTGTCGGCCTCCCTTGCAGCTGTCTGGAACCCCGTGACTGGTTCTGGCCAATGAGACCTACAGAGACACCCGCTTGGGGCTTTGGGGCTTCTAAGAATGACTTTCTTCCTTAAAGATACCCTTAAAAATATAAAAAAATATAACCCTTCCTTAAAAAGATCAGCGTCAAGGAGGAGGAAGAGGAGAGAGGGAGGGAGTGAGGGGGAGACAAAGAGATGCCTGGCTCTTTTCCTTCTTTCTTTGAATGCTGTCGTCTGAGGTGGTGAGGCTTACGGCTGTCACACGTGGTGTGACACGGTGACATGTCTGATGGCAGAAAGCCAATACGCAGAGGCTGCAGAGTGATCAGACAAGTAAGAAAGATAAGGAGCCTGGGCTTTGAATGGCATCATTGAGCCCCTCCCTAAGCCTGGAACTTCCTACCTCTGGCTTTCTTGTTAGATGAGGTAATAAAATGCCTTTATTGTTTAAAGCATTGTCAGTATGTTAGCAAACATGCGTTTTCCAGGAGCTGCCTTCCTAGGGGAACCATCCCCAACAGGGAAATAAACTTCCTGCTTGGTAATATATCAAGGTTGTTAAGACTGGAAATCACCTACTATCTAGCTCCAGCAGATTGTAGTTTGCAAAAACAGTCCCAAAAATATTTCCAGTCCCATATGTTTTTCCAGAACCTTGCTACCCCCACCCTCTGACAAGAGGTGAAGTCGATGTGCCCTCCCCTTGAATCTGGGCGAGCGTTTAGGTCTGTCTCTACTGAGCGCATACGGCAGGAGTGACGTTGTGTGGATTCCAAGGCTGGGACATCAAGGCAATATAGCTTTCTCCTGGGGGATGGTTGCCCTTGGAAGCTAGCCACCATGCTGGGAGAAAGCTCGGGTCACATGGAGAGGCTCACACGGAGGGCAACTGAGTCTTCCTGCCCTCCACCCTGGCTGAGCTCCCAGCCAGCAGCACGCACCGACTTGCCAGCTGAGGGAGTGAGCCAGCTTGGAAGCGAATCCTTCAGCCCTCGAGGGAGCCATCCCAGCACACACTGGAGCAGCCAGGAGCCTTCCCTGTCAAGCGCTCTCCAAAGTGGAGGCTCAGGAGCTAAATAAGACATGACTTTCGTTTGGAGCCACTGAGTTCTGGGGTGCAGCCATCGAACCCGAGCACTAATGTTGGGGGAATGGTTTATAACAATTGTGGCTGTTTCCTACGCGCCCGGCACCAAGATTTCCACACCTTAACCTCGTTAAAGCTTTTCCAAAAAATCCTCTATGTAGGCATTAATACTATCCCCGTTCTGCAGCCAAGGAAACCAAGCAACAAGGCCAAGCACTCTGTTCAAGGTTACCCAACCAGCAGGTGACAAACCCAAGTAGTGAAATCTGCTTCACAAGCCCGAGGCTCACGCACCGCCTGCAAAGGGCCAGGGAGGACACAAAATCACACACCAGACATGGTCCTACTCCTGGGAGTAGCAAGCTTACTTGATAATTTGGGAGTTAAAATATATTATTTTTCTAAAAGAGATAAATCAATTGGGAAATAATATGAACGGATTATCCAAATGACCCATACTTTGATTTTGCACCACCTGTGGTCACTCATGACCCTCAGCCCGCTGCCAGCTTCCTGCCCTGCCCCTGGGGGCCATTCATCACGTGGCATTCACTGGGGGTTATAGATGTGATTGGTGGTCTACTCAGCAACCCTAAGTAGGGAAAAATTCCCTTTTTTCCCCTGCCAATGGAACCCCATTTGTTTTTTTGGTTTGTTTAATGTAAGCGCTACCCCCCAACGTGGGACTTGAACTCATGACCCTGAGATCAAGAATCACACGTTCTGCCCACTGAGCCAGCCAGGCTCCCCCAAGCAGAACCCCACCTGGATCAGCTCTTCCCAGTGGTCCTGCCCTCTGGGAGTCTGAGCCTTCCCGGTGGTCCCACGCCCCTGCCGCCACTTGGATAATTCACACATGGGCCCACAGGTGCAGGGGAAGTCTGCCACAGTGACCTTTGGGAAGTTCGTGTCTTCTTCAAAAGGGACACAAGACCAGGGTGTTCCTTTACTCCTGTGGCAGGTAGAGGGGTGAGGAGACAAAGCTAAAGGTGTGGCAGCCACACTGAGACCGAGGGGAGCAGCCAGCCCACTGGGGTGGGGACAGATGACGCTGTTGGGCTGACCACCAAGGCTGTTGAGTCATTCCTGGAATCGACCTTTCATCACTAAAGGAAATGTCCTGGCATCCGTAAACTAGAATGAGAAGAACAGTTTTCATCCTAAGCAGATTTTCCCATGGCCTTCCATCATGAATGTGGACAACAGACTAGAGTAGTATTGGCCACACCTGTGACTTCACTTTCAAAAGAAATCTCAGTTATTTTCATACCACGTTATGGTTGTGGCCAATATCTCAAAACATTGTTTACGCTCATTATGACTTTGAAATTAGGCTAACTACGGACCTGCTGTTAGGCTCTCCTGAGCTGTTAATGAAACTGCTGTGGCATCAAGAACATTTCATAGTTGGCTTGGCGGTCCTGGAGAGGCTCTAGCTGGTCTCTAATGGGAGGGTCATGCTGACTGCTGGACCAAAGGTCAGCGACCACTCCAGCCGTGGGCACTGTGCCTGCCTGGTGCTGTGCCTCTCCTGCAGGGGCTGCTCCTGTCACCAACTGAGGACCATGGGGACAAGAAGCCTGGCCCACTCCGGGGAGACAAGGACCTCCTCTGGCCAGAGGCCTTCTCGAGGCCTCTAGATGCTTCTCTTCCTTCCTCTCTCCCACACTAGGGCCTGACAACCGTCCCAGCTCCCCTATTCCCTCCCCCTACTCCTTACAGGCTAAACCCCTGGCATGTTCCATCTTGCCTTGGCATCTGTTTCTCAGGGGACCCACTCACTGTTTCATAACTGGTTTTCAATGTAGTTGCTTCCTTTTATAATCAAATTACTTTATCCTTTTAAAAACATTCTTTCGTGACAGTGTGAAACACAATTTTCATCAGATGCCAAAGAGACTCATAAGAGCCCCTGCCGTCTTGTTTGAGCTCCCGTTAGTTGGGGCTTCTGGTATGTGCTGCCCAAAGCACCCCCGAACTCTTAGACGATTGCAGTAAAAAGGTTTGAGAAGCTCTGATGGGGTAAACTTGAGAAACAGAAGGTTAAATCCTGCTCTTCCTGTCTGCAATTTGGACAGAGGCCCCCAGAGCTGGGAGCATCTTAGTGGTTGCCCAGGACACTCACAGCCCTGAGTGAAATGTTCAACCAGATCTGCGGACACGGAGGGACTGATGGACAGGCCCTAGGATGGATGGACAGGCCTGGGCCCTGACAGCCAGCACCTGCCTCCCTCCTGCCGCCCCAAGCCATGTGAGGGAGGCTAGACAAGCAATTGTGGTCCCAGGTTCTGGGTCCTGTCTACCTCCTGCCAACACAGAGGGCCTGAGGTACAGGAGAGAATGTTCAGATGGAAAGGAAATTTGGATCGATGCCATTTTTGCATCACCTGGCAAATCCAGGGGCTTGTTCTTACAGTCTGAGAGCGATAGCAAAGCTCCGAGATGGGCTGGGGCTCAGGCTCTGTGGGAGGAGGGGTCCCTGAGGGTGACATGGAGGGGACAATGCTGCTTATTTCCTTCAGAGTCCAACTCGCCCCCTCATTGCCCCTGCTCTGCTGCTGCTAAAGAGGAAGAAGAGTCAGCAGGCCCTAGGGAACCACGCAGAGGAGATGCCAGAGGGGAAGGCAGGCCCGTGGTTGCCCTCCCCAGCCCCACCACGGCAACTATGTGAAAACTCTTATGTGTGGGTGTGCAAGGACAACCCGGCTCACAAACACAGGCCTTGTGGAAAGAGTGGAGGGATTTGGGATTTTTTTCCCTCTGTTTTCTAAATTTGGAGTAATGTCCTATTTTTTTTTTTTTTTTTTTACATTTTCCTACCCCAAAGGAATCCACACAACAGGACCTGTTGATTGATTTTGCACGGCCTAATACCCTAGCCCAGTGGTTCTCAGCTCCACTGCTCTGGAGAACGCTGGCTACTGTATCTGGGACACCGTTAGAATTGCAAATTCTTAGCCCACCGCCCCCCCTCCCCCAGACCTACTGAATCAGACACTAAGGAATGGAGGAGGGGCTTTAATAAGCTCTCCAGAGGGGCGGCCTGGGTGGCTCAGTGGGTTAAGCCTCTGCCTTTGGCTCAGGTCATGATCTCAGGGTCCTGGGATCAAGCCCCACGTGAGGCTCTCTGCTCAGCAGGGAGCCTGCTTCCTCCTCTCTCTCTGCCTACTTGTGATCTCTCTGTCAAATAAATAAATAAAATCTTAAAAAAAAAAAAAAAAAAAGCTCTCCAGAAAATTCTGATGCGCTCTCAGGTTTGAGAATCACTTCTCTACAGTCTTGGTCCTCAAAGTGTGGTCCGGGGACCAGCTGCAGGGGCCTCACCCCTGGGAGCTGGTTAGAAACTCAGACTTTCGGGCCCTACCAGGTTCTGCCTTGAACCAGAGGCCCAATGATTGTGGGTGCGTGGTGGGTTTGGGAAGCACGGACCTCATGCTTTCCAGCGGCAGGGGGAGAGAGGGTGTTGCCTGGACTCTCAGAAATCCCAGTAAAAATGGTTCATGCCTAGACACCTAAGGGCCAAGCCCTTTGTATCACGTGTATAACTCACGTTTGTAATGTGTTATCCCTTTGTTGGATTCTCTCCCAACCCCGCCAGGCAGGTACACTCGTCAATTCCGCTGTAGCGCCGATGAGGATGCAGACCCAGAGGGGCCGAGGAACCCGTTCGGGGTCAGCCGGCTCACAAGCAGCAGGGACAGAGAGCCCAGAGCACCCACTCTCTGCACCCCACACCCCAGACACGCTGTCGCAGCTCTGCGGGGGCAAGAACGCTCCCCTGCCGCCAAGATGCCACGTCTTAATTACAGCCATCTTGCGTCTGCCTCTAACAAAGGCCGTGGGCTGGGAAAGGCATCAACTTAATATGCGACTGCTCGTCCCAATTAGCACAAACTACCATTTGTCTCGGAGGATAATGCTGGGAGCTAGAACCGCCCAGTGGGCTGCAGTTCTCATCTGCCTAACCCCTTCCACTCTGGCTGCAAAGAAGGGGATGCTAGGCTCTCAGCAGGCCTCAGCAGGGACAGGAGCAGGAGGCCCCAGTAAATGACTGCCTGGGACTCAGCTGGGAGCATCCTAGGATTTCGTCTGCCCTTTCGACTGCGCAACACTGGCCAACACTGGCCTGCATTCCCAGCTGCACCAGGAAGGGCTGCCCCCAACTCTGCTCTGCACAGCTCCCTTCCTGGGGTCTGTGTCCCAGCCTGGGAAATAGTAGGGGGCTTTGCTTATGCCATTCAAGGCTCTGGTGGCTTTGTGGTGAGAAAGCAGCCCTGGCACGAGGAGGGACCGAGGGGCTGGCGGGTACTTGCCACCCGTGGCCTCCACTCAGTTTCTGGATCCCTCGAGGGCTACCTCTGGATGCAAGGCCTTCATCCCTCTTCCTGGAATGCTCTTCCCTGTGTCTGCCCTTCTCCAGGGGATCTGACCCTCTGCATCCTTCAGGCCACGGCCAATACTAATCCTTTCAGTAACAATAACCGCAGCAGCGGCTGTCACTCATGGAGGACTTCATGCACGCTCTGCCTGTGGTGATTCACTTAGTCACCCAACAGCATTATATGCCAGGGACTGCAGCCTCACTTTGCAGATGGGGAAATTGCGGCACAGAGAAGTTAAGTGACCTACCTGAGGTCACACAGCTAGTAAGGGGTCCAGGCAGTATTTGAACCAAGGGGTTTGGCCTCAGAGCCTAGTCTCCCTTCAGAAAAGCCTGCCAGGCAGCGGGGAGCCGCCTACTGTTTCCTCTCTACTGACACTTAACACAACACGAGGCATGCAGACGTCCTCTGTTTTGTCTGCCACCAAGGAAGGCAGAGACCCACTTCCAGCTTGCTGAGGGCTGCGTCCCCAGCGCGCCTAGTCTGGCATGTAGCAGGTGCTCCATGAGTATTTATGGAATGTCTGAATACACGGGTCTCATTCTCCTCCTCTTTGAAATGAGGTAATAGCTCCTCCCAAGGGCCATCCTGGGACCCGGGCAGCACAGGGAAAGTGCTGGGCATGGCCTGACACGTGTTTCTCTTGGGGATCTGAGCTCCAGCAAGCCTTACGATTCCCTGCCTTGGTGTCCTGAGGATCACTTGTTCATCTAGTAAACACGCATTGAGCACCTACTATGTGCTAGCTGTCATAGCTGCTGGGTTCACACACTGCAAAGAGGAGATGAAGTCAGCCCTCGGCGGGAGGCAGGTGGTGCCTCTAAGGCTGATTTTGCCAGGCAGAGCTCTCTCCTGGGATGCCCCATGAGGGACCCCTGCTCTGTCTGGTGTCTGGGAAGCCCTCCCTCCCACCGCCCCCCTCCCCCTGCTCCCGGCACTGCGCACGCACGGGCTTCATGATCCAGGTGATTCCCGGGTTTTTGCGGAACTCCTCCACGAACAGGTGATACTCGCATGGCATCTCAAAGGTTTTGGGGAAGAAGTCGCACTTGGCTGCCTCCAGCTTTCCGGCCTCGCGCTCCAGCTGTTTCCGGAACCGCTTCAGGTTCTTGACCATGTAGTTCTTGCGGGTCAGCTGCGCAGCAGGGTGGGTGAGCAGGCCCTTAGTGCTTGTGCCTGTCGTCCTGCTCCGGCCCCCAGCCCCAACCATCCCAGCCGGTCCTCGCAACCTCTGGCCTGCCAAGTAACAGTCACAGGAAGAGTAATTGCAATTCTGTAATGATCCCCATTTTATAGGCCAGAAAACCAAGGCTCAGAAGGGTTAAGTCAGTTGCCCAGAGTCACCCAGCTAACGGAGGCACAGCAAGGATTTGACCCGGGCCCGTCTGACTCCCAAGTTCATGTTTCTAACGCTAAGCTGCACTAACCTTTTCAAATCTCGGCTTCGTTTTCTCCTCCGGTCCCATCTTTGCCGTCTGGTTCCTCCTGGACCTCCCTCCCATCTCTGGACTCCTCGTTGCTCAACTTGTCTCTCCCCTGAAGTCATCATATGGCTCAAAAATCCCGCTGCTTCGGCATGCCCCACCCATCTCCAGTGCTGAGATGCCAACCAGACTGTGACGTCAGTCCCCACGCCAAGGCAGCCTGTCGTTTAGGTACCAGGTCCTCACTCTCTCACATTGTTTAGCTCTCGTGTATCTGTGCACGTGCTCCCCACCTGGCACCTACCCCACATTCCCTTCCGCTTTTCCATTGCCGGTCCTTGTACCCTCACAGCTGCCCACTGCCACATCTAGTGACATGAATTGGCCGCCCTGGTCTCCCAGCTGCCCCAGCTCAGCTCACCTCGTAGTGGTTTCGGAAATGACTGATCCGCACGTGCTCGTCCATGTAGGTGTGGTCAAAGTTCTCCCGGAGCCAGCTGACGTCACACCAGTAGAAATCCCACTCCCCTTCACTGTGGGGTGGGGGGGGGACACACAGGATACAACAAAGGTCATGACCTGAGGACCTCAGCACAGCTGGGGGTCTGGGCGAGGGGCAAGTGGCAAGTGGCAGTGTGTCCCTGAGGAGTCTTTGGCAGGGGGCAGGGTGGGGGCGGTGCTGTCCGTGAGGACAGAGTGAAAACTAGAGAAATGTTCATGCACAAATCCAGGCTGCTGTCTTCCTTTGACCAATCAGCAGAGCAGCTGCACAGTGCCCTGATGCCTCCTGGCACCTGTCAGCTGGAGGGAGGAGCCACCGCCAAGTTAGACAGGGCACGCCCCCTCCAGGTCACAGTCCCCACCACTCCCTATGGCCCATGACAACCAGCCAGCCTCACCTGGTCACATTCCTTGCCTGGGCCCAGGAAACATCTCTGTGGCCCAGCCCGCCATCCCCAGCCCACATGACCAAGCAGCGCAGTTAGGTAACATCTGCAAGGCCTTCCCAGTCCAAAAAGCCTCAGAGCAACCTCAAAAGGTGACAGCAATCGTCCCTGGAGCCCTCAGATGAGGATGACCCTGCTCACCGAGGCCCTGGCAGCCCCAGGATTCCTACAGGTGCCTGCCCAACACCAAATTCCCACCTGCTTCTTCCCTCCACACTAGAGAGGGACAGGAAACCAGGCTAGTCTCCCCAGTCTGATGCCACAGCTGTGGGGCCGAGAGGAAGCGCTTGAAAACTATGTGGGTGGGAAAACTATGTGGGTGGGAAAACTATGTGGGTGGGAAGCCACCATGCCGGCTTCCAACTTCTTTTTTTTTTTTTTTTTAAGATTTTTATTTATTTGACAGAGATCACAAGTAGGCAGAGAGGCAGGCAGCAGTGGGGGTGGGGGGGAGCAGGCTCCCTGCCGAGCAGAGAGCCCGACGACGTAGGGCTCGATCCCAGGACCCCGGGATCATGACCTGAGCTGAAGGCAGAGGCTTTAACCCATTGAGCCACCCAGATGCCCCCAACTTCTTCTTAAGTAAAAAATTACAGCCCCGTGTGGAGGAGACTAGACTCCAGTACCAGGCAGTGGGAATCCTGAATTCCCCCATTCACTCACTTGTTTCCTTATTCATGGAGAAGCTGTGAGAACAGGATAGAGATGAGCCTTGGACTCGGCACGCAGGCTGACCAGGTGCCATCCTAGCCCAAGCCCTCACAAGCCGAGTGACCTCAAACATGGCAGTTTTTACTCCTCTATGTCCAGCTTTCCCACTCTCAGTAAATGGATACGATAAAAGCAGCTCCCAGAAGGTCAGACGTCATGCACGGAACGCACTCAAGAACGTCCAACAGGCTTAGCTGCTTTTAGACAACAATATTCACTGCGCACTACATCAGGGCAGCTGATTGTCCTGACCCCTCATATCTATTCTCTATAGTAACAGAATTCCCGACATTTACCTGGGAAAATGTCATCTATGTTTTCCAAAATAAAGACTGCATTTTCCAGAATCTCTTGCAGCTAAGCTAAGTTCTGGCTAGTGTGAGAGACTTCTAGGCTGAGTCCTTCAAGGGCAGGGCGTGCATTTTCTTGCCTCCTTCCTATGGAGGGACTGTGGCTTGGACTCTGGACTCTGGATGTAAGGCTAGGGCTCACCTTAGACTGTGAGGACAAGGGCCTCATCCAAGAGATAGCAGAATGGAAAGATGGAAATGGATGGATCCAAATTCACTTTTCTTTCTTTCTTTCTTTCTTTCTTTCTTTCTTTCTTTCTTTCTTTCTTTCTTTCTTTTAAAAAAAGATTTTATTTATTTATCTGACAGAGAGAGACACAGTGAGAGAGGGAACACAAGCAGGGGAGCAGCAGAGGGAGAGGGAGAAGCAGGCTTCCTGCTGAGCAGGGTGCCCGATGCAGGGCTCGATCCCAGGACCCTGGGATCATGACCAGAATTGAAGGCAGACAGTTAATGACCAAGCCACCCAGACACCCCAGATCCAAATTTTTATACCATCTCTGAACTCCCTACATCTGGACTTCAATGAGAGAGATAAATAAACTTCTAGTCTGTCAAAGCCTCTTTTCCTTTGGGTCTCTGTTACATGCATCCAAACCTTAACCCTAAGTTAGATTAGCATCTACTATGTGCCAGGCATGGATGTTTGTTCATCTCAGTATCCCCAGGATTCAGCATAGAAGAAGAAATGCAGGCTTGGGGTCAAGTAACTTGTTCAAGGTCACAGAACCAGTAAGTGGTCAAGGAAGAGAAGCCTTTGACCTGGACCTGCCATCATTGGCAGATTCAAGCTAGCTAGTTGGTCATGACTACATTCCTTAATTCTCTGGAGAACGCCAGGACACTGGCTTTGGACAGTCTAGCTGTTCACACCTGGGTGTGAACCTCACTCTAACACTTCTGTAAGGTGTGACCTTCAATGATTGGCTTAATACCTCTGACCGTAATCATATCTTGCTGGATGGTTGTAGGGCTTAAATAAGACAGAGGGTATGTGTAAGGCGTCCGACACATTTTGAGTGCTAAATATACAAAGATCCCTATCACAGCCAAATTGGGACAAATCCCAGCTGCCACCCAGGGGAACTGGGAGAAAACAGAGGGAGACAAGGACCTTGAGGCAAAGGGAAGAAGGGACAAGGTTGGCAGGGGCCGGGGAGGCGTCTTACTCCTTTACTTCCACCCAGCCTGGCCTGTGGCGAAGGACGTCCATGAGTGTATTCACGAGAGTGGTCTTGAATCGGATGGACGCTCTCTGCTCTCTGCAAGACAAGGCAACGGAACGCTCAGGATCACGCAGAAACCTGGACAGGGATGTTCATAGCAGCTTCACTAGTAATATCCCCAAACTAGGGGATGCCTGGGTGGCTCAGTCGGTTAAGCATCGACCTTTGGCTCAGATCAGGATCTCGGGACCTGGGATCGAGTCCCACATCAGGCTCCTTGCTCAGTGAGGATCCTACTTCTCCCTCTGCCTGCCTCTCTCCCTGCTTGTGCTTGCACTCTCGCTCTCTCTCTCTCTCTCTCTGGACAAATAAATAAATAAATAAATAATCCTAAAAAAAGTCGTCCCAAACTGGTAGCAACTCCAGATGTCCTTTAACCTTTGATGGTTAAACAAATAGTGGTCCATCCATGCAGTGGAATACTAGTCAGCAATAAAAAAGAGTGAAATATTTATATATTCGGCTTGGATGCATCTTTAGGGAATTATGCCGAGTGAAAAAGGCCAATCCCAAACGTTATTACAGACTGTACAATCTCATTTATATAACTTTTTGAAGTGACAAAATTATTGAAATGGAGAACAGGGACGCCTGGGTGTTTCAGTTGGTTAAGCGGCTGCCTTTGGCTCGGTGGAGATCCTGCTTCTCCTTCTCACTCCGCTTGTTACTCCGCTGCTTGTGTTCGCTCTCCCTCTGGAAAATGAATTACTAAAATCTAGAAAGAAAGAAAGAAAGAGAGGGAGGGAGGGAGGGATGGAGGGAGGGAGAAAGAAAGGAAGGAAGAAAAAGGAAGGGAGAAAGAGAGAAAGAAAGAAAGGGAGAACAGATTAGCAGTTGCTGAGCATTAAGGACATTGTGGGGGAAGAGGGGGACTGCAGTAGCAGGCAGGGGGAGAAGGAGGGAGTGGGTGTGACTATAAAAGGGTCATATGAGAGGAGCATGTGGGTGGCTCAGTGGTTTAAGCCTCTGCCTTCGGCTCAGGTCATGATCTCAGGGTCCTGGGATTGAGCCCACATTGGGCTCTCTGCTCAGCAGGGAGCCTGCTTCCCCCTCTCTCTCTCTGCCTGCCTCTCTGCCTGCTTGTGATCTCTGTCTGTCAAATAAATAAATAAATTCTTTAAAAAAAAAAAGGGTCATATGAGAGATCCTTGTAGTGGTGGGAATTTTCCTTACGGATGTCGGTATCCTGGTTGTGATACTGTACTATATCGTTTCACTCTCTATTACCATTGGGGGAACCAAGTACAGGGCACATGGGATCTCACTGTACTATTTTTTACAACTGCATACAAATCCACAATTATCTCAAAGTCAATATTTAATTTTTTTAAAATGTAACACATCTTTAGAAGTCTGGATAATGGCTACTTCTGTGGGGGAATGATTGGAAGAGAGCATGAATGGCATTCTGGGGTGTTGGTGATGTTGTTTCCTGCATATTAAGTTGATGAAAATTCATTGAGCTGTAAACTTATGACGTATACACCTTTCTGTACTTACAACAGAACTCCGTAACAAAATATACCACAAATAAAGTTAAAGGACTGGCTATAGATTAAGACAAAATATTTGCAATGCTTACAATCCATAAAACATTAGGACTAAGCACAAAAAGAGTTCCTACAGGTCATTAAGAAAAAGACAAAGAACTCTACGTGCCTGGGTGGCTCAGTTGTTAAGCATCTGCCTTTGGCTCAGGTCATGACCCCGGGGTCCTCAGATCGAGTCCTGCATAGGCCTTCCCACTCAGCAGGGAGGCCTGCTTCTCCCTCTCCCTCTCTCCCTGCTTGTGTACCCTCTCTCCCTGTGTCTCTGTCAAATAAATAAATAAAATCTTAAAAAAAAAAAAAAGACAAAGAACTCAATAGAAATGTGCCTAAGGGATATGAACAGGCAAATCACAAGAGAGGAAACTTACCAGTATGCATGTGTAAAGATACTCAACCTTCCCAACAACCAAGTAAATTAAAATACCAAAGAAAGGATTTCTGCTACAGGTTACAACATAAAAGGATATGAAAGACGTCTAATCCTATAGTAACAACAAGGGGGGAAAAGTGTACAAAATAAATATCACACTTGACTATGGGGCTAGTGGAGAGCCATGGACAAAAGGAAACATGACCAACTGATTCCAGAGAGAAACCCCTTGTGGGGGTGCAGAGAGATGCTGAAGTTTCTAGGTCTAGGGGTGTCTGAGTGAGGGCCAGTGGAGGTATGAGCCAGCCGTGGAGGAGAGACCTTGCAGGCACCAGGGGAAAGCAGCTGAGCTTAGACAGTAAGTAGGGTGGCCAACCAAATCAAAATCTGGAAGAGACCCCTTCCAAAACCAAACCAAACCAGATCAACACAGTGACAAAAAGAAGCAGTAGTTGGGATGCCTGGGTGGCTGAGTTGGTTAAGCGTCTGCCTTCAGCTCAGGTCATGATCCCAGGGTCTTGGAATCGAGTCCCACGTAGGGCTCTCTGCTTGGTGGTGGGAGCCTACTTCTCCCTCTCCCTCTGCCTGCTGCTCCCCCTGCTTGTACTCTCTCTGTGTGTCAAATAAATAAATAAAGTCTTTAAAAAGAAAGACAGGGGCGCCTGGGTGGCTCAGTGAGTTAAAGCCTCTGCCTTCGGCTCAGGTCATGATCTCCCAGGGTCCTGGGATGGAGCCCCGCATCGGGCTCTCTGCTCAGCGGGGAGCCTGCTTCCTTTCCTCTCCCTCTGCCTGCCTCTCTGCCTACTTGTGATCTCTGTCTTTCAAATAAATAAATAAAATCTTTTAAAAAATAAATAAATAAAAAGAAAGAAAGAGAGTAGAGAACACAGTAAAGCAGAGAGAAATCCCAGACTCCCGCACATTAATGTGGTGTGTGCATTTAGGCAGCCTTGCCAGAGTTGAATCCAAAAGTGAACCAAAAAACCGTAATAAACAAACAAAAATGGAAATGCTGTCCACCCCCTCCCAGGGCAGAAGCTCAAAACAGCAGTACAGGAGGGCTTGGAGTGAATTCAGTGTAACTGATGTTTCAGTCCAGGGGCACCTGGGTGGTTCAGTGGGTTAAGCCTCTGGCTTCAGCTCAGGTCATAATCTCTGGGTCCTGGGATCGAGCCCCACATCAGGCTCTCTGCTAAGCAGGGAACCTGCTTCCCCTCTCTCTCTGCCTGCCTCTCTGCCTACCTGCGATCTCTCTCTCTCTGTGTCAAATAAATAAATAAAATCTTTTAAAAAAAAAAATAAATAAAATAACGTTTCAGCCCAGTCCATGTTCCACTCAGCTTTAGGAGAACTCTAATGATCAGCCCCAACCTAACTACTAGTCAGAGCAAAGGGCTTACAGTCTCTGGAAAATCAGTCTCTCTCTCGCTTTGTCTCCACACACTATTCTTCTTGTTGATCTGAATCTCCATCCGGTATACTTTTCCTTCAGGCTGAAGAACTTTCTTTAGTGTTTAAATACATGACAAAAATAACAGCACCAAGGACCAGAGGGAAGTGAACAGAGCACGCAGTTCTAGGGTTCTCAGGTTGTGCCAAAAGTGGTGTAATACCGATTCAGGGTAGACAGTGATGAGTTAAGGATGCTGATGAGTTAAGGATGCGGATTGTAATTCCCTAGAACAGCGGTTCTTGGTGGGTGGTCCCAGTATTCCTCAGGGTCTCCAACCCTCTTTCAGAGGTTTATAAAGGCCTCCCTTTTCCAACTACATATCTTTGTGTGGCTGGATTTTCTTCCTGTTCAACCGAAACAACGTATCACAACAGATTGAATCCAGAAGCTTTGGGAAGCCAAATGTTTTCTATTGTGCCAGTCATTAAAGAAATTCACAAAAATGTAAAAACAATGACTACTCATCTTAGTAAACTTGGGGGAGGGGGAACACAGTTATAGTTCATAAAAATACATTATTTATGCTACCAGGTGGAATATATGGTTGCTTTTTAAATGACTGAATAAATATATTTCAATTAATGATTTTAAATTGCTAATATGATATTGATAAATATAAACCACACAAAAATTAATAGGAGTCCACAATAGTTTTTTAGTAGCAGAGAGATCCTGAGCTTAATTTTTTCTATTATGTTCTGTCAGCCACTGTATAGTACATCATAAGTTTTTGATATAGTGTTCAATGATTCATTATTTGCATGTAGCACCCAGTAGTCCTCACAAGACATGCCCTCCTTAATGCCCAACCCCGTCACCCCATCCCCCACCCACCTCCCCTCTGAAACCTACAGTTTGTTTCCCCAGGGTCCATAATCTTTCACGGTTTGTCTCCCTCTCTGACTCCTCCCCTTTCAGATTTCCTTCCCTTCCCCTACTGAGCTCAAATTTTAAGAACCACTGCTCTAAAGTAGTTACGTAAGGAGTATTTAAAATCTAATCCCAGGGACGCCTGGGTGGCTCAGATGGTTAAGCCTCTGCCTTTGCTCGGGTCATGATCACAGGGTCCTGGGATCGAGCCCCGCATCAGGCTCTCTGCTCAGTGGGGAGCCTGCTTCCCACCCCGCTCTCTGCCTGCCTCTCTGCCTACTTGTGATCTCTCTCTGTCAAATAAATTAATAAAATCTTTTTTAAAAAATTTAATCCCAAACAACGAAGAGGTACAATTTCAAAATCCATCAGATTGGTGGACATGTTTAATCAGACAAATACCAAGTGTTCGCAAGCTTGTGGAAATGATAATTACCCTCTAAAGCTGATGGAACTGGAAATTGGATAAATCTTTAGAGAGCAATTTGGCATATTAAAACTGTCAGGTACTATTCGTACACATTAGACTGGCAAAAACTCGAAAAGTCCAAGTTTGGCAACAATGGGCTAAAATTGGAAACTCTTGCTGTGCTGGTAGAAGGCACTCTGGGGAACACATGGCAGTGTTTAGTAAAACTGAATTTGCACATACTCTAAATGCAGCAGACCCCTCCTAGGTCTAGACACTAGATAGCTACCTTACATATGCAACTGGGCATTACAGGTACGGGGAAGCTCATTTGTAACTGCTCATATTTTTTTTATAGAAATAACCTACAGCACACAGTTGGTGGTCCACCCTGGTTCTCTGGGCATTCTCTATTCCTGTGCAAGTCAGTCAGAGGGCTTTCCACTGCCAGCACACAGTAAGGGTGGGGGGATGAGGGTGGGGGAGGCTTAAAGCAAATCCAAAGTGCCCCTCCCCCAACGGCACTCAACCAATGACAACCAGAGTTGATGGATAAATCCTCCAGCCCCTCTTGGCTCTGTTGGGATGAGCCTGCGGTGTGTTTTGCACTATCTCCTAGGAAGCCCCGGTGGGACCGAGCCTCACGTGCCCACCACAATAACCTGTCGGTAATGGACCTTTTATTGGTTTCTTTCCCTTGGCTGTCTCACATCCCTACTTCCCTGCCAGTGCTTACTGGAATCACCTTCCAACCTTCCAAATAAACTGCTCTCGCATCCTTGTCTCGGGGTCTGCTTCTGGAGGAAATCAATACTAAGGCACAACCGAAAGGCCTTTCAACGGGAAATAGGTAAATAACCAGCGGTATCCAATGGAACACACAGAGTAGTTAAAATGTACCAACATGGATAAATACTGAAAATATAGTTTTATGTGACAAAAGCAGCCCACAGAATAATAGTATAACATCATGTATGTGACATTTTCCTTGCCTCATGCTGCCAGAGGTGGACCACATCACACAATTCTGGTCAGTAAGATAAAAACTTAAGATAGCTAAAGAGGGTGCATTCTGGGAAAGCATGGATTCTTTTGGTTAAAACAAAGAGAGAAAGAGATGTGGCTTGAGACTTCCTTTCCCCACTTCTTCCCATCTTGATCTCAACATGAAGGCTGGAGCTGTAGCAGCCACTTAGTGTCCATAGGGTGAAGGTCAAGACCATCACAGAGACACCAGCTCTGACAGTGTTGAAGCACCTCACCGGCCCTCCAGACTCTTTGTTACATGAAGAAAGTTAATACAATTTTTTTTTAAACTACTTTGGGTGGGGTTTCCTATTACTTGTAGCTAAACACATCTCTAATTGGTGTCCACCCTAAAACAGATCCCATTAACTGAAGTGCCCTTTTTTGGGGTTGGGGCGGGAGTGGGTGTGTAAGTTCAGGGTTAGCACCTGGAATAGTGCTGAATTGCTCTGATGGGTGCTGTGGGACGGAAGGATCAGGGACTACACATGCCCTCCTCGGTGGCAGTGCCACCAGAAGTGACTTTAGAAAGAAGAGAAATAGCTAATGAAATAAGAATAGAAATATCTAGAATATGTGTCAGTGTGTGCGATGTAACCTCCCCTGATTCCCCACAAAAAAACTTCAGTCAAGCCTACAGTGCTCCCTCCTGCTTTGTGTGAGTGGATTCCATTTGGGGGATCCAGCGAGGGGCTGAGTTCTGCACCCGGGTTACTGCCGTAGAGGGAAGCAGAAGAATAGAGTAGAGTAGACATTGGACTTATCAAGCCAGCACATGGTCGTTGAAGGAGGCAGGAGGGCATAGGTAGATACAACATGGGCCTGGGAGCCCAGTTCTGCCACTATGATCCTACAGTCTCGAGCAAGTTACCTAGCTTCTCTGAGCTTCAGTTTCCCCATCTATAAAATGGACCCAATAGTAGTATCAACTTCAAAGGAGTGTCGTAAGGACTCAAGGAGATAATACAGCCTGGCACATGGTTAAGTGCTCAGTGATTGATTATTATCATTATCATTATTGAAGTAAAGAAGGGGGATGGAGAGATTGAAAAAGGGAAGGAAGGAAGGTAGTTAGTTCATTAGTTCTGGGTTTATTAGATTGCATGGGACCACTCACCGCTCTTTTCCCTTTGACAATCCGTGGCCCTTGTAATTTTGATTCTGCAAGAAGAAAAGAAAAGCGATGTAACTGGTTCTGTATACCCACCCTGCCTTCCCAGCTCAATTTACTGCAGATATTAAAAAGCTCAAACTATTAGACACAACACTGCCCAGATCCTGAGACAGGAAGGACCAGCCTGGCCAAGTTCACATTGGTCAACATGTTCCCAGCAACTTGATCCTTGGAATAAATCTCTAAGTATTCAAGGACCCACTTCATAGGATTGTTCCACAGGCATGACCAGTAGAGTGAATACGTAGTTTTCAGTGCTCCAAAGGTCCAACCCTGAACCCCGGTTTTGAGGGCTGAGATCAGCAGGCTCTGTGAGAAGGAACTGAAACTTGAATGTTTGGTTAGATCCATGGTCCAGAAGGGGCTGGGTCAAAGATTCAGAATGAAGTTAATTTCTTCCACCCAAAATGGACCTTTCAAATCCTCAATGGGTGTTGGGGGTGGGTATTATTTTGCTTCTACCGCATCTAAAACAGTTTGGCCTTTAGTCCTGGTAAGACTAATCCCTAGTGGCAGGTATGAAAAAAGAAATCAAAACTGGTCTTGTTCAGGATGACCATTGCAACTTGGACAGACTTGTCATCTGCATTAGTTTTCTAATACTGCATAACAAATTACCACCAACTTGTCAGCCTAAAATAGTACAAATTTATGTCTTGGAGTTTCCATGGCCATAGCTTAGCTGGATCTTCTAGCCAGGTCTCACAAGGCTACAACCAAGATGACGGCCTGGGTTATGATTCTCATGCATCTGCTTGGGGTTCTTTTCCAAGATCATCCAGATTGCTGGCAGAGTTCAGTTGCTTGGGGTTGCAATGACAGAGGTCTCTGTTTACTTGCTAGCTATTGATTAGGGACTGCTCTCAGCAACTAGAGGCCCCCTGCAGTTCCTTTCATCATGGCACCCTAGGCAGTTCACAACATGGATATTTGCTTTCTTCCAGGCCAGTAGGAGCTCATCCCTCTGACTTCCAACCCTCCCCACTCCAAGTCACCCCTGTATGATGCATGGTATATAATCATGGTAGTAACTATCCCATCAAATTCACAGGCTCCACCCACACTCAAGGGGAGGGAATTATACAAGGTGTGTACACAGAGGGTGGGAATCTTGGGGGCCTACTAGAATTCTGCCTACCACACCATCCTATCCCTCAAAAAGCCAGTGGAATGGATAGAGGATACTGCTTTATGAAACTGACGGAAGTTAACACCCTACAACAGCACATGGACTCTTATCCCAGTATCATATTCAAGCCCCTCCAACTCCCCCAGCACTGTAAAGTGTCCTACTCTTTTTTGATTATATCTTGTATACTCCTTCACATTTTCAGTTCTATTTTCCTTACATTTATCCAGTATTTTGTTGAAAAACCTTTCCTGGGGTGTGTGGGTAGCTCAGTCAGTTAAGCATCTGCTTTCTGCTCAGGTCATGATCACAGGTCTTGGGATAGGGTCCCACATCAGGCTCCCTGATCAGCAGGGATCCTGCTTCTCCCTCTGCGTGCCACTCCCCCGGCTTGTGCTCTCTCTCTCTGACAAATAAATAAATAAAATTTAAAAAAAATAAAAATAGAAGACTTTTCCTTTCCTCACTGAATTGCATTGATTCTTCTGTTGAAATTCAGTTGACTGTGTATATGTAGGTCTATCTCTAGAGTGTTTGTCTACCCTTATGTCACTACCACACTGTCTTAATTACAATAGCTTTCTAGTAAATCTTTTTTCTTTTTCTAGATTTTACTTATTTATTTGACAGAGAAACAGTGAGAGAGAAAACACAAGCAGGGGGAATGGGAGAGGGAGAAGCAGGCTTCCCACTGAGCAGAGAGACACGTGGGGGCTCTTATCCCAGGACCCTAGGGTCATGACTTGAGTTGAAGGCAGATGCTTAACGACTGAGTCACCCAGGCATCCCTCTAGTAAATCTTGAAATAAGGTACTATAAGTCCTCCATCCTTGTTTTTTTTTTTTTTTTTTCAAGATTGCCTTTGCAGTTTGGGGTTATTTGCACTTCAATATAAATTTTAGAATCAGTTTGCTGATTTCTACCAAAAAAAAGTGTGTTGGGATTTTATTTGGATTATATTGAATCTATAGATCATTTTGAGAAGTGACATCATCAAGTATTGACTCTTCCAATCCATGAACATGGTCTATCTCTCCATTAAATTAAGTCTTTTTAAAATTTTTTTTTCCACAATATTTTTTAGTTTTCAGTACAGAAATCTGGGACCTTTTAAATTAAATTATTCATAAGTATTTGATTTTGTGATGCTATCTTAAATAATATTTTTAAAATTTCATTTTCCAATTATTTGATGATAGAATATTGTGGTAAGCAGAATAATGCTCCCCCAAAAGATGTGCATGTCCTAATATGCCAGAACCTGTAAATACATTACATTACAAGAGGAAATTAAGATTGCAGATATAATCAACTGACTTTAAAATAGAGAGGTTATCCTGGATTATCTGAGTGGGGCCAATGTAATCACTCTTTTGTTGCGAGAGGGAATTAAAGAAATGGGGGTGCCAATTCATGAGAAGTAGAGCACGGGATACAAGCAGGCTTGGGAGGGGTGCTGGATTCCAGAGTAATTCATTACCCTTCTTTGGGTCGCATTTTTCTCCCCCCCCCCCCACTTTTCTCCTTTTTAAAGTGGGGGAGTTGGCCCGTGCACTCCTAAGGGACAGGGACTTGTCTGTTTGACCTCCGTGTCCTTACTGGTCAGCACTGGGCTCAGTTTAAAGAAGGCCCTGATTAGCGTTTTAGGATGAATGAATGGATGGATGGGTAGGCAAGAGAGAGGCGGGATGAACGGATTTCTAAGAGCTTTTTCAGGTCAGGAAATCGAAAATTCTGATGTTCCCCCAGGGTCACAGAAATCGCTGATTACAGTTTAGAATCCCAGATTTTCCTAACTTTTCCGCCAGCAAGCCTGGTGGTGGACCCGCGCAGCACCTCCGGCGGCGCGCGGCCAGCCAGGGCTTGAAGTCTTTTCTCTGTCTGTATTCATCGTTTTCTTCCCATTCTATCCAGAACCACTTCGCGGGGACCCCAAGTCGGATGCCTCCGTAGCCTCCCTCCTTTCTCGAAGGACGATGAAAACATCTGGATCCCGTGGCACTCCTACCTTCGGGCGCGACATGGTACGATCCCCCAGCGCGGGACCCCAACCGCCGCCTAGCCGCGCTCAGGCCTCGCGTCCCGTTGCCAAAGCGACAGAGGGCGCCCGGATCCGCCGCTCTGATTGGATGAGCCGAGGGCCCTCCTCTCCGCGGGATTCGTGGGCTTGTGTCCGATCCCAGACCCTGAAACTTTTGCGCGCCGCGGCTGCCCAGACCGCCTTATTCGTTAGACCTTTCTCTGCCAGCCGCTCTCTTCCGCGACTCTAGGGCGCGCTCCGCCAGGGACTGGCTGCCTTCGGCGGGCACTGACTGCCCAGCGCCTCTTCCAGCTGCGTTTCGCGGGAGCTGCGAGCGCTCAGTCTGAAAAGTTGTCAGCTCTTGGTAAACGCAATGGTTCTAAGTTTCCTTCCTCGGCCCCTCACTAAGTCGCCTCGTCATTTGGTTAGTTAGTAACGCGGCCACTTCTGCTTTTTCTCGAACACTTCTCTAATTCTTAGGCCCCAACTCGAAGCCAGGATTCACCTGAACGCCTGTAGTAGCTTCCTCACCAGTCGGCCAGTGCCCACCTTTGCCCTATCCATTCCAGTTCATTCTTGGCACTGCAGTTGAAGAGCACAATTCGTGAAGAACACCAATCCGGTCTCATCTCTCCACGGCGCGTGACCTGAAGTAGCAATTTATTTGTCATTGCACCCTGTATCGGCTCCCCGCCTTTCCCTGCCTCGTTTCTCCACAGTCCTGGATCTACACACCAACCACCATAGCTAATTAGAAACTGTTAAAAAAAAAAAAAAAAGGTGTTGTTTGTTTTATAGCAACAAAATATGTTATGTAGGAATATATCTAATAAAATATATGCAAGACATTTTGTTAAACAACAAACTCTTAGTAAGCCTCTATGACATGCTTCATTCATTTTTTTTAAAGATTTTATTTATTTATTTGAGAAAGAGAGCATGAGAGGGGAGGTCAGAGGGAGAAGCAGACTCCCCGTGGAGCTGGGATCTGGACCTGGGACTCCATCACAGAACTCCAGGAGCACGACCTGAGCTGAAGGCAGTTGCTCAACCAACTGAGCCATCCAGGTGCCCCAAGTATGCTTCATTCTTGACTCTATGAGGACACAGCAGTGAACAAAACCAAGTATCTGCTCTTGCGGGGTTTATATTCCCATAGGGAAAATTACAAAACATTGAAAGACATTAAAGGAGACCTGAATAAATGGAGGGCTGTAACCATGTTCATGGACAGGAAGACTCAATATAAAAAAGATGTGTATTTTTTCAAATCCAACCAGGACTTTTGAGAAACCTTCTCAACACAAGAGATGCAAATATCAGGAATGATATGGGGATCCTAGAAACAGGTACAGGTGTGTGTGTGTGTGTTTTAACTTCATGTACAATAGAAGTGGCATCATAAATCAGTAAATGCCATTGAGAAACTGGCTTTGCATAGGAATAAAAAAAATCAAGCATGTTAAAGAATAAATATGGCAAACAAATATTTCAAGCTATTAGAAAAATAAGTACATATACATAATATTTTATGATATCTAAGTGGGGAAGTGTTTATTTTTTTAAAAAGATTTTTATTTATTTATTTGAGAGAGAGAGCACACAAGCAGGCAGAGCAAAGGCAGAGGGAAAGAGAGAAGCAGGCTCTCTGCTGAGCAGAGAGCCCAATGCAGGGTTCAATCCCAGGACCCTGGGATCATGACCTGAGCTGAAGGCAGGTGCTTAACTGATTAAGTCACCCACATGCCCCAAGGATTTTTTTTTAAGATTTTATTTATTTATTTGATAGAGAGAGAGAGAAAGAAAGCAGGCAAAGCAGCAGGCAGAGGGAGAAGTAGACTCCCCTGCTGAGCAGGAAGCCCTTTGAAGGGCTCCATCCCAGGACCCTGGGATCATGACCTGAGCTGAAGGTAGATGCTTGAAGGATTTCTTAATAAAGCACAATTCATAGAAGAAAAAATTAATCTGTGGCTCTCTCAAAATCTAAACTGCCATAATACAAAAGACATTGTAAGTTTAACTAAAAGACAAGCTACATAAATAAATTATTAAAATGTTTAAAAAGGGGGTGAGGCACCTGGTTGGTTCAGTCAGTTAAGCGACTGACTCTTGGAATCGATACCAGAGTCAGCTCTGTGTTTGGTGGAGTCTATGTGGGATTCTCCTCTTCTCCTCCTTCCCTCTGCCCTTCCCCACACCTTGTGCTCTCATCTGTGCCCTTTCTCTCTCTCTCTCAAATAAATAAATAGGACACCTGGGTAGCTCAGTCAATTAAGCTTCTGACTTCAGCTCAGGTTGTGATCTTGGGGTCCTGGGATAGAGCACCAGATCGGGCTCCCTGCTTGGTGGGAAATCTGCTTATCCCTCTACCCCCTTCCCCCACTCATGTCCTCTCTCTCAATACATAATTATATAAGATTATTAATAGACAAGCTACACACTAAGAGGCAATAGGTGTAACAAAGGACTAGTACTCAAAGAACTACAACCATTAAGAAAAAGACTACCCCCCACCTCATAAGAGAAAAGAAAAATGGACAAAAGATATGAATAGAGGACTTTAAGCAAAAGAAACTCCAGTAGCCAATAAGAACATCAAACTATGTAAATCAAAATAATTATAAAATATTATTTTAAACATATCACCTAGACAAAAATAAAAACACGTTTCAAAGTCAAGTGTTTTTGAGGATGTGGGAATCTGAACTATCATATGCAGTTGGTAGATTCACAATTTGGGACACAATGTGCAATATCTCATAAAGTTGAAAATGCATACAACTTACAACCTGGTTCCTCTACTGGACAGATATCCAAAGGCTCTCTGAATACACCTACACAGCCCAGGGACTATCACTTTGGAGCTAATGTGCCAGATGACATTCTTCCCTAAAGAAATTCTCATCCTTGTTCATAGGTCATATGTACAAGGATGTTCATTGCAACATTCTTTATAATTATGGGAAATACTAGAAAAAATCTAAATGTCTACTCATAATGAGATGATTAATAAAATGGAATAAGTTCTAAAAAAAATACTATATAGTGATAAAAATTAATGGCCCAGATCTATACCAACATAAAAATATCCCCCAAACCTAGTGTTGAATGAATAAAAGGGAGCTGTAGGGGCATCTGGGTGGCTCAGTCAGTTAAAGTGTCTGCCTTCAGCTCAGGTCATGATCCCAGGGTCTGGGATCCAGCCCTGCATTGGGCTCCCTGCTCAGTGGGGAGTCTGCTTCTCCCTCTCCCCCCTGTTCCTGCTCTTTCTCTAGATCATGCTCTCTCTCTCTCAAGTAAATAAAATCTTTAAAAAATAAAAGAGTTGTAGAATGATAAATATTTTTAAAGATTGAAATTTGTATTAATTATAAACATACAAGATTATATTCTACATACTTATGGGGATATTGGTATTAAAAATTTAAAAATACAGACTAGAGGGGAGCCCAGGAGGCTCAGTCATTTAAGTGTCTGCCTTTGGCTTAGGTCATGATCCCAGAGTCCTGGGATGGCGCCCCCCCGACACTGTGGGGCTCCCTGCTCAGCAGCTGGCGGGCTGCTTCTTCCTCTGCCTCTCCGTCTGCCCCTGCCCTCCCCTCAGCTCATGCTCTTTCTCACTTGCACTCTCTCTCTCTAAAAATAAATACATAAATAAAATATTTTGAAAAAAGAATATCAGGGACACCTCGGTGTCTCAGTGGGTTGGGCCTCTGCCTTCAGCTTAGGTCATGATCCCAGGACCCTGGGATTGGGCCCTGCATCAGGCTCTCTGCTCAGCAGGGAGCCTGCTTCCCCCCACTCTCTCTGCCTGCCTCTCTGCCTACTTGTGATCTCTCTGTCAAATAAATAAATAAAAATAAAATCTTTAAAAAAAAAAAAGGATATCAGAAGACTATCAGGGGCACCTTGGTGGCTCAGTGGGTTAAAGCCTCTGCCTTCGGCTCAGGTCACGATCTCAGGGTCCTGGGATCAAGCCCCCTCTGATCAGCAGGGAGCCGGTTTCCTCCCCTCTCTCTGTGCCTGCCTCTCTGCCTACTTGTGATCTCTGTCTGTCAAATAAATAAAGTCTTTAAAAAAAAAAGAAGACTATCAGTACTCCCATAGAGGAAGAAGTTTAGGATGCCTTGGGAATGCATAATGGTGGGGTCTTACCATTTTTTATTGGGGTCAGCAAGGACTGGCAGGAAGAAATGAGAGTTAGACTGGTAATGGGAATGGGAAGAACATTCCAGGTGGAGAGAATGGTATGTGCGAAATTGGGAATCAGAGAGAATGAAGCATGTTTGTGGAAACAAATGTGGGTCAGTGGCCAGGAGAACGTGAAGAAGAGGGGAGAGATGAGGCTGCCAAACCCCCATGTTGTTGTTGTTTCCTTTATTACTAATGTGGAAACAGAGCCCTAGTGAGGAGAGCAGAACCATGGCCTCCTAACTCCTTGTCAAATGCTCCACGATGATAATAATGATGACGCATCATGTGTCGGTCTCTCTACTAGGTACTTGAAGTATATCCTCCCATTACTCTCACTACAGACCTATAGAGGTTTTTCCTCCCCATTTTACAGATGAACTGAGACTCACGAAAGTTAAGAAATTTGCTCAAAGTCAGAGAGGCAGAAGCCGGATCCCACAAGGCCTTGCGTCCGATGCTGAACAGATTGAATTTTTCCTAAGGACGTTGGTGGGTGTATTGGGTTCCTATTCCAGCTGTAATTACCACCAACTGAGTGACCTGAAAGAACTCAAATGTATGAGCTTGTAGTTTTTGAGGTCAGGCGTCTGAAGTGGGTTTCACTAGGCTAAGATTTAGGTGTCAACAAGGCTGGGTTCCTAGGAGGCCTTAGGAGAGAATCTGTTTCCTTGCTTTTCTACCTGCATTCCTCAGCTCCCAACCCCCTTCCATCTTCAAAGCCAGCAATCATAATACTCCTGACCTCTGTTTCTACCATCAGATACCCCCGCCCCCCCAACTCTATACTCCTGCCTCCCTCTCTCGCTTCTAAGGACCTGGGGGATAACATTGGGCCCACGTGAATAATCCAGGACAGTCTTGTCATCTCATGATCAGCTGATTAGCAACTTTAATTCCATCCACCAGCCTTAATGCCCCCATCTAACATAATATATTCACAATTCCTAGGAATTAGAGCATAGACTTCTTGGGGGAGACCGTTATGTTGCCTACCACAATGAACCACGTTGAAGGGTTTTAAGCAAGGAAGTGACAAAGTGAGACCTGTGTTTTAGCATCTTCATATTCCTGGTTTTGCAAAACAATCTCTCCCTGACTTATTTAAGGCAAACTGAGCTTTGCAACAGCTAACACTTCCGAAGGCGGAACAGTTCATAGACACTAAATGTGTTAAGCCTAATAACTACAGCTGGTGTTTTTACAGAACTTTTAACGTGATGGAGATCCTTTGTACATGTGATTTGCTTATTCCCCCAACAACCAAGTCCAAGTCCAAGGCACTGTTAATTATTGCCCGTTTATGAATGAGGAAACTGATCCAGGGGCATTTGGTCGCCTGCCCAGGGCCATAGAGCTGCTAAAGCCAGGGCCAGAACTAGGAACTAGTCTGCAGACCCCTCCACCAGCATTTCTTTACGCCATCTGTGGGGTGGGCATTCTGGGAAACTCAAGTCAGCACATCTTTGGTGTAATGACTCATGTATAACTTGTTGCCTAACAGATATGTGTTGAATAGATGAGGTCCTGCTTTCACTTCTGTGATACAAACAGTGGTTTTCAAGGCAGGGAAATGGGGAATGGTCCTAGAATTCCCCCCTTTTCCCCATGTCCAACCTATTTGCAAGTCCCATCAGCTACACTGCCAAAATATTAAGTCTGTCCCCTTCTTTCCAGTTTTCTCTGCTCCTGCTGTGTCCCAGGGCACCACCGCCTCACTGGCCTCCCTGCTTTGCCCCTCTAATATATTCGCTCTGGATAGGCATCAAAGTGACCAGCTTAAAATGTAAACCAGATGACAGGGCGGCCTCCCCTGTTAAATTTTCCCACCACATTTCCATCATACAGAGGAGGAAAACCTAGACTCCCAGTTATGGCCATACACAGTCCTGTGCACTGGGCTCCCCACTTTCTCTTTATCCTCAAGTCCCTTGGCGCCCCTCCTCTCCAGTCCCACTGACTCTTTGCAAAGGGCAAACTCTTCCCACCACAGGGCCTTTGCTTGTCTTGTTCCTTCTGCTGGAAATCTCTCTACTCTTTAAACATCTGGGTCTTTCTTTTACATCAAGTCCTAGCTCAGATGTTGCTTATTTAAGAAAGGTTCTTCCTGCCTCCTTCTCTTTCCCTAACTGAAAATTGTGAGCATTTGTAAATACTTTGTCTATTTGCTTCTTTTGTTCGCCTCCCCTCCTAGACCCCAGATGTCCTATATGTAGCTACCACCCACATATGGCTGCTAAGCATGTGACATGTGGCTAGCCTGAACTGAGATGTGCTCTAAGTGTAAAGTACACACTGGATTGTAAAGACTTAATACAATAAAAAGGATGTAGAATGTCTCAATAATTGTTCAATATTGATTGCATGTTGAAATGATAATATTGTGGATATACTGGATTAAATGAAAACATTAACAACCTGTTTCTTTCTACTTTTTTAATGTGGCCACTAGAAAATTTAAGATTACACACGTGGCCCGCATTATATTTCTTTAGGGCAGGGCTGGTCTACACTGTTAGCGGACAAAGGTAGGAACCTTCTCCGCCTTAGCCATCTCTGGGTCCCTAGTATCTGCCACACAGTAGGTGCTCAGTAAGCTTTGTTGTAGTTTTATGAGAATCCTATGCACAGGGAGAGATGAGACAGGCAGCCCCAAGGATGCTGTGAATTTGAGGAAGAAAGAAATGCCAACGACAGTTTTCTCTCTCTCCAGTCCCTGCATTTCAAACCAGTTCTGTCAACGTTCCGTCCTGCTCTGTACCAACATTCCCCCCATGGTCACCTGCTACTGTAGATATCAGGTGGTGGGTGGCTGGAGGACGGGAGCTGGAACTGCTGTTTCCATTTCAGACCCATAGGAGATGCCCCTTCTCAAGTATTTTATGATCTTCAGCTTGGGTCCTAGTAGCCAGAAAGGGCTCACCTCCACATACGGGGACACACATGGCAGCTGGGAGCCAAGGGAAGCTGTCCAGGGTCACCAGCAGGTCAGAGGTGAATGGGACCTAGAACCTTTTCAGGTCCAGGACTCTGGCCTCTAACTACATCCTGTTGTAGTCTCCCTTATTCCAAGGGACTCAGGTGTCTGGAACCTTCCCCCTTGCCTCCCTCTCCTCACATTTGACCTCTGATCTCTTGAGGTCCCTTGAGGGCACTAATGCCAGGTCTCCCCAGAGCTGACCCAAATGGCGCCATCCGCATAGACGCCAACGCGGATGGTACGAATGGCTGGGAGGGAGTGAGGGAGGGAGGATGGATGGACGGATGGATGAATGGATGGACCGAGGTAGGGATGAATGGTTGGACTGGAGGATGGGAGGACAGATGGCCGCATGAGTGGAGGAGGAGGACGGCTGGCTGGTAGGACGTCCGCATGGGGGCGCGGGGGGGGGGGGGGGCAGCAGGAGTGAGGATGTACCGAAGGAAGGAATTACCCACACAGTATCTGAATACAGGGGGACCCATAGCGATCCAAGTCCGGCTCCCGTCACGTTTCTGCTAGGAAACCGCGGCCAGGCCGATGGAGCCGGGCGCTCAGCCCCAGGGCCCGCAAGGAGGTCCGGGGCAGCGCCGGAGCTGGGATCCGAGTGGCTGCGCGGCCGGCCGGGGGCTCTTCCCGCCCCCGCGCCCACCCCACCCCCCCGCGCCAGACGGTGCCAGGTGGGGGGAGCGTCCCCGCCCCCACCTCCGGAGGTGGCGGCCCCACGCGGCCCAACAAGCTGCCGTTGTCCCGCGGGCCCCGGGCCCGGCACACTGGGGCTTTGTCCAGCCCCCCGCCGCGACCCACGGTGGGGGGGGCCCCACATGACCGAGGGGGTAGGAGGAGCCTGCGGCGGCGGCGGCGGTGGCGGCGGCGGCGGCGGCGGCGGCGGCTCCACCACCATTTCCCTCCCTCGCCGGGGGTCGGCGGGCGGTGGTGGCGGCGGCGGCGGCGGCGGCGGCGGCGGCGGCGGCCGGGCAGGGGCCCCTGTTCTCCGCCAGGCTGCAAGCGCCCGGCCTGGGCCCGCAGAGCAGCTGCGACCCAAGCGCTCTCCGGGCGGCGAGCTGGGGGTGCGCCCGGACCCCCGCCCCCGGGATCATGGGGAATGGCATGACCAAGGTAGGGGGGCGGGGATCGCGCAGTCCGCACCTGGCCGCCCCCAGCCCCGCCGGGGCGCAGGCTCTGCCTGGGTCGCTGTGCCCGCCTCTGACCTTCTGGCCCTGAGGCTCTGTGTGTCTAGATCTCGGTCTCCTGGTGACTCTCTGACCCTGCATCCCTGTGTCTCTCTGCTCACGTCTGTCTCTCTGGGTGTCCTGGCCTCGCTCTCCCTGTGTCTCTGTCTCTGCCTGTTTCTGTGACTCTGTATTTCTTGTTGGGTCTTTTTGTGGCTCTCTGTCACTCCCACACGCTATGTCTCTGAGTCCCTTTCCCTGTCTCCAGGTGTCTCTGTCTTCCTTGTCTCTGATTCCTTGGACTCTCTCTCTGGTGCTGTTTCTCCGTCCTTTCCCCTCTGTCTCTGCATGACCCTCCTTCTGTCCCTGCCTTCCCACCTCCCTCGGAATTCCCCACCACCCACCTGGCAAGTCCATCTCTCTCCCTGTCCCTCCCCCACCCCCGCACAGCGTGTTCCTCTTCCCTCCCTGCTTCAAGCTCTCACCCCTACCCAAGCTGGCCTCCCCTGGTGCCCCCCTCCTATCCTCCCTAGCCCCTCTCACAGAGTCCAGGCCCAGGAGGGGGAGGAGATTGCTGCCTGAGTCCTGAGGTCCAGACACCTGGTCATGGAATGGAAATGGGCTGTGGGCCCCCAGCTAGGTAATGGGAAGTGGTGCACCCCTACGCCACTGACCCCAGCCTGTCTTTCCTGTAGGTACTTCCTGGACTCTACCTCGGAAACTTCATTGGTGAGCACTGCCCACTCTGTCCCAAGGCTGTGGCACTCTGCCTGTCCAGGCCCATGTCCACCATTCATGCTGTGGCCCACGCACCTTGGAAGCACTCAGGAATGGGGCCGGGGGCAGGGAAGCAATGCCAGGCTGGGAGGGAGAAGGAACTCATGAGGACTAAGGGATATGTAGGATAAGTGTCCCTAGTGCACAGGGCTCAAAACACCTGTCAGATGTCAGGCAAGTCTGCACCTGCTCTGAGCTCCAGCCTCTCCCCCAGCACATGGCCCACTCACCTCTCCAGGCTCTTACAGCCCTGAGGTTCCGGGTTGAGGTCTGTTCGGGGTGCTGCTTCTAGCTGGGAAACCAGGAACCTTACCCCTACAACCTTCTACACAGAGGGGAGGTTTCCGGAGACTGGATTGTACCCAGAAACTTGTTAGTGAGCGCTGCCCATTCCATCCCAAGGCCATGGCCCTCTCCCTGTCCCAGGCATGTGCTAAGAGACAGGCTGATCCTGAGACTCCACACTTTTCCACCTGGAGTCAGAGAAAGCTTCAGAGAGGAAGGGGCATCTGCACCAGGGCAGGGCTTTCCCCACCCATCCCTACCCCCCTACCCCCTGCCCTGGCATTGATGCCCCACTCTCGTGAATCTGATCTCCTCCTCTCTGGGAGCCACCTCCGCTGTTCACACCCCTTGATTTCTGAGTATTGAGCTAAGGAAACTCTGGACCCTCTTGAAGTCTGTAGCCCCATGAGGGCAGCGGCCATGAAGTTGCCCATGAACCCCCATGCCCAGCCAAGGCTGCACATAGTAAACACACAGGAAATGTGTTGAATGAAGTAGACTTACGGAGAGAAAGAGGATATGTGTTATTTATTCTGATTCTAAAAGACCCCCATACACTGGAATTCCAGCCCCTAGAGACAGCCACTGATATAAGTGTGAGGTTTAGCCTTGGGTCGGTTTTCATACATATTTGTGAATGCAGATGTAACATTTAAAACAAAAATGGAAGACTACTCTGCACGCTGTTCAGTCACCTGTTTCCTATGTAATAATGCACTGTGGACATGCTCACACATCAGCACAGAGAGGTCTTTTCTAGTCATCGGCTGCACAGTATTCAAGTATGGATACACCATTATTTATGTAGCTTTCTCAGGGTGGATGTTTAGGTTGCTCCCACTTTTTAACAATTTCTCGTGTGTTTACTGTTATGAGCAGTACTGCAGAGAACATCTTCTACACACAGCTTCTGGGTGAGCAAACCTTTCTGCAGACAGAATTCCTGGCTCCATCAAAGATATGCCAGGAAAGGGTGTTTGCTGTGGAAGGAACTCCAGGGGCAAGGCTGGGAAGGGGCTGGGCTGCGACTTGTGGGTGCCCCAGCAACAAGACTGAAGCCTAGGGGTGCGGTGGGACCTGTCAGACCAGGAGCAGGAGGGGGCCAAGGAGCAGGGGGCTGGCAGAAGGTGGGACAAAGTGGAGAGGGAGGGGTGGGGAGGGGAGCTGGGCAGTGAGCTCCCACCTCTCTTGGCCATCAGGGACATGTGAGTAGCACCAATCAGACAGGCTCAGGCATTTCATTTCTTTCAGATGCCAAAGACCCGGACCAGCTGGGCCGGAACAAGATCACACACATCATCTCTATCCACGAGTCACCCCAGCCTCTGCTGCAGGTACTCCTTACGCCTATCCTTTGGTGGTGTACAGGTGCAGAGGGGAGCTTCAGCAGCGCCCCCAGCACCCATTTCTCAGGTACTTACTATGTGCCAGGCCCTATACTGCCTCCCTGACCCATACTTGGCCATCCTGTTAAAAACTGCCTTGTTTTACATCAGCATCCTCATTTGATCCCTATTTGGCAACCGAGGCCCAGAGAAGTAAAGTAACTTGCCTAAGGTCACACAGCCAGGAAGCTAAGGAGCTAGGATTTGACGGTCAGAGCCCAGAGGCCTCACCCTGAACTTTAAAAAGGCCCCTCCACGGGCTTTCCATTGCCCAGCTGAATTGATGACTACAAATGGATGGTTCTGTGTTCTGCATCTTGTTGTGTAATCTTGGGCTGTGACTTTACCTGTCTGGGCTTCTGATCCCTCAGTCCCATCTGCCCCTAGAGGGGCTGCTGTGAGGATGCAAAGGGGCTGTAGGACGGTGAAGATGCTTTGCACACAGTAAAGCATGGCCCCCACCAGAAGGGTTGGTGCTGGTTTTATGGGAGTCCTGGAAAAGAGAGGGTAAGGTTGTTCTTTTTGGGGGGTGGGGGGAGTAAGGTTGTTCTAACCCAGAAAAGGAAAGTAGTAAATCCAGAACAGTTTCGTAATCATGGGCACAGGACTTTACCATTCTGAGCCTCAGTTGCCTGATTTGTAAATAGGAATTTTATAAATATTTATTTGAGAAAGAGAGAGAGGGAACGAGCAGGAGGGTAGAGGGAGAGAGAATCTCAAGTAGATTCTGCCTTGAGTGTGGAACCTAATGTGGGGCTCAATCTCACAACCCCGAGATCACGACCTGAGCGGAAACCAAGAGTCAGACACTCAACCAACTGCATTACCCAGACGCCCCTAAGATGGTGTTTTAATAACAGCAACTACCTTACTGAGTTGTTGAGCTCCACATCAAGGCCAACACATTACAGCCGATCTAGCAAAGTTAATCATATTCTTATCCCATAAATAGAGGCCCTTCCTCCTTATCTATTAGAGTGTGTGTCACCCACTAAATGGGGATAACTGCAGGTGGAAAAAGGCTCTGGAGATCTGAAATCCAGACAGGATTTGCTGTGTGACCTCAGATAGGTTCCTTCCGCTCTCTGGGCCTTAGTTTCTCCATGTGTCCATGTTGATGGTCTCTAAGAGCAACCTTCAATAATCTGGGATTCTCAGCGTCATTCAAACAAGAAACTTCCAGGTCAGTGGATCCTGATTTTGCTTTACAGGGCAGGCTTGTTTTGGAGGATTTGGAGTATGCAGTCACTCGATTGCACAGGGAAGGCTGTCAAGTCATGAATAGATTGACTAATGAAATGACTCCTTGCCAGATGAGTCCCTACTCCAGCAGCCTTCCCTTCTTCCCACGGGCAGCCCTGCCTCCCCATCTATCAGTGAATTTACCAGTCAGGGTTTGATAATGCCCAACAATCCCAAGGCCAAATGTGTTGCAAAGGGAAATTGCAAACCTTGCAAAAGAGGCAGGATGGTGTGACCTTGGGAAAAGTGAGGCAGAGAAGGGCTGGAATCTCACACAAAGCCATTAGCAAATGAGGACCTGGCCCGGGGTCCCTTAGCTAGGGCTGGTGGCAGGCCTGACACAGGAAGAGTCGTTTGAATATCAAAGGATTAAAAGAGGTCCTTGAGAAAAGTGATTCTTGGAACAGGATCCCAAATCATCCTATGATCTTGTGTGAAGGTTAAGCACCAAGTAAAGGATGTCATAGCCAGTTTGTGGGAGAAATTACTGATAATTCATCCCTTGATTATTTTAATAATTAGCACACAGTTTTATAGCCACAATTAATAGGTAGAAACTTATTTTCATGGTTTTTGTTTCTTCTCAAGATAATGAAATTTATTTTTTTTAAAGAATTTATTTATTTATTTGACAGAGAGAGATCACAAGTAGGCAGAGAGGCAGGCAGAGAGAGAGAGAGAGGAGGAAGCAGACTCCCCACTGAGCAGAAAGCCTGATGCGGGACTCGATCCCAGGACCCTGAGATCATGACCTGAGCCGAAGGCAGAGGCTTAACCCACTGAGCCACCCAGGTGCCCCTATTTTTGATAAGACCTTTAAAAAACCTTTTTGGGGGGATGCCTGGGTAGCTCAGTAGGTTAAGCAGCTGGCTTCAGCTCAGGTCATGATCCCAGCGTCCTGGGATCGAGCCTGCCTTTGGGCTCCCTGCTCAGCAGAGAGCCTGCTTCTCCCTCTCTCCCTCTGCTGATCCCCCTGCTTGTGTGGTCTTTCTCTCTCTCTCTCTCTCTCTCTCTCTCTCTGTCAAGTAAATAAATAAATAAAATCTTTAAAAAAGAAAAGGAAAATAAAAAATAGAAAACTTCAAAAGAAAAAAAAAAAGAGTCTGCCTTCGGCTCAGGTCATGATCCCAGGGTCCTGGGATCAAGTCCCACATGGGGCTCCTTGTTCAGCAAGGAGCCTGCTTCTCCCTCTCCCTCTGCCTGCTGCTGCCCCTGCTTGTACATGCTCTCTCTCACTCTGTCTCTATGACAAATAAATAAAAATCTTAAAACAGACCAAAAAAACACACCTTTTTCAATAAGTAATCTCTCTGTGTCCAACGTGGGGGTTCGAACCCACAACCCTGAGATCAAGAGGTGCATGCTCTACCGACCAAGCCATCCAGGTGCCCCTGTTTTGTCCTTTTTTTGTGTGTAATTTTGTAATCCTCATTTGGAGGAGAGTCACTGTTAGTGGCCCCTTCCTACCTATTAAATAAAAGATCCCTGAATTCTTTTTATCAAGTCCTTATGCCCAAATCACCTATGAGGTTAGAATACCAAAAGGTATCTCAGAAGCTTCTGGAACCGCAGACAGATAGAGCCAGGAGGCACTCAGCTGATATCTAGCCTCTTTGGATAGAGAGGGCAACAGTGGCTCAGAAAGGAGCAGGATCTGGGCTGGGGTCATGAGGTGCTTGGGTGGCCCAGACCAAGGCCGGCAGCACAGCCGAGGGCCCCCTACTGCCCATGTGTGTTTTGTACTTGCAGGACATAACCTACCTTCGCATCCCTGTGGCGGACACCCCTGAGGTACCCATGTAAGTTCTCTGGAGGAACCGAGAGAGGTGGTGGTGGTGGTAGGAGGGTGGGGGGTGGTCTGGGGGAGGACAGAGCGGACTCATGCCAGAAAGCTGTCCTGGGGAGCCTAGCACAAGTGCTCACTCAGACCTCTCTTTGCCTCTGTCCCAGCTATGCCCTTGCCTATGCCCCAGGCCAAGACCCTTAACCTCCCAGACCTCAGTGTCTTTAGCTGTGAGATGGGGAGAGTACTCTGCCTAAGGACCAGACGCCCAGCAGACTGGAAGGGGTCAGGCTCAGCCAGTTCCTGGCCCTGGAGTTAATACATCCGGGCTCCAGCCAGGCTTTGCCATTTTCTTGCTGTGTGACCTTGCACCAATGGCTTTCCCTCTCTGAGATCAGATGGTGCAGGTTGAGAATCCAGGACAGGGCCTGGTCTGTAACAGGGACTCAGAAAGCAGGATTTTTGTGTGTGTTATGAGCTGTAGTGCCTTCCCAGCCTGGGAGTGACCCAGATAGACACTCCTCCCAACCATGGCTGACCACCCTTGTCCCCAGGTGCTCTGCTTGCAGACCCCAGAGGAGTGGGACTCCTCTGTCTCCTCCCACGTGTCCTTGAAAGACCAAGATAAAGCCTCCATGAAAAGAGGATCCAGGGGACCCACAGGAGAGGTGCTCCTGCCTCTGTGATGGAATTTCTCATCATTGGCTGCTTTCACTACCTGAAATGTCCCCATTGTGGCTTCCCACAGCCTTGCACTTGCACTATCATACAGGCCCTGTTTGCTGCCTGGGCCAGCCGCCCTGAGGACCCTGGGCTCTTGACATCCCATCAGTGCAGAGGGGGATGACTCCTAGGAGACCTGCCCCCCAATGCTTGTTACCCTATTGCTTTCTTCTCTAGCAAAAAGCACTTCAAAGAATGTATCAACTTCATCCACTGTTGCCGCCTCAATGGGGGGAACTGCCTTGTGCACTGGTGAGTTAAGAGAGGGATGAGGGGAGCAAGTAAGGGACTGTCCTCCATCACACCCAAGCACTCACACTATGGGGAATTAGGAACCTGGGATAGACCTTCTCCAGCCCGTTGTCACGCATGACTGTCCGCCATTCATCTGATGGAGGCTGGTCAGGGGGGCTCCAATCAGGGCTCTGTCCCTTACCAGCTGTGTGGCCAAGGCCAAAGAGCTGTTTCTCCCCGAGACTCCCACTTGCTCATCTGTAAAATGGAGAAAAGACTGATACCAGATGGGCTAACCATAGGGAGTAGGTGAGGTCAGGCAGGTGGCCCTGCATCCTGAGTGTTCTTGCTCCCTCTCCTCCCCTTCATGCTTTTGAGGAAATAGGGCTGAGCAGTGGGGGACCCCAGGCTGGGAGACAGGGACTCACCCCAGTTGATATCATTCATCCCATAACTTCCCACTGAGCACCTAGCCTATGCTGGGTTCAGGGCGGCTCTCTCTCAGAGCCCTTGCCCTAAGAACAGCTCCTCCAGCCTGTCACCCTTTGCCCCTGCTTGCCCCACTCCAGCTGCACTAACCACCTCCCCACCCTTCAAATCCTCCAGCTCCCACCTCGTGGGCTTCATACACTGCCCAGAACATTCTTGACTGACCCCTACCCACCTTTTAGGACTCAGCTTGATGTCACTTCCTCGGAAACCCCTTCCCTAATCCCTCCCCAACCCCTCCATTACATTAAAACCTTTTCCTATATGATCCCTTAGCCCCTGGACTCCTCATTGGAGCAGTTATCCCTACCCAAAATTGTTTCCCTGGTTAGTGGCCTTCTCTCCCAACCCTCCTGAAAGCCCTGGGACAGACCATGTTTGTTTTATTCCCCACCATATCTACAGTACCTGACAAATAACAGATGGTCAGGAAACGTTTGCTGAATGAATGAATGAAGTTATTTTCCCACTCAGGCCTCTGATGTGGGAGAGTGCCCGGGGGATACTCCAGGCAGAAGGAACAGCATGGGCAAAGGAAGTGGGAAAACAGGTCCTGGCAGGCTCTTTGGGATGGGAGCTCAGAGGCAAGGACGAGAATGAGGGCAGGTGGGAGAGCTGAGGTGGGGAGGGGGTGTCTGGGAGCAGGGCATGGAGGAGATTGGGCCTTACCTGAAGCCTGGGGGTGGGGGGTGGGTATCCCAGCTTTGCAGGCATCTCCCGCAGCACCACCATCGTGACGGCCTATGTGATGACTGTGACGGGGCTAGGCTGGCGGGACGTGCTTGAAGCCATCAAGGCCACCCGGCCTATCGCCAACCCCAACCCAGGCTTTAGGCAGCAGCTCGAAGAGTTTGGCTGGGGCAGTTCCCGTAAGGTAGGGGCTGGGGCAGAGGCAGGAGCTGGGCAGGGCTGGGAGACTGCTTCCCGCTTGAGTGGAGCACTGATAGGAAAGAAGTTAGCCTGTGCTTCAGACCTGACGGGAGATTTTCTGGGGTCTCGAACTCGCGACCCCTGAGCTAATCTAGCCTCTAGGTGTATTTTCTTTGGTCAGCCAGATGTTTTCTTTTCCTTTTTAGTTTAGTATTTGGATGCCTTTGGGCTAGACTATGGACCCTTCAGTTTGACCACGTCCCAGCACTGCCTTCTCTATCTGCCTGGAACCTGGAGGCATTTGAATGTTTGACCCCTTTGGGGAGAAATGTCCATTCCCTTACTCCACCCCTGGGTCCCTGATAAGGCCAAAACCTCTCCTTCTTTTATACCCACTGGGCGGATAGCCAAGAGGCCAGTGTGGAGGGGGTTGCTGCTCAGGGAGGAGGACTCAGGTGGTCCCCACTGGGCTGGGGGCGGGCGTCGCTTTAGCAGGTCTGGGAGATGGAGTGTCCAAGGCGAAGTGTGGTCCAGGAGAGGGAAGGGACTTAGAGGAGGAGGGGGCTCAATGCGGGCGAGGGAAACTCGGAAGGGAAGGGGAGAGGATGCTCAGGAAGGGGAGGGGCCTAGCGAGGGGTGGGGAGCTCGCGGACCCGCGGAAGCGACGAGGACCGGGGAGGGGACCGGCCGGCAGCCCGGCACCGACCGACCCCTGGCCCCCTCCTCCTCCCCCCCACCCCCCAGCTCCGCCGGCAGCTGGAAGAGCGCTTCGGAGAGAGCCCTTTCCGCGACGAGGAGGAGGTGCGCGCGCTGCTGCCGCTGTGCGCGCGCTGCCGCCAGGGCCCTGCGCCGGCGCCCGCGGCCCCGGCGCCGCACTCGGCCGCCTCCGAGGGAACCCTGCAGCGCCTGGTGCCGCGGCCGCCCCGGGAGGCCCACCGGCCGCTGCCCCTGCTGGCGCGCGTCAAGCAGACTTTCTCTTGCCTCCCGCGGTGTCTGTCCCGGAAAGGCGGCAAGTGAGGATCCCGGCCCGCCGTGGCGCCCCTCTTCCTAACGACCGGTCCCCTTCGGGGCTGTCTGGGCCTCCCTCGGCCTCCTGGACGGTCCCAGAGCCTGTGGGAACCCCGCGGCGCCCCGAGCCCTGCCCCTGATGCCCGCCCTGCTTGTCTGCGTCTGCAGTCTGTGTGTCCTCCATCCGTGCGTCTCTGTGTCTAAGCCGGCCTGCTGCAGCCACTTGGTGCCTTAGTCCTTGGGCTGGGGGGAGGGGGCACCCGGGCCTCCACCCTTAAAGGCAGCGGGAGTGGGAGTGGGTGGGGGTGGGGGGGTTGGATGGGCCTGGAGGATATTAAAGAGACACAGAAGCTGTCTGTCTGAGCTCCTCCTAGTCATTCAGCAAGGGGAAGGGATGCAGGACTCTGCGTGGGGCTGGAGCTTGCAGGACACAGGGATGGGAGGGGGCTGGCATCCCCAAGGGTCTGGAGGAGTCCGCCACCTCCTCAAAATCGCTCTGGGCAGGGCTGAATTCCTGGACTCGGGTTTACTGCCTGACCACCCCATCCAATCTCTCCCTGAAGCCCTGGTCTCCTGAAAAGGCCCCTGAATCCCTCCTTCTCTCTGAACCCTTTTGCCCTCTAAGCTCTTCTCCATGTCACCAGCTCCCTCCTCTTCTCTACTCAGAAATACTAGCTGGTAAGCTGTCTGAATAGTGCCTCCTTCATGCCTGACTTTTTAAATGCATGAATTCCCTTCATCTCTCGAGGAAACTGAGGCTCAGAAAGGGTAGGCAGCTTGCCTGAGGACAGCTGGAGTAGGGGAGGCTGGATTTGACCCTAGGCAGTCTGTGTCCCATGGTGGCTGTTAAGAAGTAGTTCCTTGGTGACCGTTTAATCGGATTATTACAGGCCTTTTGGTGGTGACTTATATAAAGTTCTTTATATATTTTGCATATTAACTCCTTATTGGATGTTTCATTTGCAAATACCTTCTCCCACTCAAGACCCTTCCCACCTAGAGCTTCAAGGCCAGGGGGCAGCCATTGAGGAGGGAAGGAAGGCCTTGGGGCAACCCCAGCAAGCAGCAAATGGACTCGAGTTGAACAGAGGTCATCCGAGCTGAGTTTTCTGAACTAAAAGTAACTTGGAGTTGAGAGGGGTCTGAAAAAACTCCAATCTAATAGCCACCTGACTGGGGTCCCTGTTATGCACCAAGCACCCTGTTCAGGGCTGTGGAGGAAGCCCAGATGCCAGTATAGGGGTGAGAGGATGGACGAAATAATCCTCATCTGCTGCCCAGCCTCCTTCTCAGGAAACTGAGGTTGATGTCCGAGGTCACCAGCTGGCAAGTGGTGGGGCTGGGATTCTAATCCAGACAGTCTGGCTGGAAAGTCAAGGGAACCCCATCCTCCTAATCACTATGACTCTGCCACCCAGAAAAATGAAAAGATTGTCTGACACATTTAAGATTCCCACTTTGATGTAATTATTACACTTGGACTTGATCCTATGAAATGCTTTGCTCCCCCCACCTCACCCCACCCCCCCGCCCCTGAGCCCTACAAGTGGGTCTGAATTGTGTCTGTAACTGTAGAGGGGTCAGAACTGAGTGGCTGCTGGGTTGGGAGAACAGAGGGTGGAGAGCACGAAGAAGATGTCCCCGACATGTGCACAAGGAGGGTAGTACTTCCAGCCTCTGGTCAACACTGACCAGGCATCCAACTCTGTGCTCATTCGGAGTTTTAGTTTCCCCATGTACACAACAAAGGGTAGAGCAGTCCAAGCTTCTTAACCTCTTTCAAACTGCAAACTCCCTTTGACAGTTAAATGAAAGATGCAAACCCTAGAAAAATGTATATACACGAAAAAAAAATTGTATATACTTTCTGTGGGGAGTGGGTGTCCCTAAACCCCAGGTGTAAGCTGTTGGGAGATAGTGGGGGGCACTGTGTAGTGTCCTGAGCTTTGGGGACAGAGAGACACAGGTTCAGGTCCTGACTGCCTCCGAGTACTAGCTCTACGACCTTGTTACAGGGCTTTAACCTCTCTGAGCCTTATTCTTCTTACTAATAAAATGGGTAGACTCTTCTCACATGTTGTGGTGAGAACCCACTGAGACCCTGTAGGAAAGGCTTTGGCCTGGCCCACACCCTAGTGAGCCATCAGTGGATGAGGACTCCCAGTATTTAAGGAAGTATTTCTCCAAGTGTAGCTCATGGACCACCTGGATCAGAATCCCACGGGAGACCTGGTTAAATACAGATTACTGGTTTCTTGCCCAGAAAGTCTTTTTTTTCTGCAGATCTGGTATGGAAGCGAAGAGTGTACATTTTAAACTAGTCTCTGCCTCCCAATTCTGATGGGAGTTAGTCTAAGAAGCACTATGGCTTTTACCTGTACAGTCCAGGCGCTGAAAAGAGCCTGGATTGTACAGGTAAAAGCCATAGTGACTTCACCATAGGCTGGGAAGTACAGAGAACAGGTGCACCGGTGGCGCAAGGGACGCCTCTGGGAGACCGCCGGGGCCCCTCTCCAGGGACGGACAGATCCCTGGCTACCCTCCCCGTACAGTCCAATGGGTACCCTCCAGTGGGTCGTGGCGTCCCACCGTGCCTCTAACTGGCCCCTCTGTGCGGCGCGACACCCTCCGGGCCAGGCTACCACAGAGAAGAGCGAAGGAGTAGGGCCTCCCGAGTCAGGGGGACAGAAAAGAAAGCGAAACTCGAACATCCAGAACTTTCGCATTCGCCGCTTCCGCGCACCATTAGGTGGTGGCTTCGCGATTCCCTGTCGCGCCGGGGTCCCAGCCGCCGCGCGCCCCAGACCTGGCCGCCGGCGCCCTGCGTTCCGGACGGCCGGCGACCCCTGGCGGAGGGAGGCAGGGAACTTCCCCGACGTTAGGCGACCGATGGCGGGGGCCGGGGGTCCCCTGCGCCTCCGCGACTGGCTGGTGGCGCAGATCGAGAGTGGGCGCTACGCGGGGTTGTGCTGGGAGGACGCAGACAAGACCCTCTTCCGTATCCCCTGGAAGCACGCGGCCCGGCAGGGCTACCGGGCGCAGCAGGACGCGGAGCTCTTCAGGGTAAGGGGGCGGGAGAGGCGGGACGCCGGGGCTGACCCGCGCGCTGTGTGACCTGGGGCCACTCGCTCGCCCTTAGCCCCAGCGGTCTCAAGGTTGCGGAGCGTGTTGTGCATATACGGGAGACATATACGGGGAGCAACCAGCCAAAGGTGCTATATACGAGCACCATCCGGACCTCCGGGGCCTCTCCTCCCTCCTCCCTCCCCATCCCCGGGAAACTGGACGCCAATGACAGGATTCCCACAACCTCCCCTCTGCAAAAGTGCCCATCCCAGCAGCCTGGGAACGTGTTCTGTGCTTCCCCACACCAGCCCTTTTCAGGGATCTCCTCCTCCCGGGATGCCCTCCCCTGCCTCAGTCCTCATTAACTTCAAACTCCTTCTCTTCAGCATTGAAATTCTGGAATCTCTCCCCTGAGTAATAAGCAACCAACTGCCATCAGCCCCCCCCCCCCCCACACACACACCGCAAACACCACAGGCCCTCCAGCTCCCACTTCTCTGGCCTCCCCTCTCCTTTCACAGGCTGAAGGGCCTGGTCATCAGCTCTGTCACTCCTGGCCCCCAGTTCCTGACCCCCCTACCCCTAGTCTGGCTTCTGTCCTTCCTGCTAACATCACTAGTTGCCAAATCCAAAGATCCCATCACTGTCATCCTTGACCCCTGGATGGGTCTGGGCCTGGTGGACCCTTCCTTCTCGAAACACTCTCACTTGGTTTCCAGAATCTTCCCCCACCAGCACCCCAGCTCCATTTTCCTCCTACCCTGCTGCCCCTCCCTTTCTCAGCTTGCCCCCTCCTCCCCTCCTCTTTGGGTGCTCTCAGCACTGCTCCAGGATCCCCCCCCCCCACTTCATAGCTTACTCCGTCGTCCAGGGCCTCCACATGAGCCCCACAGTTCCCAGCCTCCCCTCCAGACCCCAAGCCTGCTGTTCTAAAGGCCCCAGAACTCTCCAACTCAGCACCTCGTCAGTACCACACTTAACATCTCCCCTTGACAAACTTGTGTGTGTCCCCAAATGGAGGATGGCACCGATTGTCACCCAGACCCCAGGGGCCAGGCACCTGAACCCTGGCCTCTCCCCTGACTTCCAGTCTCGTTCCACTCTGTCCCCAAGCTGTAGAAGCTTTTCTACAGTCCGTCTGCTTGGACCCATTCCCACCATCTCTCACCAGGACAATCCCAGTGACCTCAAAGAGCGCCACGCTTCCCCCTGGCCCTTACTTCCCCACTCGGTCTTCCAGGGAGATCTTCCTAAATGTAAATCTTGCCTTGACACTTCCCTACTCAGAATCCTTCTTTGGCTCCCCATTGCTCTTGTAAAAAAGATCCAACTCCTTACCAAGACGTCAGAGCAGTGCGTGAACTGCCCCTCCCTGGCCTCATCTCTCCCCACCCTTCCCTTCCCTGGCTTTAGACCTGCCCTGACAGTCCTTTCAGTTTCTAAATGCTTCATATCTCTCTCACTGTTAGACCTTTGCGCTTGCTGTCCCCCTGCCTGGGTATCCACTCCTCTTCACCTTGACCTGGCCAACTGCCATCATGCTCAGCTGAAACGTCTCCTCAGGAGCCTTCCCTAACGCATTCATCGGTCGAATGCATTTATTAAGCTCCAACTCGGTGCTTTTCCTAGGCCATCCCTGATTCCTTGTTTCCTCCACTGGAACAACTTCCCCCACAAACACACTGCCTCCAGCTACCCGAATGTCGAGGGTCATGACCCTGAGCTCAGGGCAAGGCCCACAGAAGACGCTCAGTGAGTGTTGAACAGGGAGTTACATGGCCTGTCCCTTAGGATGGAGTGCTGTTCAGAGGAAGGAGAGAATGCAGAATGCAGAGAAGGAGAAGCAGACTCCCTGCTGAGCAAGGAACCCAAAGCAGGACTCGATTCCAGGACCCTGAGCCGAAGACAGAGGCTCAACTGACTGAGCCACCCAGGCATCCTGCTGGGAGTGTTCTCTATAACATCTAATCTGTTGCTCCTGGATGCTTCTAGATGCTGCATAGACTCTGTAGTGGGCATCCATGACACACACACATCCCTATCCACTTTCATAGGGATGGACACAGGTTTGCTCTCCAGCACCAAAAGCAATGTTAGAGTGAATATCTTGCCCCCTCCCCCATGAGCCTTCGTGAGAATTCCTTTGGAATTGGAACTTCTGCTCACAGGGTATATTTAGACTTATTTTGACAAGACATGCCTGATTACCATCCAAAATGTCTGTACCATCCCATGCCCACCAACAGTGGCCACACCCCACCACCTCCCAGCATTATCCAACTCACAAAATATTTTGTTGGCTTAAAGGTGATAGCTCACTTTTTCTTTTTAAATCTAAGTAGGTTCCATACATGGGGTTTGAATTCACAACCCTGAGATCAAGACCTGAGCCGAGATCAAGAGTCAGACACCTAACTGACCAAGCCACCCAAGCGTCCCAATAGCTCACGTTTTTATTCTGACACTAATGAGTTTAAGTACATCCTCATATGTTTGTGGCCTTCTGGCTTCCTCCTGCCTAAACCACCTGTTCTTGCCCTTTGATAAGAATTTTTTTTAAAGATTTTATTTATTTACTTGACAGAGAGAGAGCACAAGAAGGGGGGAGCAGCAGGCAGAGGGCAAGGGAGAAGCAGGCTCCCCAGCTGAGCAGGGAACCCGATGCGGGGCTCGATCCCAGGATCCTGGGATCCCCAGGCACCCCAATAAGAATTTTTTCTTTAGGGGATGCTCTCTGTTTCCTGTTGGTTTGCAAAGTTCCTTGTATGTTCTAAAATTATCCCCTTGCTGATTTCAGACATTGACATTATTTTGCCTTGTCTTTGGGGGGGGGGGTCAGGAAGGCATTCTGTCCCCCTGGAGGTGTTTCCCCTCCTTATCTCCCATTAGCTTCCACTTTCATCTCTCACCTTTGGCTTTGAAATCATATGGAGTCCACTTTGTATGAGGCAATAGGTCAGGATTGAATTTTATATTTCTCCAGATAGCAAATCATGCCATTATTTCACATCCCATCATCCTATTTTTTTTAATTTTTTAAAATTTAAAAGAATTTTTATTTTTTTTTAAAGATTTTATTTATTTATTTGACAGAGATCACAAGTAGGCAGAGAGGCAGGCAGAGAGAAGAGAGGAAGCAGGCTCCCTGCTGAGCAGAGAGCCTGATGCGGGACTCGATCCCACGACCCTGGGATCATGACCTGAGCTGAAGGCAGAGGCTTTAACCCACTGAGCCACTCAGGTGCCCCCCATCATCCTATTTTTAAAAAATTGATCATAATTCACAACTTGAAATATAATTATTTCCAGTTAGCTGTTCCCAGCTGTTTTCTCTCATTAGACTTGAGTTTCGGGAGAGCAGGGACCATGTCTGTCTTGTTCCCCATTTAGTCCCCTGCCCCTGCCTGGGGCCTGGCACACAGTAGGAGCTCGAGGAATATGGTTGGATGGAGGGAGGGAAGAACAGAGAAAAGGATGAAGGGGCAGAGGGACAGAGGCTTGGAGGGAGGGAGAGAAGAGTGAGAAGCAAGATAGGCCCCCCCTTCCTCTGCATGGCACCAGCCCCCTCTCCCAGGTTACCCCTCCCCAAGTGCCCCTGCTCATCCCCAGGCCTGGGCCATACACAAGGGCAAACACCTAGAGGGCATCGACAAGGAGGACCCCGCCACCTGGAAGACCCGACTCCGCTGTGCCCTCAACAAGAGTGCTGACTTCTGTGAGGTGCGTGAGTGCAGCCAGAGGGACAGTTCCAGCCCCTACAAGGTCTACAGGATCATGGCCCCCGGTGCCCATGGCCCAGGTACCATCCTGCCCTTGGCGGTAGTGGCTGAGGATGGCTCTCTGGGCAATAAGGACCTCACGTTGCCCATCTGTAATGGGGGGCTTAGTAAGCTTAAACTCATGGCCTGGTAAATACAGAAGGACCTGTAGACATTCAGTTTATCTTCCCATTAGAAAAAGAGGAAACTGAGGCCCGGAGAGAGGTGGGCCCCGCCTGAGATCATGCCGTGGTCCTCATGTGGGATCACCTCTGTTGGGGGGCTCCCGTTAAGGCTCAGAAAACAACAGCCTGCCTCTTGCTCCATCCAGGTGCCAGAGCTTGTGCTCCCCCTGAAAAGAACATTCCACGGAAGCAGCAGGAGCCCCCTGGAGAAGTGACAGAGCTGGCCTGCGGGACAGACCAGGTCAGTTGTCCTTCAAGCCCCCCGCAGTCTTGCCAGCTCTGTCACCTATCCCCTGACCTGCCCTCAGTGTTCTCTGGCACTGCCATCTGGCCTGTCCTCTCCCCCAGCTGTGCTCCTTCCCTGCCTGCCCTCTCCTCCGCCCATGTCCCTCCCGCCAGCTCCACCTCTTCTTACCTGGGCCCCAGCTGCCCCCGCTATCTTCAGCCCCGCCTCCTGTTCCCTTTGCCTCCGTCATCTCTGGGTCCCCCTGTTCTCTCCTCCTCCACCGTCTTCAGCTCCATCACCCCCTGCAATCTCTTCCCTGACATTCACCCCTGGTCCCTGTCATCATCAGGTCCACCACTCTGTCCCCATCAGATGCAGTTCTGGCTCTGCATTTCCCTCCCCTTCAACCCTTCCAGCTCTCTTGCTGTTGCCATCACCCCATCACTCTGTCTGGATCACCCCCATTATCACCAACCCCCCTACCATCTGTGCTTCATTGCTGTGTCCCCACTCCCCCACCAGCCTGGTCCAATCCACTGTCCCTAGTGTCTTCTTCACCATGCATTCCATATAATGTCTCCCATCAATGTCACTTCTATCCCCCCCACCTCTATCACCTCTGTCCCATGTCTATCATCTCTATCACTTCTGTCACCATTCTATCACCTCTGTTCCCCATCTCTATCACCTCTGTTCCCCATCTCTATCTGCTCTATCCCCTCATCTCTATCTCTTCTATCCCCCCACCTCTATCTCCTCTGTCCCACCATCTGCTCATTTGCTCCTTAGCGCTTCTCCCCCAGCACAGTGAGCTTCATCTCCGACCCCATAACCTCCAATAACTCCATCAACCCTTTACCTCTATGAGGGACAGGGTCTTAAGCTCTGAAACCTCAAAGTCTCTATCGATCCCAACTGGCCTGCAGTCTGCCCAGACTTCCCTCTGCCCTAGCGAGGACAGTCTGGGAACCCCTGTGGCCCACAGTCTCCTCTCCCACCCTCATAACCCTCTCTTCCAATGGCCAGGATGATTCCAGATCAACCACAGAGGATAAGGACACCAAGCAAGCCCCCAGGCAGACCCAGCAGGGCTCCCTGCCACCAGCAGCTTGGCTCCCAGCCCCTCTGGCTGACCACAGTAAGGACCGGATCTCCTCAACCAATCCTGCCTCCTCTCTGTCCTCCTGCAGGACCTTGACCTGGGGATCGAGAGACCCAGGGTGAGGTGTTGCCTGACAGCTTCCCCTCCTTCCCTAGGGTACCAGGCACAGGACCCTACACACCACTGGAGCCCCTTGCTCTCTGAGGACTTCAGCAACCCTGGTGAGAAATCTCAAGGCCCTCCCCTCTGACCAGTGTGCAGAACTGGGGAGAGCCAGAGGTCAGGGCCTGCTACCCTGTGTCTTTCCCCGAAAGTACCCAGCCCTGATAACAACAGCTAACATTCATTGAGGACTTAGATTACGTCAGGCATCTTTCGAAGCTCTCCCAGCTGCCCTGTGAGATAGATACTGCCATCATCCCCACTTCGTACTTACAGAAACCCGGCACAGAGGTTAAGAACCTGGCCCCAAATCACACAGTTGGTAGCCCTGGGGGTTACTAGTGGGTCACAGCTCCTAACTGGCGGTGAGACATCAGTCTCCAAGGGCCTAGCTGCAGAGCCCCCAGCTCTAACTGCTGAGTATCCTGCTTGCCCCTCACATGGATCGTACTGTGTTGTTGTTGTTTCCATCAGCATTAAAATATTTGCTGGGAAGCAGGGACACCTGGGTGGCTCAGTTGGTTAAGCTGCTGCCTTCTGCTCAGATCATGATCCTAAGGTCCTGGGATGGAGTCCTGCCTTGGGCTCCTTGCAGGGAGACTGCTTCTTTCTGCGATTCTGCCTGCTTGTGCGGGCGCTCTCCCTCTGAAAAATAAATAGATAAAATCTTAAAAAAAAAAAAATATTCGCTGGGAAGGAGCCCCTAGAATCCCAGAGGTTAGGACAGGCCCTACAGATGGCCCCAGACCCTATGCTTTTGACCATGGAGCTCAGCTACCAGTTCATTTATACCGGAAGCTGCTGCTATTACTACTGGCATTGGCGCTACTACGAGAATTAGAGAATTATCGTTCATCCGGAGGAAGCACCCAAAACTCCCGAGGCGGGGGCAGGCAGGACCTGGGTGGGGAGTGGTCAGTGCTGGGGCTGCCAACCCCGGGCGCACCCCCTCTCCCCACCCCGCAGATTGCTGGCTGCACGTGCGGCTGTTCTATGGCGGGAAGCTGGTGCGCGAAACCACCACGCGCGTGGCCGAGGGCTGCCGCCTGAGCCCTGGGGCGGTCACCGCGGCGGAGCACCTGCTGGGGCCGCCAAGACGCATGGCGAACGTGCGTCTCCCGGAGCCGCCGCCCAGCGCCGGCGTCCTGGAGCGCTTGCTGCGGCACCTGGAGCGGGGCGTGCTGCTGTGGGTGGCCCCCGAGGGCGTGTTCGCCAAGCGCTTGTGCCGGGGCCGCGTGTACTGGCACGGCCCGCTCGCCCCGCACCGCGCGCAGCCCAACAAACTGGAGCGTGAGCGCACCTGCCAGCTGCTCGACACGCTACTCTTCCTCGAGGGTAAGAGCACGACGGTGGGGCCGCTGGCAGCGTGGGACAGAGTGGCTGGGCGCGAGGGGCGTGGGCAAAAGCACGGGAACAGAGAAGGGGGGCACACGAGATGTGAGCGCCAGGGAACGAGCTGATGGATTCTGGGTTTGGGGTGGACGTTGAAACAAAGGATGTGACACACGAGCCCCAGGAAAGGGAACGAATACGGGCGTCGGGGGACCTGGGCACGATATAGACATAGACTTATGAGGAGGGTAGGCACGGGGCAGGCTTGGGGCATAAGACTTGGGATGCTAAGCATAGCTGGGCATTAGGGCACTGGGCACTCGATAGATATAGGTGAATGGCAATGGGCATGGGGTGAGCACAGGAGCACAAGGCACAGGGGATGCACCCTGGAAGTGGACACAGATGTGAGACATGAGACAGGCATAGGGATGTGGAGGTGGGCATAGGGCGTGGGCATAGGGCATGGGCACATAATGGGGATGTGGCCTTATCGGACATGGGCATGGGATAGAAGCACAAGGTGGGCACCAGCTAGGATTCCCAAGCCCCCAATCTTGGTGCCCATAGAATTGCGCGCCCACCTTCAGGACGGTCTCCAGGAGCCCGAGTACCAAATCCGTCTGTGCTTTGGTGAGGAGTACCCAGGGCCGCCAGACCAACCGGAGGAGCGGCTCATCATGGCCCACGTGAGTCATCTCCCACTCCAGTGAAGAGCCACACCTTCCAGGCACCGCCAGCAGCCCCTTACTGACTCCGTCCAGTCCCCAGCTCCTGACCCGATGACCCTCGGGTCTGTAGGACTCTGCACATAAAGTGCCTGTGGGGTGGGACTGTCACCAGGTGGTGACTCCCCACCAAAACACAGGGGGCGCTAACTGAGAGAGCTCATTGTCCTACCCCCACCCCCACAGGTGGAGCCAGTCTTCGCCAGGGAGCTCTTCCTGCACTGGAAGCGCCACTATAGTGGTGTCCCAGCATCAACAACGGTGTCCCTCACCTGCTGACACAGCTGAGTCAGCAGTAAAGGGTCACTTGCTCCTCTCCTATCGTCCCAAGTCAGCACCCCTCCCGTGGGTGCGGACTCTACAGCAAACTTGCCCAAATTGCCAGTGGTCTTGGGGCTGCCGCCTACCCATCGGCCGGTCGGTGGGGACAGTGGAAGCCAATCCACGCCCTTCAACCTCTCAGCGGCAGAGATGCAGCCCCCGGAGCACAGCGCGTGGGCAGAGGCCTTGCAGCTGGACCTGGGAAGTCAGGAGGAAACCAAACTTGACCTTGAGGTTCTGGAAACAGCAATTAGGGCAGAAACAAAACCTCATAGCTCAGGGAGAACCCAGCAGGTCTGTGGTGGTATACTTGAGAGCCCACTTCACCTGCAACTGATGCATTATAAGGTTTGCTTAAAGCTGGGTTTACCGATAATTAGATCCTCAGGGATTAGAGTGAAGCCAGACAGTAACAGAAATGCCTGGCTTCTGAGGGGCTCTGAGTTTCCAGACCCTTCCTCCCACCTGCCACTAGTCTCTGTTCTTATGTGGGCAGGGAGGGATCTCAAAGCAGAAATTTGGCCTGAACTGGGGACTTGGGGGGTTGATAACTGAACCACCAATACCAGTGGATACTGTGTTTGGAGGAACCAAGGCTGACCCCCTAACACAGCCATAGGGCAGAAGCTAAGAGCAGAAGCAGGGGTCCAGCCCCTCCCCAGGCTCCACTGATCATTGTAAACTGCAAGCTGTAGGGAGTCCTTGAGAATTGGGAGGGAGCCCCTTCAACTATGAAGCCAGCTGACCCTGCCTTGGCAGAAAAGTCACTGTGTCCTGCCCCAGATATCAGACCTTGTTTCCGGTTCTGATTTCTGACTTTTTAAATAGGGATTCTCCTACAGATGGCAACATAATGAATCTCTTCTAGTGATACATGAATATGCTTTTATGGTGGGGAGGGACTGTATGCTTCGACGAAGGTCAATCAGATCACTGTTTCTTATTCAGCAAATGTTGACTGAGCACCTACTCAGTTTCCAGGCCAGTGCTGGACAAAACAGCAGGCCCCTGCTCTCTTGGGGTTCATAGCCTGTGTTCCAGTGGGCTCCAGTGACTGTCCCTATCCCTGCTTCTCTTCTGTAGAAGGTGTGGTGTTAAGGAGTTAGAGAATACTGGATTCAAATCCCAGCTTTGTCATTCACTAGCTGTGTGACCTCTGGCAAGTCACTAACCTTTCTGAGGCATAGATTCTCCATCTATTCAAAAGAAGCCATGAAGGGACACCTGGGTGGCTCAGTGGGTTAAAGCCTCTCCTTTCCGCTCAGGTCATGGTCCCAGGGTCGTGGGATGGAGCCCCACATCGGGCTCTCTGCTCAGCAGGAAACCTGCTTCCCCCTCTCTCTACCTGCCTCTCTGCCTACTTGTGATCTTTGTCTGTCAAATAAATAAATAAAATCTTAAAAAAAAAAAAAAAGAAGAAGAAGAAGAAGCCATGAAGGCCTGCAGAGCAGGGTTGCTCCAAGGAGTCAATGCAGAGAGAGAAGGCTAGTTGTCGGGCGGCTGACATGGAGAGTGGCACACAGTAGGTGTCCTCTGACTTGGGAACGTATGGGTAGGAGAACATGGGAGTAGGCTACCCCCGCCTCCAGAAGACCTGACTGTCCTAGGCTTCGCTGGCCCAAGGCTGCGGCTGATGGGGAGCCTCAGTTCAGAGTGATAATCCTGAGTCATGTCCAAACCCTTACTCTGCGCTAAACTCTTGGAGGGTGCTGGATGCTGTGTAAGGGGGCCTGTGGCCTCCTCACCACAGTACGGACAGCTGAAGGGTCGCCAGCTCCAGTTTAGAAGTGGGAAACTGAGGCTCAGCCAAAGTCAGGGACTTGCTTCAAACATCTGGGGGAGTAGTGGGGGAATGGCTCTGCCCAGATGGATGTCCTTCCCACATCAGTCACTAGAGGGCGCTAATGCTCACCATAAACAGAGCTAAGAGGGTAAGAATTGTGAGACCCCAGGTGCTGCACCCTGCTGGGAGTAGAAAGTAGACCCCCAGGCCTGAAAGAAAGAGAGGAGAAAAGGGGAGCTGGAGGTGGGGGCTTGAGGACCCCTGGGGCTTTTCCCACTGGGGGAGCCCCATTCTCCAGCTCACCCCTTTGAATCTACCTGTCTAGTCTCTCTCCTCAGCGTGCGTCTGTCTGTCTGCCCTGGATCTCTTGTGTCTGTTTTGTGTCTCTCTCTGCATCTTCCTCTCTCACTCTCTCTCCGTACACGGATTTCTCTCCGTGATTCTTTCTCTGTGCTGTGTGTGCGTGTCTGGCTCGGTGTGTCTCTGTTCTTTCTGCCTCGGCTTCATCTCTCTGAGTATGTCTCTGCCTTCACAGTTTGTCTTGTTATGTCTCTCCCTCTCTGTGTCTTTCTCTCTGGTTTTCACGGGCTCTGTCTTTTTTTGTTTCTCTGTCTCTGTCTCGCTCAGTTGCCTGTCCTGTCCCTCGCAGCCACCACCACCCAGCACATGGGGGCTCTGGATCTCGGTCCCTTCCCTCCTATCTCCTCTCCCCAGGCAGCAGGCTCACAAGCTTCCCAGTCCTGGCCTCCCTGCCCGCCCCTCTCAGGCCTGCGGGGAAGGGGGGCAAGGGAGGAAGGGAGGGCAGCCCGGTGGGCCCACCCCTTTTTGCCTTTCCAGGCTGGGAGGCTGGGCCAGTGGGCCTTTTAACAGGCCCCGGGCAGGCTGTGCCGGGCGGACACCAGCTCCAGACGCCGGGTGCCTGGCCCCTCCGTGGTCCCAGCAGCCGCCAGCCCGGCCAGCCCGGCCAGCCCGGCCCAGCATGCAGCAGCAACAGTCCCTACCCGGGCCCTTGGCCCCCGGGGCCGAGCCGACCAAGCCCCCCTACAGCTACATAGCTCTGATCGCCATGGCCATCCAGAGCTCCCCGGGTCAGCGGGCCACACTCAGTGGCATTTACCGCTACATCATGGGCCGCTTCGCCTTCTACCGCCACAACCGGCCCGGCTGGCAGAATAGCATCCGCCACAACCTGTCGCTCAATGAGTGCTTCGTCAAGGTGCCCCGCGATGACCGCAAGCCGGGCAAGGGCAGCTACTGGACGCTGGACCCCGACTGCCACGACATGTTTGAACACGGCAGCTTCCTGCGCCGACGCCGACGCTTCACCCGGCGAGCAGGTGCCGAGGGAACCAAGGGCCCTGCCAAGCCACGCCGTGGACCCCTCCGAGTGGGCAGCCAGGATCCAGGAGCCCCCGACGCCTTGACTGGCAGGCAGTGCCCATTCCCACCAGAGCTGCCAGAGCCCAAGGGCCTAAGCTTTGGGGGTCTGCTAGGGGCCTTGCCAGCTACCATGTGCTCTGCAACCCCGGATGCCGGGCCCCGGCCGCCCACAGAGCTCAAAGAGATGCCTGCACCTAAGCCTGCAGGCCCGGGGGAGCTCCCTGTGGCCCCCTCGTCTTCCCCATGCCCAGCGTTTGGCTTTCCTGTGGGCTTCTCTGAGGCCGAAGGTTTTAGCAAGACCCCCACGCCCATCTTGACCCCAGAGGCGGGCATCGGGGGCAGCTACCAGTGCCGGCTGCAGGCACTGAATTTCTGCATGGGGACCGAACCAGGCCTTGAGCACCTCTTGGCCTCAGCAGCCCCCTCTCCGGCACCACCCACCCCTCCAGCCTCACTGCGGGCCCCACTGCCCCTGCCAGCTGACCCCAAGGAACCTTGGGTCGCAGGCAGTTTCCCTGTCCAGGGAGGCTCCAGCTACCCACTAGGGCTGACCCCCTGCCTATACCGGACACCAGGAATGTTCTTCTTTGAGTGAAGTCAACGTGGCCTCGGGCAGTCCCTGCGGGGTCCCCCACCAACTACACCCTCCAGGCTGAGCCTGACTCAAGGATCTGGGGAGCTTTCAAGGGACCCAGGCCTGGCAAGCCAACGAGCGGGACAGGAAGCCAAGATTGGAGTAGTGAACACTCAGCCAGCCCCCGGGGCCTCCGGACAGACTTGAGGGAGAGGGGAGGCAGGGCCCTCTTGGGATTTACTCTGTGGCTCTCAGGGCCAATAAAACCAGTGTGACGATGAGGGTCAGCTTCATGGATGGTTGGGGGCTGAGGGCCGGGACGCCTGGCTCTGTGTGCGGTGGCTGTGGTTGTGGGATTGCGGGGACCCTGGATGGAAATGTCCCTTGTGAGACTTCTTTCTCCTGCTGGGGACTTTCTCAGGGAGTTTCCCAGGAAGGTGGAGGAAGGGGGAGCAGGGAATAAGGAAGAGAGGAAAGTGTGGCCAAGAAACACCCAGCAGGGCGTGGCGCTGGGCTGGCCTGAGGGGTTAATTCTCCAGTCCCAGGCTCTGTCACTCCGCACACCCCCCCAATTTTGAGTCGTCAGAATCACTGTGACCATGTGCGGCATTTATTCTGTCCTGGGCTTCTCTGTATCCTTTCACAGAGCCCTGTGCAACTTGGAATGTTATCCCCACTTTTACAGTGGGGGAAACTGAGGCTCAGAAAGTTTGAGGCTCACTAGATCTGACTCCAGATGGCAAATGAGTGGCTATACGCACAGCCCCTGTCCCACAGTCTGAGTGAGGATACAGGGGTGGTGCCCAGGGTAGGAGCAGAGCTGGGGGTGACCCCCAGAGCGGGAGGGGCTTTTATGAAATCCTGGAAGACCAGTACAAAAAAGGCACCCTGACCCCTTACACAGACAGGGAAACTGAGGCTCAAAAGGCAGGCACCAGTCCTCTTGTCTGCATTCCCCACGTGAATGGGGGCCTTGCCTGAGCTCCCAATTCTCCAAAGGCCTCCTGATGACTCTTTAAGAAAGCATTTCTGTCATGAGGGGAGTGGGTGGCTGTCCTGTGTATAGATCAGAAGTGACTGAGCCCTGACCTTTGGTCTCTTCTAGCCTCCCCCTTGGGCAGAAGCAGGAGAAATGGGTATACTCATGGCCCCTATCAGAGGAACAGACCCAGGGACGTGAAACCTCCCAGTCCCCACACCTTTCAATACCAGAGTCGCTGAGGCAAAGGGCTTCCTTCTGGAGGCTTGGTACCTCCATCTGGATCCTGGGTAGAGGGAGAAAAGAAAGAAGCCAGGGATACGGGGGGAAGCCCCTTTCTGGCATTTGGTGTAGGGGCCTGATGGGTCTTCCATCCCATGAGGTGACACCCAGGGGGCTGGAGACCCCTTGGTGGGGCAGATAGCCCAGTCCCTCCAGAGGCCCTCACTCAGGCAGGCGGCCATGCTGATTTCAGTCTCTGCTGCTCCTTCCTCTCTCAGCAGGTCCCCTGGGGCCTGGGCGGAAGCAAGCCCGGCTGGACAGTCCCCACTGTCTGGTTCCCACAGACTCTAGAGCCGCCAGCGGGGAGGAGGGACCTGCAGGGTCGGGGCTCACTGTGGCCGGAAGGGGTTGGGAAAATGCCTGGCCAGCTGTGGGGCCCCTCCCCACCCCGCACGCAGGACCCCAACCTGGAATCCATCTAGCAATGGGGAGAAGAAGAGAGGGTCTGTCCTGTCCCATCACACCCAGGAAGCCTCATGCGCAAAGAGTAGGGGGAAGCTCTGTGTGCACAGGGCATGAGGAAGGAGAGGCGAAGGAGACGCTTACGTGGGTTTGTTCCAAGGTATGTGTGTGTGTGTGTGTGTGTGTGTGAGAGAGAGAGAGAGAGAGGCACAGAGACAAACAGTCACAGAGACAGGGACAAACAGATTTGAGGGGTAAGTGTTCTTTCTCAGTCCAGTCAGGGAAAGAGGCCTCTCTGCCGGGCACTGTTCCCTGTGGCACATTCCTGTGGAGACCTGGTGACCCCAGTCCCCTCCCAGCCTGTGTCCTGAGCTAGTAGGAGGATGGGGAGGCTGGACTGACTGAGTCCCCTCCCCGATACCCCCCACCCCTCCCATCCTGTTCCAGCCATCCTCTAAGGAGCTTAGCACCTGAACTGGGGTGGGGGCTTGGGGAAAAGAAAGCCACATCCGCATCATGCAAAAAGGGGTTAATCACAGCTGGTGCACAGACTCAGCACTGGACTGGAGCCCTCTCTCCATGTCCGTCTCTGACCCCCCCCAACATAGTCAAGAAGTGAAGACAAGTCCCCTCGCCTCAATTCCCAAGCAGGACCCTGGGCTCAGCGCCGGCCTTGGACTCTCTGTATGAGCCTGGCTGAGTGCCCATCTCTCTGGGCCCTGATTTCACTCCTTTTGCCCAGCAGGGGTTGGGGAAAGGGCAGCCTGACTCTGAGTCTGGGTCCCAGGGGAGGGTCTGACATGGGGGACTGCCTGGAGAGGATCCCATCCCCGGGGGGTGCTGGACCAGGAGGCCCAGACACCATGATCTCATGTTGCCCTCCACTTGCTGCCCAGCCGGGGGACCCCACCCACTGGGCCTCCTGCCCTCACATTCTTTCCATGACCAACAGACGCCGTGTGGCTCCTGCCCATCCACCCCCACCTGGAGGGGTGGACAGTGCTTAGCAGAGATTCAGAATGCCTAACGTGGGCTGACCCAGAGAGGGCACCTCAGTGCAGATGGACAGACCGAGGCCAGAGAAGGCAAGCGAGGTATCCAAGGTCACACAGCAAAGTAGGAGCAGGTAACCACTCTACTGCCTTAACTGTGCAACTCTTCCAGGACTGGGGCTGTCCCATCTGACTCTGCCTCAGGGACCCTCCTCCCTGGAAGCTTGTCTGTCTCCAGGAGGGGATTACAGCCCCTCCACTTTGTCCCCAGCAGGTTAGAGTGGAAAAGGGTGCCAAGTTGCCTTTCAGAGTTAGGCTCAATCAGATTCTAACATGGTAGAATCTGGAGTATTAAAGAATATTCCAGAATTTTTAATCACAGCAGCTTAGATTCTTGGAATATTAGCACTGAAAGGGCGTCTCCTGCCCCATTTCTGAATCCCCTCTACACCAAGTACCAAGTCACATGGGGTTCCCGGAAAGGGGAGCCCGCTGCCTCCAGAGGAGGCCCCTTCCCGCCCAAGTCTGGCAGCTCTGAAGTACAGTCAGGAAGTTCTTCACCTGCTGGTCCTCTGGTCTCTGCTCTCCCTGCCCCCACGGAGGCCTCCCCCACCCACAGGGCTGGGCCTTCCTCAGACTCCCCCACCCTCCACATCTTATCTCCCGCCCACCCGCTTCCTTCCCTGGTTTACAGCATTCCACCGCCCAGAGCTCTGGACACTCCCCACACCCAGACAGTGTCTGAGCCAGGGCCTGGAGACCCTGTCCTGATGAGGGTGGGTCACTCTGAGGCTGCCACATCGATGAAGAAGAAGGTTGGGTCGGCCAGCCTGCCATGTCTGCCTGCGCGGAGTATATAGAACCTAGCAATCCAGTCTTCAGCCAAAACATCCTGTCCCCACAACACCTGGATGATTCCCATCACCCCCAAGGGCCAGGCTGCCAGAGGCAGTAAGTACAGGACTAAACGGAGGAGCTCTGGAGCCCAACTGCCTAGGTTGGGATCCCAGCTCCGTCCCTCCCTAGCTGTGTGATCTTGGGCAAGTTGCTTCCCCTCTCTGGTTTTCCTCATTATAACATATGGACACTAACAGTTCCCACTCCTTTGGGGCTGTTGTGAGGATGACAGGAGTTACTATTTGCAAAGTGCTTAGAACCAGTCTGGCACAAGGAAACCGCAATGTGTTTAAATTTTTAAAAAAGTTGGGTCCCAGGGGCAGGTCCCCTTAGCCTGATCTACTCCCCAGGGGAAGGTCCGGCTCTCGCGGAGGTTGGGGGATAGAGGGGAACGGAAGACTGTTACAGAGACAGGCTTGGGGCTCAATTACCGGCATCTCCATTTCTTTGTTGTGTGACTTTGAGCAAGTGGACTCACCTCTCTGAGGATCACTTTCTTCATCTGTAAAATGGGAGTAATATTTCCAACACCCAGGACCCATGTGTGAGAAACCTAATCCCACACACGGTGTGTACAGTCAGCCAACAAGAAAGAAATCAGAACATAAGACAGCCCCACTGGGGGGTCTGGGACCCTCAGCCCCATCCCTCTGCCCCATCCTTCTGCCCCTTCCTTTACATGTGGCAAACCTCTGTCCCCGCACATCGGGAGGTGCCTGATCCCAGTTCCTGCCCCACTGGTAACTGGGTGGTGATGGGGAGGCAGCTGGTGAGGCCAAAGGAAGTGGTTCCAGGCTAAAAATAGGCAGGGGAGGCCCATTTAGTTACACAGCCCGAATCCTGCCCAGTGGCCTCTGGAAAGGCCATGGCTGCCTCCTCCTGACCACAGCCCACAAGGAGCCCTGATCTGTCCTGGATATAAATGAGAGGTGCTCGAAGACAGCCAACTCCCTGGTGAGTGCTGTTTCTACCTCTGGGCCCTTGCACTTGCTCTCCCCTCCACCCGGAATGCTCCCTCTCCCTCCGCACTGGCTGACTTCACAACACCCAGAGGCCAAGTTAAATATTGCCTGCTCGGAGAGCCTCCCCTCAGCCCCTTATCTGATTAGATGCTTCCAGATTTGTCTCCTCCACCAGGCACCTGTTGTGATATGGGATTATGCATTCCTAGGTGTGTTCACTTTTTATTGTGTTTCTGCCTTAGACTATAAGCTTCAGGGAGCAGAGGCTGGTCTGCCTTTTTCATTGTATCTGCTTCCCTAGCCCAGTGACTAGCACACAGAAGGCCCTCGATAAAGGTTTGCTGAGTGGATGACCAGACTGATGGTCAGCCTCCCGTTCATCCCTTCGCCATGGAGGAAATCTCGGAGAAGCCACCAGGGGCTCGGTGGCCCACTCAGAGCAAAAGCCCAAGTTAGGGGCCTGGGCTGTCAGGCTTTGTCCCTGCTAACCCTAGCCTTACTCCAAATCGCCTTTGCACTTGCGCTTCCTTCCTCCTAGAACAACCTTCTACTAATCCCCAGGAAACCCTTTGATCTCTGTTCAAACTCTGTCCTGGGAGAAACCCTCCCAGACTCTGCCCCCACCAACCCCACCAATGCATTCTAAATTCACTGCTGCCCAGGTCAGAGTTCTCCCACCTCAAAGAAAGCTCCACAAGGCCAGAGACTTTCATCTCCTGGCTGCTTGCCCCCCAGAACCTAGAACACTGTCTGGAACACAATAGGGTCTGGAGACATAGTTGTAGAAGAAACAGCTGCTCTGTCCACATCCCTCATGTGATGCATGGTTCCCAGGAGGCAGGTAGGATTATTAACCCCATTTTACAGACAGGAAACTGAGGCTCAGAGAGGGCAAATAAGTAGATTTGAACCCCGTTCTGTGTGACCTGAGCTCAGTCTCTGTCATCAGCCTGTCCCCTTAGAGACACATGAGACCTGCGTCTCCCTCCTGTCCCCCCACTTCTTTCAACTGCTCAAGCAGACATGGCCCAGCCTCCTTTTGGCCTCCCTGCCTCCAGCCTCTCTCTCCCACTCGCTAACCTCTCTGGCTTCAGGGATCCTTGTGAACCACGGATCTGGCCATATGCCTCCTTTGCTCAAAACCCCTCCATGTCTCCCTACTGCCCCGATTCAGGGTGGCATTTGAGGGCCCTCCCAACTTCTCCAGACTTATTTCCTGCTTCATCATGGAGACTCCAAGTCAACTTTGCTCTTAGCTACCAGCCTTTGGACATACTATCCCCTCTGCCTGGAATGCCATCCTCGCTCCATCTGGAAAAGGCCCGCCCCTCATTGCTCTCAGCTTTGATGTCACTTCCTGCCACCAGAGAAAAGAGATTAGGAGTTCGTGTCTCCTTCTATGTCCCTCCAGCTTCACCCTAACCCCCCAGCTCCCAGCCAGTGGGGTTCCAGAGGGTGTGAGCTCCCTGAGGGCGGGGACCATGACTCATTCACCTCTGGGTCCTGGCTTCGGGTCAGGCCCAGAGCAGGAACTCGACAAATAGCTGTGCCATGATTGGTGGTGTCCGAAGTCACATCACCTGCTTTGAGTTGTGAACCCACCATTTGCTGGCTGGGGACTCCGGGACTTGTCCATAAACCCCCTGAGCCTCAGCTTCCTCAGCTTAATGAAATACCTAACAAAAATAACCACTCTTAGGGTGGGGATAAAATGAGTTCTTAAGTGGAAATCACTTGCTACAGTGCCCCGTGCTCGGTAAACAACAGCTATTAATGTGCAGAAAAGAACAGGTGCGTGGACAGCCGCACGAACAGGAGCTAGGTGTGGGTAGGCCCATGCTTCAGGACAGCCCTGGCCGCTGGACACCCTCGAGCAGCCCTGTCCCTGGCCGAATCTTTTCCCACCACTGCTCTGTTGGGTCCAAGGTGGCCAGTGGAATTCAAGGCCACTGGACACAGACAGGAAGAGGCAGCGTCACCAGGCCTGGCGTAATCCAAACCAGATGCGGCCTCAGACCCCTGGGGGTGGTCACTGCGGGCCTGGCCAAGGCCCAGAGGCAGGAAATAGTCTTGGAGGAACGCTTTCTGGGCTGGAATCAGCCGGGAGGAGCTGTCCCATTGAGGGCGTTAACCCTTCTTAGCCCACAGGGGGTTGGTTACCCAGGACACTGAGCAGGCTGGTGGTGCCAGCCCCGTGAGATGCAGTGCACCCTGTAGGCAAGGTGGCAGGGTCATCATTGTAATGGGCACCATGCAGAAGGGGCCCACAAGCAGGCACTGTAGTGGGCAGGCAACACTGGGCAAGGGATAGGGGATATTCCCAGCCTGGTACCCGGGACTTGAAGAATCACAGCCCAGAGCCTTGGGCCTGGCTCTGGCCCCAGCTGGCAGGTCCCATAGGGCCATGGATTCACTCCCTCCATCAGGATGGCTCCTAGGGTGAAAAGTTTATCCTGCGAGGTCACTGGGGATGGCAGTTCTAGGGAAGATCGTAATGGGGTTGGGACTCAGGCCTGCGGAGAGGCAGAAACTCAACCCCACCTTGGGGGGTTGTGGCCGTGACTTTTTCCTGCGTGTGCTCTGTGGCTCTTGAAGGAAACAAAATCTCTCTGAACCTCCACCTCACCCATATTGTTGAGTCTATATCCTTTACCTCCAGGGACCAGGGGAGGCCAGAGGAGGCCCCTGAAAAATCAAAAAGAGCTTTCCAAGCTGTGCTCCAGGGAGGTGATAAGGACAGAAGCAATGATCAGCTCTGTTCCATGGTTCTGGGTGGACTTCCTTCCTAGGAATTGTTAATTTGCTGTGTGGCCTCGGGCAGATTCTCTTCCCTTTCTGAACCTGTTTCCTCATCTGTGAAATAGGGTGAATACGCACCCTGTCCCATCTTGTGACTGTCACGATGGCCTAGGAGTGCCAGTGGAGAGCAGAGCCCAGGTTGTCATTTGCATATTATAAAGCAAGAAACTGAGACCCGTGCTGAGAGTCAGGGGTCCTGGGTTCTAGTCCCAGCTGTTGTTCTCTGCTGAGGGACCTTTTTGGTTTTGGCCTCGGTTTCCCCAGCTGGATCCAGGCCCTGGATCTCTGCTGCGGCTGGACCTCATTTCCTCACCACCCCCCACCCCGCCGCATGGCTGTGACTCATCCCTCATCATCACGCTGTGTGGCCGAGGCTTAGCCTGGGTGGGGGCCAGCAACACTGAGAGAACTCAGAGGAAACCACAGGCCTGGCCCAGCTGGCAGGTGGCGAACGGGCGGGCAGGCAGGGATCCACGGCCCCGGGGGTCTGGTCTGCAAGCACATGTCCCATGAAGAACCCCAACCAGGTTCCCCCGGAGTGTAAGACACCCCCCCAGGCTTAGACCCCAAAGTCAGCCCCCCGCCCCACGTGGCACCTACTACAGTGGGGAGGCTGAACCCACCTGCTGGTATGGGACAGGGGCAGGAGTGACAACCCTGGCCTTGCCCTCCAGGCCCATATTCATGGAGTCGGGAGGTAGGGATGATCAGTGTCCTGGTCTGTGGTCAAGTCCAAGATTTCTCAAGAGGCAGGCAGTGTAGCAGTCAAGAGCGAGGGCTCTGGACCCGTACTGTCTGGGTACCGGTCCTGGCTCTGCCAGTAACTAGCTGTATGTCCCTAAGCAAGTGGCTTAACCTCCCTGAAGCTTGATTTCCCCATCTGAGAAATGGACCTAACAGCACGCCTGCCGGGCAAGATCGCCGTGAGCAGCCAGGGTGATCGTGACCACAAGGAGCCGGAGCGGGGCTGGTACCCAGCTGCCCTCGATGCACGCAACTGCTGTCACGGCCGCTCCTGCTGGAACCCCTTCACCCCAAGTAGGCCGACCAGCTGCCCCACTGAGGCCAGTCCCAATTCTGACTCAGTTGTCCTCATAGCCAGAAAGGCTGTGCCCTCTTCGGTCAGGCTCTCCCGCCCTCTGGCTGACGTCTCCAGCAGATGGAGTCTGGGCCAGAGCCCCCTGTGGCCCGTGGGAAAGAGGGGAGAACAGCTCTCTCCCCAAGGCCTCTGGGGGAGACCCTCCCCATCCCTGCAGGTCCGGCAAAGGTGCTACAGGCCTGCCTGAACCCCTGGCTCCACCTGGGGGCTCTGCCTTCTGCCGACACCTTGTTCTGCTGAGAAGCCGGGTGGGCTCGTGCGCAGGGCCTTGCCCTGGGAGACGAGAGTTTAAGCTCCAGCTTCTGCCTGGTTGAATAGCCTTCAAGTTCCTTCCCCTCTCTAAGCCTCAGTTTTCCCCCCTATAAAATAGGAATAACAGGGGCACCTGGGTGGTTCAGTGGATTAAAGCCTCTGCCTTCTGCTCAGGTCATGATCCTAGGGTCCTGGGATCGAGCCCCGCATTGGGCTCTCTGCTCAGCAGGGAGACTGCTTCCTCTTCTCTCTCTGCCTGCCTCTCTGCCTACTTGTGATCTCTGTCTGTCAAATAAATAAATAAAATCTTAAAAAAAATAGAAACAATAATAACGTCCACCTCATAAGCTTGCTGCTAGAGAAAAATGAGTTAATACCCACACAGGCACTTAAAGGGAACCTTCTACCCGGTAAGCACCCAATGCATGTTGGAAGGTGCTGTGACAGATGAGTAAACTGAGGCCCAAATCGGGGAAGCCATTTGCCCAGATCCTGGGCTGGGCAGCCTGGCTCCTTAGGCCACACTGGGAACTACCATGCTGCACCCTGAAGTTCAGGCCCCCCACCGAGCGTCCGGCCCCCAGCAGTGCTTGGGGGAACAGTGGTTCCCTCTGATCTCACCCAAGTTCACACGCACATAAGGGGAAGAAAGCCACATCCAACCTGTACATTTATTTACAAGGCACAAGCTGAGAGCAGGTGGGGGACTGCCCGATGGCTTTCCCACTCCTCCAGGGCCTGCTGACCCCATGATTCGAGGCCATATGTGACCCTGAGGATGAGGGCCCACTGTGGCTGGGCTGGGCCCGCCTGGCCCTCAGGCAAGCTCGGGGGTGGTCTCCTTGTCCCCCAGGCCTCCCCCCGCCCCCTCCACCAGGCCTGGGCTGGGCGTCCTTCTCTCACACTGAGTTCCTGTGTGTTGGTGGTCGTCAGGAAGGTGGGCGGGGGGCCGGGCCGGGCCAGCTGGTGTGTGCTAGGCCTTATCTGTTGGGAGTGGGGAGGCAGGCGGGGGCATGGAGGTCCTCTTTCACAAAGCCTGCTCTGTCTCCCCTGGCAGCTGGGCCTTAGGAATTGGCCTTGCTGCCTTCCTGCCCCACCAAGGGCCTCCCATCCACAACCGCAGAAGCCCCACATGCTGGGACCCCCAGCCTTCCTGTTCCAGCTAGGAGCAAGCCCAAGCCAGGGATGCCCCAGGTGAGGCCAAGCAGGAATCACCAGGGCAGCAATTTCCAAGAGAGGGAGCCGGGGAGGGAACAAGGGCCTGTGGCATCTGGGCTGTGGCTGACGGGCCGGGGGCTCTGTCTGGGGAGGCATTAGCAGGATCGATTCAGGCCACATCTGAGGCGGCTCAAGTCGGGGAAGCAGTCGCTGCGCGGGGTCATGGGGAGCCCCGAGCCTCCCAGCCTGGCGCAGCCTTGTCCTAGCCAGCCCACCCTGGGGATCTGGCCCGTCTGCTCTGGCCTTCTGGGCTGTGTGGCCTCAGCCCCGGCCGCTGTGCGGCTGCATCCAGGCTTCAGCCGCTCCTGGGGCTCAGACCCCCAGAGCCATGAGTGCTCCCGAGCTGCTGATCTTCTTGAAGCGGTTCGCAGCACTGACAGCAATGAAGTTTTTCTGAGGAAGGAGGAAAGAAGGATCCCCGTCAGCTGCAGGGCCATGGAGAAACTGTGGCACAGCAGAGCGCCTCCTAAGCTCTCCTTCATTCTCCAAGGGCCAGATGCTGGGGAGGGTGCAGTGCCCAAAATGGCCACAGGAGGTGCTATGACACCATGGCTTCAGGACTCCTTCCTTCATTCGACAGGTAGGGCAGCCAGACCTGAGCACCTCTCTGCTCTAGATGCTCCAATGGTTCCTATTTCACTCCAACTAAAACATAAGCCCCTTGCCATGGCCAACAAGTCCCTCCACCCCCTGCCTCCCATTCCTCTCTGACTTCATCTCCCTTCACCCCTTGCTCATCCCACTCCAGCCTTACTGGCCTCCTACTTTTTCGTCATGTTTTGCCAACCATGCTTGTGCCTCAGGGCCGTTGCACAGGCTGTTGCCTCTTCCTGGAACACTCTTCCTCCAATACCAGCATGGCTCACTCCTCATCTCCTTCAGGTTTTTTGTTCACATGTTTCTTCTCAGTGGGCCCTTCCTGACCACCCTATACAGAAGTGCAACCTCTCTCCTGGCACTCCTGACCATGCTTATTTCTTTCCAGAGCACTTCCTTAACCCTTTTTCATAACTCCCTACCCTCTATCCAAAGTAAGTCCACAAAGACTAAAATCCTTGTCTCTTTTGTCCACCGGTATACTCCCGGTGCCTAGAAGGAATAGATGCTCAATAAATATTTGTAAAATGAAGGGAAAGGGCCAGTGATGGGGTCAGAGATCTTTTCCTGTGCCTGAGCCTCAAACGGACACCCCTCCCCAGGGTGGAGGGTCACGGATCCAGGACAGGAACCAGCCTAGGACAAAGAGAAAAGCCAAACCTGTTTTCCAGACAGGGCTAGGCCTGGTCCATAGGAACTGCCAAGGCAGGGCTAGTGGGGCCTGGGATCTGCCAGGAGCTCTTCCTGCCTGCAGCCCCTCCCGCCACCCCACCCCATCCAGTGGTACCTTCCAGCGCCTCTTCATGAGGTATTTCTTAAGCAAGATCTGGGACTTAAGGCGTCGGTTACAGCGCTTGGCTTTCTCTGCCAGATTGTTGAGCCAGGGGTGGGCGAGGCACTGGGCAGCGCTCATCCGGGCCCTGTGGGAGGGGGCAGTGTGGTGAGGGCGGCCAGCATGCCTAGGAAGCACCAGAACGCAGAGGGCCCCGGCCTTCTTCCTGCCCTGCCAGCACACTCCTGCACAATCACACACACACACACACACACACACACACACACACACACACTGGAGTTGCACACATGGAGTCTGTGTCCTCAAGTGAGCCTCACCTCTGGTCCTTGACAATGAGGTTGGAGACAAAGTCTTTGGCCTCATCGGACACAGCCTCAAAGGTCTCCTCATCAAAGTACCAGTTGGCAGAGAGAACATTGTTTAGGGTCTCTGTGTCATCGTCTCCCAGGAAGGGGGAGAGGCCGCTCAGCCTGGAGAGAGAGGATGTCAGGAGGTGCAGACCTGGGTTTGATTCTGGTTGGGTGACCTTAGGCAAGTCACTTCCCCTCTCTGAGCCTCACTCTTCTCCTCTGTAAAATGGGCATAATCATCCCAGCTTCCCAGGGTTACACTGAAGAAGAGGGATGACAAGGGTATAAAAAATGTCTGCTGCTCCTCTGCCCCCACCCTGGGTCATCAAGGATCTGCTGTCTAGGAACATTGACTGGGACACTATGCCTTCAGGGGCCTTCACTTCTCCATCTACAAAATGGGTACAAAGTTCCCCTTTCCTGGCTCTCCCCAGCATGCCCTCTCCCAGCAAAACCCTGATTGAGGGAGCAGGGGCATGGAACCCACCTCACCAGGACCCCAAGTCCAATTTTGGTCTCAGCTGCCCACCCCTGTGCCCCCACCACATAGATGCCATATTCCCTCAGGACTCACAGCATATAGGTGATGACCCCCATACTCCACATGTCTGTCTTATCGGAGATTTGGTCATAATTCACCACCTCAGGTGAAAGAAACTCTGGGGTCCCAAAATTCACCTTTAGCTTCTCATTGGGATTATACCTGAGGGTGAGAGCAAGAGCTCAGAGCGCAGACCCCCAGCCCGTTCACTGCACCCTCTGCACCTCCCCTGTCCCCCGCCCACCTCAGAGGCTTGCCCTGCCCTCCCCACCCACCGACAGGGTACCTCCGTGCCAGGCCAAAATCAATGATCTTCACCAAATGGCCCGTGGTGTTGACGCACAAGATGTTCTCTGGCTGAAGAGAAGGGGGTGGCCCAGATTGACCTCTGACCCAGCTCACCCTGCCTCCCCACCCAGGTCCACCCAAGTCCCAGACTCTCTGGGCAGCCTGTCAGAGACCCCCAGACCTGCCTGCTCCAGGCACAGACGAGGACCCTGACGCCCTGAGAGGGTAGGAATCGTCCTCTCCTGGCCTCCTTGCTCCTCCCACTGGTGTCTAACTGAGTAAGGGCTCAGTCAAGTCTCCTGAGAATCCTATGGCCCCAGCACAGGTCAGTGTGTGAATGAGGTTCCTGAGAAACCAGTCCCTTCCTGCTCTGGGCCTCCAGGTAACACAGGGACACAGGACTAATCTGACGTTGCAAGGCAGAAGCATTTTAAGTAGTTAATCGTGGTTAAAAGGCAGGAGACTTTGCACAACAAGCCTGCCTTCCTAATCTTCAACACCTCCCAAAACCCCAGAAACACTAGCTACGTGGCCACAGGGCACCTGGTGTGTGTTGCCACTGTCCCCCGAGCCGGGTGCTGGGCCCCAGAAAGGTCCCAGGGTACCATCTTCTGGGGGAACGAGACAGACTCAGGTCTTTCTGAGGAGCCCTGGGAAGGGTCTTATCGCCATGGTTCACCCAACTTCCTTGACCATGAGACCCCTTTTTGATGAGAAATGTATTGCTATCCTGAAAAAAACACATTTTAGAATAAAGAGGCTTAAGACAGCTTCTACCCAGGATGCTGTGTTTTAACTGGGGACCCTGCTCTGGCTTTCACAGGCCAACGGCACTGTGGGCAGAGGCCAGCTCCGTCTAGAATCTCCGGAGTCACCTTACGCTTTCCTTTCCCTGTCTCCTACCCCCTCCCACATCAGCAAATCAGGTTGGTCCCATTTTCAGAACGTACCCATTGTCTGGCCACCTCCCTTCCCTCCGCCATGGCCACTGGTGCCAGCCCCCACCGCCTCTGCCCTTTGTCATGACAACGGACTCCTAGATTCTCTGCCGTGAAGTTGTCCCATGGAAACCCCTCTCCTTACTCTCCTGGCTTCCTCCTATGTCCGTGGGGATGCTACCTGCACACCTGGCCCGTGGGCCGTCAGAAGGCGCGTAGGCCCCAAACAGCTCTGACCCGGAGCCAGCACAGAGCCGGCGTGGGCCAGCCCCGGGCCTGCTTCCGCCCAAGGTTCTGGCCCTTGCCCACTTCTTCAAGTTCACCTTGTCTGTCTCCCCATTCCTCTCACGGGCTTCTCATCATGCTTGTCGTGGTTTAAAAGGACCTATTGTAGGAATGCCTGTTTCTGCCACTGACCTGGAGGCTCCAGGGGACAGGGTGTGTCCTTCGTCATCCCTACAGTGACACCCGTCCCTAGCACAGCATGCAGCCACAGAGGGGTGGCCAAGCACAGCAGAAGAGTGTGCTACCCATTTATCAGAGGAATGAACCCAAGTACTAGCCACGAGGCCAGTGGGCGGTAACTGCCCTTCAGTGTCCAGACTGCGGCTTTGCCACTGGCCCGGCCACCGTCCTGGAGACATGAGCCCCCGCACTGCCGCTGCTCCCGCCTACCCCATACTGCGGCTGGCTGCCCATCCCAAGCAGCTGCCACCTTATGTGTAAGGTGGACCGAATGCATAAGGCCTTCGGGCTCTCCCTGACAGGCTCCGTGCAAGGCCCTGAGCAAGGTCAGAGGAGGGACAGAAATACTCTTTCATGGAACGATTCTCCTAGTGCCTAGCTCACGCTGGTTGCTACTATACTACATGGCTTTGTTTTCCAGACTCCTCTTCTAGAACCTAAGTTCCTTGAGAGCAGGCATCTTTGTCTACTTTGCTCATTGCTGGGTCTACAGCACCTCGAGCACGGCCTGCCGTGAAGTAGGCCCCCGACAGATCCTTGCGGGACACAGGAACCAACGCTCAGAGTGCCTGGGAGGGGCCAGCTCCACGTGGACACTTAAGCAACCCTTAGCGAACTGTAGGCATGAGACGCCAGGCTTGGGGCTCCCAGGACAGAGGACGCGTGCTCAGGACTCTGCTACAAGTTCCTGAGAGCTGGGACCAAGTCTTGTTTCCTCTCTGTTGGATCCCTGGCTCCTGGTACTTCGGGAAGCCTCAATATACCCTTTGGGATCTGCAGCTAGAAGGATAGAGGGAGGGAGAGGACGGATGGGAGGGGGGCGGGAACACCGGTGGCGACCCTGGCTTCATGGGGTCCGCTACGACTCCTGAGCCGCCCCCGGGAGGCCCCAGTACCTTGAGGTCAAGGTGGAGGACCCGCATCTTGTGCATGAAGAGGATGCCGTCGCAGATCTGCCTGACAAACACCATAGTGTCCACCTCGGTCAGCTGATAGTCCTCATCCACGATCCTTTCAAAGAGCTCGCCGCCCTCGATGCTGTGTGCACAGACCCCTCTGCAGGCTTGCTTCCGGGCTGGCTGGCACCCCCACCCGGCCCCCTGCCCCACGGCCAGCACTCACTACTCCATGAACAGGACTATCTCGTGTGACGTCTCGATGGCCGCGTACAGCTGAATCAGGTTGCGGTGGTTTAGCTGGTTCATCACCTCGATCTCGAGCATCACCATTTCCTGGGCACCGGGGAAGCCAGGGCCGCCAGCTGAGTGTCCCTGCTCCCTGTCCTGCCCCCTCTGTACCTCTGCCCTGGACCGGACCCAGCAGGCCCCGCCAGGACCCCACCGCTTGGCCTCCTCCTTGCCGGCCTCTCCCTGTCTCCCATCTCTCCCCACCCGGAGCCCGTGTCCTCGCACCCTGGTCATTCTGGCCAGGACTCCGTCCCTTTGCCAGTTCTTCCCTTCTCTTCCTGACTGGATACTGGGGTGCCCGAGGGCCAGTCCTCCGCTCACTGCTCTCCCCACTGCACTCTCTCCCTGGGCTTTCTCCTTAAGTCCCAGGACTTGGCTGATCCCTGCAAAGGTGACTGATTCCCAAATATGCATGTCCACCTCTGAGCACGCCCTTGAACTGCAGGCACCCACAGCTCCCACGGCCTATCGGCCATTCCCCTCGGATGGCTAAGACACTCCCTGGATCTCTCAGGTCCAAATGAAACCCATGCCATGGCCTCCACCCCACCACTGAGCTGTCCTCAGCTTGCCTGTTGGCAAGAGGCCTGCCCCCTCGCCCAGGTGTGCAGGACCTAAAGCCAGGAGCCATCCCAGATTCCTCCCATTCTCATACCCAGGCTCGGGAAATCCCTCTAGAGTTCAAAACTTCTCATCAGCTCCACCACCACTGCCTTCCTGACCTGAGCTGCCGTTATTTTTCACTTTGAGAAAGGGTGAATGCCAGCTGTCACAGCGGTAGCTTGAAGTCAGCTGTGGTAGGAATGTGGATACCAGGGAAATTGCCAAATGCTACAGATCAGGCCTCTCACCCCTGCCCATCCCCTCAGCACCCAGCATCACATCACTGCCCCAATTTTTCCATTTTGCCCGTGATGCTGCTCCTTCATTCACATCTCACTCTACCTGCCGCTTCCTCAGACAGGGCTGACCTCACCACCCTATCCTCGCGGCCCCCATCGGCCCCCACGCTCCCTGTACCATCCCTGGCTCTATTCTCCTTCCTGGCACCGCTCAGGTCCTGACGTCACCCTTCCTGTGTGCGTCGTGCGGGGTTCTCTGCCCCCGTCTCGAGCGTGTCGGCCCGGGCGGGCAGGGACTCCGACAATTCACTGCCCCTTCCCGAGCCCCTGGGGCAGCAAACCACCCAGAAAAAGTACTCACTAATTCATTCATTAAGAGCTGACTCCAGTTAATCTCACAGCACATATGTCTGGAGCATCTACACCTAGCCAGGTCCTTGACAGAGGCCCAGAGACCCCGCGGTGGAGCGGGAGGCCGGAGAAAGGCAGAGTCGCATGGAAAACACACGCCTTCCTGATGTGCGATGATGGAGAAGCAGCGCCACAGGGCTCTGAGCCTCTCCTCACGCTCCTCCCAGGTTCTAGACCTCTGCACGTGCTGTGTCTCTGCCTCAAATGCCCACAAGCTCCATTCTCAGCTCCCCTGCCTCTACCCAAGGGTCCCCCACAGACTTCTGTCACTCCTGGCTTTCTCTCTCACAGTCCCCTCAGTCTGAACCCCCCTGCCCTGCCTCTCCAGCTCCTCCTTCGAGCCTTTACTGGAGAGAGACTGGCCTGCTGAATCTGCAAGCCCCTCCACAGCCCCCTCCTGACCCCTGCCTGACCCCCACCTGACCCCTGCCTAACCCTACCTGACCCCTGCCTAACCCCCAAGTGACCCTCATCCTAGCTTTCCTGAGCTACAGCCCTCACCACAACAGGGGGCTACGTGGTCATCACTCCCTCATTCCCCATGAGCCTCTGCCTACCTTCACTCATTCATTCACTCTTTGATTTGTTCCTTGAACAAGCACTGCCCTTGGCCTCCTCTGAACCAGGCCCAGGCCAAGTGTGGAGGCACAGCTCTAGACCAGGCCTGATTACCTGGGCACCCCCTGAGGGCAGAAACCATATTCACTTCACTTTGGGACACCTGCCCGCCCCTACCCACTGTGCCCAGCGCAGGGCCTGGCCCAGAGCCTGCGCTCATCAGTGTTTTCTGGATTGAACCAAACAGAAGGCAGGAACGTCCTGGGCCTAGAAGGGGAATTCCCAAGGATAAGTTCACCAACTGAGGTGTCTTGTTTATGGGTGGGGGCTTCAGGTCCCTGTGGCAGGGTTGTCCGTCTGTCCATCTGTCTATCTGAGTGACATCCTCAGCGCATCAAGGTTCACACACCAAGCCCCTGGTGCAGACATATGGGCAGAGGGAGGTGAGAGGTACCCACTCAAAGAACTCCCTCTCCTTCCCATGTAGCCGTACTACCCCCCAGCCCCTACTACCTTGTCTTTGGGTGTCTGCTTCTTAATGACCTTGGCTGCCAATTTGAGGCCTGTGGCTTTCTCTGTGCAGGTACAGACTGCTCCAAACTTGCCGCTGAGGAGAGAAGAGTTTGGGAGTGAGGGGGTTCCCAGGGGCCCAGGGCTGAAGTAGGGGGCCTGCAGTCTGCTCCTGTCTGGGTCCCCCTCTGTGAGCTGGGACACCTGCTCCGGTCAAAGTCAGGAGCTCTATGGCAGGGACAGTGGCTGAACCACACCAACCATGGCCACAGGATGGGTAGACTCATCCACAGGCAAGCCCCTGACAGCTCACAGCCTTGTGGTAAGCATGGGCCTTCAGGCTCTGGGCCCCAGGGGAAGGCACCTGGAGGGCTTTTTATGAAGCACTTTGAGGGGATCTGGGTGGTGCATGAAACCGAAACAGATGGGAAAATGCTGTTGGTTTCCTATGGGAAATACTGAACAATGAGCGGTGCGTCTGTGTGAGAGACAGAGTCATGAGTGCGAATCAACCCATGTGACAGCTTGCGTACGAGGGAGTAGGTAACCACGCAGAAATAATTGTGTCCACGTAGATGGTGTCCAGTTGGGGTGTGTCTGGGTCTTGCACAAGAAAGAGGTGAGGCCCTGGGGCTTGACACTCTCCTGCCTACGCACCAGGGGCTCGGGTCCCAGATCTCACCCGCCCAGAGCCTCCTTGGAGTTCAGGCTGAATTGACTGTTGACATTCCCGGGCCTCAGCTCCACGATGCGGTGGGGAAAGGGGGCTGGGGGAGGCGGACAGTCATCTGAGAAGAGAGCAGGGCCATCACAGTCAGTGCCAGGGGCAGTGGACGAGGTGCCCCAGCACCACCCCCTCCTGCCTGGCCGGGGCCCCATCCAGGGAAGTTCACCAAGTGATACCTGGGGGACAGCTGGCTCCAGGATAGGGGCTAGGGGGCCCAGTTTCCAGTTCCAGCTCTGCCACCAACACACAAAATGGCCTTGGGACTCTGTCAGAGGGGGCTCAGCGTCTCCTGGCACAACAATGGGGACAGCTGATTGGACTTCTCAGACCCTCCCACATGATAAATGTGAAGTCTCCATCCCAAGCTTTCTGCATTTCCATTAAAGGAAAAAAAAGGAGGGGAGGGGGCAGGATGATAATGATGGAATGCCAGAGAGGCATGACTATGCCTGAATGATGGGGTAGGTGACGGGATCTGCCTACCATCCCCTCTAATTACACCACAAGCTGACCTGTTCTCCGGAATGGCTGCCCAACCTGGGAAAGGCCCAAGGGCGGGGCGGGGCGGAGGGGTGGCAGGGGAGGAGACCGGGACCCGAGATGTTTGGTAGGGAGAGGCTGCCACCTAGCGGCAACCACGGGGAACAGCGGGCCCTGGCGGCTCGCAGGCTGAGTCATCGGGAATGGAAACCTCTTTATAAATAGCAAGAGGCAGCAGGGAAGCAGGGCTGGTGATAAATCTGACAGCCCTTGGAGGTTGTTCAGGCCCCGTTACCCCAAGGATGTGATTTCTGGAGGGGGCGGGGCAGAAGCCTCTGCTGCTGCCTGGGGGAGGAGGCAGGGCTCCTGGCTGCCGCCCAGCCGCCAGGCCCTCCCACCCTGTCTGGGTGGCACTGTGCCGCTGACCGGGCAGCCTGGCTGGGCTTCCAGGGCACCTCAGTCTGGAGGAGGGGGTGTCAGGACACTCTGGGCTCTTCTGACCCCATCTCACCCCACCTCCAGCCCTGCCGCACCCCCACCCAGGCCTTTTCCCTATGCACCTGCTCCCCAAGCTTTCTCATGCTTGGTGGCTCCTGCTGCCCGCTGGATAAACCACCAAACCACCCAGCCCCTTGTCTAATCACCAGTTAAGGCCACTCCACGGTCCTGCCCCATCTCACGTGCCCAGCTTCCTTTGTCACTGCTCCCATACAGGCATCTGTGCTCCTCAGCTCATGAACCTTCTATGGCTCTCATGACCCTCGCCACCCACTCCAGGATGCCCTTTAACTACCAAAGCCTGGCCTTTGAGCCCTTCTATGGACTGACTTCAAATTCCACTGTCTAGAGAGTTGGTGCTCCTCCAAAACCTGTCTGATTTTTTTTTTTCAAATCCCCTTTATAGACAAAGTAGAAGAAAGTCAACAGTGAACTCTGAAGTGGGTCTGTTTGGACAGGTTCAAATCCTGTCCTAGCTGTGGATTTGGGGCACTCACTCCATTTCCCTTTCCCTGAGCCTCCATTTCCCCATCTATCAAAAGGGACTAGGAACTTATACTTCTTAGAATTGTGCATGGCTCAGAACAGCTCAGTCCTCTAAACAGGGAGACATGGGGACATCTGGGGAGCCCCCTTCCCTCCCCAGCCCCCACCTGCCCCTGGCCTACCCAAAATCTGGAAGCAGTCCTCCTCCCTGGCTGTGAGACAGAGGTCCTGCCCCACCTCCGATTTCTCCGAGGGAACAGCCTGGAACTCGATCCCCCTCGAGGTGTCCCCTTGCACCTTAGCCTGGCCAGCCTGGCCTGGAGCCTTCTCTCCTGCTTCCTTCTGGCTGTCTGCCAGGACGTTCTTCCCTCCTTCTGCTACCTTGGCTGGCCCGGGATCCGTGGGGACGGGAGTCACAGGCACCCCTTCAAAGATGAGCTCTGATGCATCACTCAGGGGCTTCTTAGCGGGCAGATCCTCAGGCCTAGAATGTGAGAACCCAGAGGTGATGCCTTCAATGACCACAGGGTTGTTTCTGCTTCCGGGAAGCCTCGATGCTTCCAGAGCCTCTTCTGCAATCTGGAGCTGATACAACCACCCCCCCAACCCCGTCCCCACCGCCGCCCCAAATGCACTTCATACGAAATCAAGGGATGTTAATAATACCATGCATGTCTGTGGTCATTTTCTTGATGACCGATGCATTAATATATCATTAATATCTACTAATAGGATTGTTGTTTTGGTTAATCATGAGGTGGCTACAGTTAGATTATGGAGCTCTTGATTCATATAAACTGGGAATGCAACTGATTAATCAGTGATACCAATGTATTAATTGATATTAATACATAATTCAGCCTGATACAGTGATAGTATCATGGTTTACAATTTATTGCTAATATCACTCATGTGATTAGCATTCAGGTACGTCTAACAGATGGCCTCATAACACTGGTGCTATACTATGGTTAAGAAAGCATTAGTAATGTTCTATCAATCTGATGATTAGTCATGTTTCATATTATAGTAAGAACGGAGATCTTTTCCTCCCGAAATCTCAGTCCTGCCCTCGGCTAGAACCAAGTTCAAGGAGTAAGGGAGACTTTGGCCTCCAGATGCTTCATGAAGAGATCTTCAAGGACCTCTCTGTCTTGACATTCCAGGTGTCTGTGAACAATCACCAAGTCCTGGTTTCTGCAGGGGTACAACGTAGGAGAGCCAATGCCCAGGATAGATGTTAAACATCGGAACTGCCCAATCTAGCATGGAACACAGTGGCAATTAGGTCGAGACAGAGCAGCTAAATGCACCTGCTGTAGACAGAGCCTCAGACCCCTCCCCACCGCCCGACGGGAGACATTCACCTGGAGATGACGGCAGGGCAGCTGGGGCTGTGCAGAAAAGCGGGCGAGCCCCTCCTGGCCCCTGCTTGGCCCTCCACTGCCTTCTTGTGTACCTTGGGCTCTCCGGGGCCCTCCTGCTTGGCATCGGGCTTCTTGACGCTGGCCTCGGCTGTCGCCGTCTGCTGGGGCAGGGCTGCCGGCTGCCCAGCACTGCCCTCCGCAGGCCCCGCACCCAGGTTGCCTTCTCCCTCTGGGCTGGGGCTGCTGCTTGAGGGTTGGCCCACTGCGCCATCCTCTTTCTTTAGGGCCGCGGCTTTGTCGTTTTTCTTCGGGGTGGGTGGATCAGGCTCTTTCTTTGGATGTGGGGTCCCAGGTTCTTTCTTTGCATCTGGGGGGCCAGCTTCTCCCTTTGGGTCTGAGGCGCTAGGTTCTTTCTTTTCATCTGGGGGCCCAGGACCTTTCTTTGGATCGGGTGGGCCAGACTCTTTCTCTGTGGCCGGAGGTCCTTCACCTGCTGTACCTTTAGGTGTCTCGTCTGCAAAGGAGGTGGGATCCCAGTCAGGATTCTCCCTCCTCCCCCAGCCAGGCTGGCCAGAGACCAGCTCCGGGCCCAAGTCCCCACCTAGGCAGCAGCTTGTGAATGTTTATCCCTGGGGCCTGGGGCCATTCCACGGGTTCTAGAGATGAGCTGCTGAGGGCCTTGGAGGCCCTCGTGGGAGACTCCGGGTCCTCAAATGCACCTTGATGCCCCCACCATCCCTTGCCCTAAGTGTGTGAGTGCCCTGCACAGGGCTCCTCATTTTCCCAGTCTCTCCAGGGAGGGCTTCATGTCGGCCCTCGACCCAGCCCAACTTTACCCAGAGATCGTCCTCATTTCTGGGTCCTTCGTGCGCCATACAAAAAGGCCTGGGGCACAGAACTCCCGCTGAGGAACGGGCCCGGCCCTGAGTCAAACACCCCTTCCCAGGCTCCTCCCTCTGCCTCCTGCCCCAGCTTGGCACCTGTTGGTGGGCTCTGGAGTCCCAGCTCCACTGCTCCGTTTTCTGTCGCCATGAGGTAGGGAGGCGTGTGCTGCTGCTTGTCTAACTCAGGTCTTTCTAGCTGCAGAAAGAAAAGTGAGGTGTGTCAGGCTGTCAGATTCTCCTCTTGTCTGGCTGAGAGGAGCCAGGGCCAGCTGATTGAGGGGAGAGAGAGGTACCTGGAGCAGCGAGGGGCAACCTGATGGCCGCCTGACTTGCAGCGGCTGCCCAGGAGCACTCCTGGGGCAGTTGTAAGGGATTGGGCTGGGTGGGCAGAGGCGGGGGCAGGGGTGCAGGCAGGGGAGGCGGGGACGGAGGAGAGGATCTCTTACACCAGGGGCCATGCAGCTCGGACTGCCACCACCTGTCACTCTTGGCCCCCGTTCAGAGGACACGGCATTCTTCCCACAGACCGACGGGGGGGAGAGTAGTGTTGGAACAAGCAGGACGAGAAAAGGGAGGGGGCCACTGGGCCCCCGAGGGAGCAGCCTATCCCCAGGCCTACCCTGGTATCACTGGCTTGGACGGGATCGGGCAGGGGGCCTGGCCCAAGAGGAGCTCCCCGGCAGGGCCAGAGGACAAGAGTGTGCTTAGGTTGGGCGCTGACTCTGCCCACCTGTGCTCCATGACTCCTGGGGTTGCCCAGAAGCTGAGGAGAGCCACGCAGGCCCCAGGGATAATCACTCTGACCCCACTGCCCAGCTGTGTGCCCGTGATCCCTGCTCTTGGCCTCCGGACCTGCTTGGGGGCATCTTTGGGGAAGAAATTGTCCCAGGGGCACTTGCTCAACATGTCCATGGACCTGAAAGCCTTTTCTTTTGAAAATGAATTTTTCTTGGGCTCCTGGGGAGACAGAGGCTGGCCTGCTTTGAAGGGGAGGGTGCTTATGGAGAGTCCTCTCCACCATAGTGGGGACCTGGGGGCTACTCAAGCCTGAGGTGATCAAGCCAAGGTGGGATGGGGAGAGGTGTGATCCAAAGAGCCTTCCATCCTGCAGGGGCTGCCAGCCCAGAGCCTGTCTCTGAAGGGGGCCTCGAGAACTGGCTGGGCTGAGTGCTCTGGAAACAGCTCTGCAGGGGGCGTCTGGGTTCAGGGCCTCCACCTGAACTCTCTCACATGGAGGACACCACCCCTGCCCCCAGAGGGAAGGAGGCGGAAATGACCGGAGAAAGCAGCAAGTCTGAGCAAAGGAAAATTGCGTAGCTATGAACAAGACTGAGGATGTCGGGAATGAAAGGATACAAGGCAACCTGCAAAATGGGGGGGAAAAATGTAAGCCATGTGCAGAACAGCAAGTAGAATATGCTATTCATTGGGCAAAAGGGGGTAGTAGGCACAATAATACATAAACTTTTCACCTTACACACATAAGAATTTCTTTGGGATGATAAGCAAGAGACTGAGGAACGGGGGTGGGAGGGAGCTGTCAGGGCACACCCTTTTCCTTTTTTTTAATTTGCACTGTGAAGTATGTGAATGGAATACTATTCGAAATGAATGAGTTTTTCTTTTTAAGTGAGCAAATGTTGAGCTTGTTGGTGGTAGAGGCTAGCGAAACCAATGTTAGGGTCCCTTCCCCAGTCTTGATGACTTCCTGCCCTTCCTGGCCTTCCTCACCTCTGGTTCCCTCCTTCTGGGTCCAGGTGACAGTCTGCCTCTCCTGGGGAGCAAAAATACCAATGAACGCCGGTCTAGTATTCGCTCCAAGTGTTCTTAGGTAGATTCACTCATGTGAATTTCAGAACAACCCATTGAGGTAGGTTCTACTACAGATGGGGAGACTGAGGCACAGAGCAGTTCCGTAACTTATCCAAAGCCATATGGATTGTCAGGGACTGAACTAGGATCTGAATGAACCCAGGCTCTCCTAAGGGAAGGGAGCTCCTTTTTTTTTTTTTTTTTTTTGGAGGCTCTGCTGTTAGCTCTACGCACGTTGTCTGAAAACTTCATCTTGATAATAACTCTGTGGGGAGCTTCCATCCTATTTCCTAGATGAAGACGGGGGATCAAGAGAGTAACGTGTGCAAAGTCACTCCACAAGGGAGTTGAGCCAGAAATGTCCTTCTTCAAAGCCCAATGTCCTCTTTCTTCCCTAAAATCTCCCAGCCTGTGTCTCATCCGTCTCTCCCCACCTGGTGCCCCCTAAAGGGTCTGACAGCGTTCTGAGGGTTGAAATGCTTCTTCTCGTGCCTGCTCAGGGGAGCCCCTGGCCCTCTATCTGTTCATTCCTGCAGCACGTTCTGGTTTCAGGTGAGATGTTGCGCCCTCCTCCAGGGTGATCCCACCACTGATGGGTTCCAGGACCTCCTGGAGGGCAGGGGCTTTGTGACGCTCGCATGCGTGTGTCCCCAGCACAAAATGTACTTGCCAGGCAGTGTTTGGTGAGTAAGCGACTGACTAGCAAGGCTTTGGCCTGAGTTTGTGGGATTACTCTGGTACGATGGCCCTCGCTGACATTCCCCTGTTATTAACCACGGTTGTCGGCCCGTATTTACAGAGTGCGCCCTTGGGGCCAGGCCTGACTCTGCCAAGGGCTTTACCCAGCTCTCTGGATCCTCACAGAGGACTGCGGGGCCAAGGATTAGGCCACTTTAAAGTGCGGAAGCTGATGCTGAGAAAAGGGAATTTTATGGTTCCCACATTAAGTAACGTTTCTTAAGCTCTTACTAAGCGGGGCAGGCCCGGGGGGTAAGCAACTTCGTGGCATTTGTGGCAACACACCTACCGAGTAGTGGTTAAGGAGCTCTGAGACTAGTAACCAAGGCTGGGACAAACGCTGTCACTTGCCTTATCTGTGGGACGAGCACCTTCCTCATGGGGGAGGTATATAAAGCATTTAGAACAGTAAGTGTTGTAGACATGGCAGCTGTTTTCTCCCCATTTCACAGATGTGACAGGAAAACTGAGCCACGGGGCAAACTCACAGAGCTGAGTTTTGAAGCTCAGCTCAGAACCGCTCTGCCCCACTGCCCCTCCCAAGGTGGCTGGGAGCACTCGGCCAGCACACGGTATGGACAGTGCTTGGCACAGTCCATACTGTAATAGACAATGTGGTGGACATCCCAGGTAGAGCGCTCAGCTGTCCCGGCAGGCTCCTCCGCGGTCCCTCCCGCTGGGATGAGAGGCTGGCCTGGTTCCGGATCCACGGGATTGCCTGCAGCTCGCTCCCCCGCCCCGGGTTAAGCTCCGCTGGGCCAGCTGCTCCCTGGGAGTCCCCGGGCTTCTTCTCAGCGCTCTCTTGGAGGCAAAGGGGAGGGGCATGGGGAAAGCTCCTCCTCCCAGCCGGGGGCTGCCAGAGACCCTGCCCACCCCTCAAACGGGGCTCTCCCGCCCTGGACCAGCTGTGCAACTGCCCTCTTTGCCTCCACAGGGGCAGGGCAGGAAGTGGGGCAATGCCAGGACCAATTAAACCCGCCAGGGGAATTAAGGTCAGCAGGACGCAATTATGCCTGTTGGATTTAACAAGGCCAGAAGGAAGGTTTCTCCAGCCAGAGTTCACGGCTCCTTAGGCCGCATGCCCTGGATGGCTCTGCATTCCAGAAGCCTGGCCTCTCAGGCTCACCCATCCCTGGGAGAATTAACTGGGAGTGGAGGGGTTAACTTTGCCCCGGGCACTGCTTCCCTGGCTCCTGGAAGGAAATTGACCCAGCCAAGAGGCTTTAAAAGGCCCTGCTCAGAGAAGACATTTCCCGGCCTGACCCTCTCCCTGCTCGGCTGTGATGGAAAATCCAGGGAGTTGAGTAACCTTTCTGACTCCAAAGAGAGCTGCCAATTGCCCTCACATCTTTCCTGTGGTCCTGACATGGGAGCCACTCAGGACTGTTTTCTCCTGCCCACTCCCCTCTCCGGCCACTAAGCCCGGGGCTGGGGCAGTACCTCTCAGTCCTCTGGGTAAGGCCTAGGGAAGACCCTGTCCTTCCTTCCGAAGCTGGTAAGCCTAGGGACACCCTGTGTGGCAAACTGAACAAAGATCCCTCTGGAAACTCAAACGACACACTGATCCATCTTGAAATTATGGAGTTTTATTGCTAAGATTGCTTACTGAATGCTCTAATCTGTGGCAAGGGCTAATATGGTCACTTCGGGACACGGAGATGAGGAAGGATAGCAATAGAATCCTCACATGGTACATTTTTGGTGAAAAATGTAAAGTCATTCATGAAGTAGGATCCTTTTTTGCTGTTAAAAACATTTATTAACGGGGTGCCTGGATGGCTCGGTTGGTTAGGCGTCTGCCCTCAGCTCAGGTCATGATCCCGGGGTCCTGGAATTGAGCCCCACATTGGGCTCTCTGCTCGGCGAGGAGCCTGCTTCTCCCTCTCTCCCTCTGTTGTTCCCCCTGCTTCTGCTCTCTGCTCACTTCTCACTCAAATACATAAATTTTTTTTTAAAAACATTTATTAAGAAAATGAGAGAATGTCTGGAGGGATATAAATGCACATATTAATAAGTTGGGGAGTAGAGATGGTTTTTATTCTTTGGCTCTTCCAATTTTTTTTGAAATGACCATTTGTGACTCTAAGTGGATTAAAAATTGGAAACGTATCAATAAGCGCACAGATTTCTATACTTCAAGACAGAAAGTGGCACATGCTATAGGAGATATAAAAACAGCATGAATTGGGACTGATGGTCAGCGATGACTTCTCAGATGAAGGATGGCTCTGGCCAACTTTCTCAGTGCCCAGGCCCCCGAGTTTGTTTTCAATGAAGCCTCTTTAGAAGGGAGCCCCAGGACTCTCTCTCTAACCAACATGTCAGGTGGCTATCATGCACACCCAAGTTTGAGAACCCCCAAGTCAGAGGGTTCTGAGAGAGTCCGCTGGTGCAGCTGGTAAGCTCTTCCAGCTTCTAGAGCCTGGGCTGTGCTTCTCCCGCGACCCTGGAGCACCCTAGAAATGTCTGGAGAGCTTCTACAACCCCTGAAGCTTGAACCCCTCCTGAGTTCAGGCTACTGAAAGCAGAATCTTTGGGAGGTGCAGCCCAGAATGCTGGTATATTTTGAATCTTCCCAGAAGATTCTGATGGGCAGTTGGGGTTGAGAACCACTGCTCTGCGGCTCTTCCAGGACAAGAACGTCACCTCATTTCTTTGAAATGCCCCTACAAGTTAGGGTACAATGGCGCACATGATGGGTGGTCTCTTCTGACTTGTTATGCGGACAGTATATCCGGTCTTAGTATCTGGGGCTCTGGGGATCTAGATCCAGATCTAGCTCAGGACAGGGATCGTGTCCATCAACTTTGTATCCCAAGGACCTAGTGCAAAAAGGGGTGCCATCATGAAGTAATGGTCACAAATATTTATTGTGTGTTTACCGTGTGCCAACCGTGTGCCATACTAACTCCCTTAATCTTCAGAGCAACTTGATGAAGTAGATACTGCTTTCACTCCCATTTCCAAGGGGAAACCGAGGCACGGAGGAATAATTTGCCCAAGGTTTCCAAGAGAGGGTTCCAGGGGCGTCGGAATGTAAACTCCAGCTGTTCAGCTCCCGGGCTCTCCTGCTTAATTACTACTCCATACCACTAAATGCCCACTGGAGAGTGAAATCGTGAGTGAGTGAGAAAGACTGAGACCTCGTCATCAGGTTGGTAGCCCAGGGCCCGACATTCAGCAGTTGCTCTGTAAGTGCTGAAGAGCAAGGACTCCCACTTTGGAGGGGCCCCGGGACAATGGGAAACCTCCCCTTTCTCCTTCTCCCCCGTCTCAGCCCAACTCTGCAGCATAAACAGCAAAGCCAAAAATAGCCAGGTAATGACGTCAGAGGAACAAGGTCATCTGAAAATTACCCAGGGCCACTGGACACCTCCCTATAGGATCAAGTAGCAGGAGGGTACCCCAGGCTGCTGCAGCTGTTCCAAGAACAGGAAACGTCCCAGGAGCAGACTTGGAAGCACCACTTCAGGAGGGCAGGGCCAGTGGGGGCAGGGGACAAACACAGACACATGGCAGAGTAGAAGCAAGACCCAAGTCCCGAGTAGAGACCCGGGAGTCGAAAGGAATTCAACTTCGCACAACGAGTTACACCTGTCACGCGAGCCCAGGAAATGGCTCAAAAAGTGGAGAATGCATGTTCTGTCCTGCTGCACAGGATGGCTTCCCTGGCTGCCATTGAGCTATTTATAAAACTTGAGGTCCATTTGCTAAACTGGGTCCCCATAAGAACCGGGGGGTGCGAGGAGCGGCCGTGCCTGGGATGGCCAGGAGCGTTCAAACCAGGAGGGGGCTGGGGCAAAGCACCTTCTGGCCCTTTGACCTATCCTGGCGAGCATTCAGTCCTGCCAAGACTTGTGACTTTATTGACGGGCAGCTGCCACCTCCCTGACAGGAACCCAAGCCTCCAGCACGGTCTGAGGACATGCCTGCTGTGTGAAAGTGGGGAGAGACGACCTGCCTCCCAGCCCCTGGGACGCTTCGCTGGAGGTTCCCCATTTCAAGGCTAAGAGCTGAGTGAGGGCTCCGGCTCCAACTGCTACCTTCACAGGATACTTGCTCCCAAGTCCTAAGTTGCTGGTCCTGGAAGTAGACAGAAACAATCTCTTTTTCATCCGATGTGGTGGGGGGATGGTCTCTCATCAAGCGTCCTCCAGCTCCAGAAAGAGCCGGGAGCCCCTGAACAAGCCCAGCCCCTGCAGCTGGCTCTGCTTAAGGGATGCACCTGGTGCGGGGCAGAGGGCACCCGAGGGCAGACAGACCTGGATCCGCACTCTGCCACCTCCCAGCAATGTGACTTTGGGGACAGTCATTTAAACATGGAGCCTCAGTTTCCTCATCCGTCATATGATTTGTTGGAAGGCCCCGTGGAAAAGCCTTCTGCTCTCCTTTATTCTGGTAATGGAGCGTTGGCTAGGGAGGTAAATACCTACTCAACGAATCAGCAGCTCTCCCGTGTCACACAGGCAGACCTCACAAAGGTGACACCCCAGGGAGCTGCAGAGAAGGGTGTTCTGGCCCCCCAGATCCCCTGTTGTTTGGCGTCCGTGCGAGAGAATGGCTGCTGGCTCCCCAGCCCATAGAGCCTCCTAGTTGGGAAACCTGTTGTTCCTCAGGTTTGTCTCTCAGACCTGTGTGCACGTCTCTTTCCTGGCATGGTGGTCCTTACACTTGGGCATGCATCGGTCCCCTGGAGGGCTTGTTCGAACACCCATCGTGGGGCCCCACATCCAGAGGGTCCGACTCAGGAGGTCTGCAGCGGGGCTGGAGAATTCACATTTCTGGAACTCATGAGGCTGGTCTGCGGGTCCACAGAACGCCCCCAGAGGACTGGTGTCCCAGGGAACATTCCCCCCAGCCCCCGCTGCTGAGCTTGCAGCCTAATTCCTATCCATTTTCCTGAGGCTTCTGAGTAATAGGAATGTTCTATATGTGTGTGAGGAAAATGCAGAAACGCTCAGTTGTTACTACAGCTAGTATTTCAAGAAGGAGCTGCACAAAAACTGAAGCCGTGAAGGGCAGTGGGTACGGGCAGCCCCTTCCCACTCCTCTCTGAGCGCCTGCGCTGGGTGGCTTCCCGTGTTTGTCCCTACTGCTGCTGTAACAAATTACAAGGGAAAGAAAAAGGCTAATGAGCCATCAGAATCAGTGAGCCTCCAGTGTAGACATCAACCTCTAGCCAGTAAGGGTGATTTCTACAGGCTCAACTCAAATCCCTCTCCTTTCTTGCCTGCACAAACTCCCATGGAGTCTCTGAGAGGTCTCTCTGCTCCTCTTGCTGGTGGTTAACTCGCAGCTGCTGGCCCCGTCCTGTCAGGTTGTTAGCTTTGGGCAAACAGCAGGGGCTTCTGGCAACCCCTGGTGACACATACCCTCTGATAATTAATACTGAGCATATGACTCAAGTGTGGTCACACTGAGTCACACTAGCCAACAAGAATAAGAGCCCAATATGACAGTCACCGTTGCTGCTCAGAGTGCCTTTGGGTCATGTTAAAGCTGGGAGCAAACTGTCCTCCAAAGAGCAGGAGGAAAGGTCCTTTCTAGAAACATTGTTCTAACTTCTACGATGAGGAAATTGAACGCAGAGAATTCAAAATGACATGCTCAAGGTCAGAAAGCCTGAAGCCACTCTCCCAATTCCTAATCTGGGGTTTTATCCACTAAATACTGCTGTGTTCTTCCTGAACCTTGTGACAATTAACCCAAAGCAATCCGAGTCCCCTTGACCATGAACACTGAAAACTGCAGTGGAGAGAAACAGAAGAGCAAGACAAGGTATCCGTTTTACCGTGATGTCCTTAAACTGCCTCCAACAAGAGAAAAACCACTACTAGATATTCTCACATCTTGGAAAAGCCAAGGATGGGAGGGACTTCCTTGCAGTAGTAAGAATTCACTGAACATTCTGTGCAGTCTTTAACCAGTTCCAAGGTCAAGAGAAACATCAGAAAATATGTGTGTGTGTCAGAGGACATTATTCGGGGATTAGTCCCCTGGAGTGATCTGGGCTAGATTTCCGCTTCCAGAACAACCCTTGGAAAGTCCTCAACAAGACAGCACACTGGTCTCCAACATACTTCATTGAAGTTCAAATGGTAATCCAGGGGCAGGAGAGCTCCCTAGAGGTGCCATCTTGCAGTGGTGGAGCAGGCGGCTAAGGAAAAATATAAACATGAAAGTAGGCTTGGTGTGGTTAGAACAAAAGGCCCGTTAAAAATTCTGAAAATACTCAAATTGAAAGAGCCTTACTGATCTTTCCAATTCAATCTCCTCATTTGACAGAAGTGGAAACTCAAGTCCAGAAAAGGAGAGTGACTTGTTACAAGTCACACAGTGTGTCAGTGACGGAAGTCAGAATGGATTCCCTGCCCCTACTCTTCCCAAAGACACATCACAGTCTTGTCTTAACTCTAAGAAAGACAAAGGATGTCCTCTTTTCAAATCTGATCTGAAGGCTTGGAGACAACAATCAACTATTTAAGTCTGTCTGAAAATGCAGAGTTCTAAGACTTTAAATAACATAATGAGAGTTGTCTCCAGAAAGGCTTTGCCAAAGGCCAGTAAACACTTTCTCTAGGCATGAGGCCGGTAACACGGACATCACGGCAGCTAAAAGGAGCTTTCCATTTTGCAAATGTGTATGCCAGGATCATGTCATTAACTATACTTTTGGGAGGAGTTTATATTTTCTTTTAAAATTTTAATTACAAAGCTTGAAAGTGGTTTGAAACATTTCGTTTAGAGACAGACATGATACAAAAGAGTCATGAACAAATCTGTCCTATAAATAGAGTCTAGAAAAATTCTTTGCAAAACAAGCATTTTCAGTGGGGAGAAGCAAACTCAAAACAATGGAACAGTATGCAGCTGTTAAAATTGGCATTTACAGGGGTGCCTGGGTGGCTCAGTTGGTTAAGCAACTGCCTTCGGCTCAGGTCATGATCCTGGAGTCCCAGGATCGAGTCCCACATCAGGCTCCCTGCTCAGCAGGGAGTCTGCTTCTCCCGCTAACCTCTCTCCTCTCATGCTCTCTCTCTCATTCTCTCTCTCAAATAAATAAAATCTTAAAAAAAAAATTGGCATTTACAAAGTACGCAATAATATGGAAATATATTTGAGTTGCTACTATGCTAAGTGAAACACACACACACACACATACATATATATATACACACACATATATATATATATATATATATATATATATATATGCACCAGAACATCCCAGGCAAGTATATGAATGTGTTAAGAAAAACTCTTCAGTGTAGAGAAAACCCTTCAATGTCAAGAAACAGACTAATGCTTCATACAAGAAAAAAACAGATCATACAAAGTGTACCATGATCAAGGTGAGTGATGTATTTTTTTCTCTTTGTTCCTATTACCAGGTATTGTCTGAATGGTATTTAATTAACAATAAACCCTACCTTAAAAACTGAAAAAAAAAATGTTGTAAAACCCACCCAATATTTTTGCATAGAGTGAATTCTGTCACTTTCTAGTCACTTAGCAGCATGTCTCTAGGACGTGACTGTGTGCGCACGCTCCTGAGTGGGAGCACATCAGCGTCAGGCTAGAGAATTTTCAACTCTCCTTACCACCAAGCAAGCTTGAAAAATGCTGCCCCAAACTGTTTTTCAGATTACTGCTTATGACCACTGACTCCATTTTGTATCTTGACCCACTGAAAACTACATCTCCCACCCTTGCTCCTGAAAGAAAACCTGGGGATAGCTTTGGTGCCAAAACAAGCAGAGAAGCAGCACTTGGCTACAATTCTTAACACATCCACATGCTTGTCAGGGATGTTCTAGGATACTAGTCCCGTAACTACGTGGGTCTCAGCACATCAGACAGGCCAGGTTTTTCTTCCTTTCTGGCTAACCAAATTTTAAGGGCAAGGCAGAGGGTAATTGATGTCTTCAGGTCAAGGTTAATTAAGTCTGGTGAAATATTTTCTGATAAAACCCAGAGTTTTCTAAAGCTGTTTCCCCTACCCCTCCAACCATGGTTTCTCTGGGTGGAATGTCAGCATCTGCCAAACCGTTTCAGGAAGCTGATACCCTCAGCACATAAGAGCCCTGCTTTGACCTGAGCTCTGTCTGTTATTCTATTGCAAGAATGAAAATAACAAACACCATGAGACATTTTCAATGTCGGTATCCTTCACGGCAGCACTAGAAAAGAGTGCGTATGCAAGAAGACAAAGGAAACAAGGCAAAAGTATGTTTTGTCCCCAGGCTTTTTTTTTTTTTTTTTTTTTTTTTTTTTTTTTTTGGTAGCAACTACACTGGCTTCAGCTGGATAACAAATTGTCCTGGAATTCTTGGCGTTGGTGCAAACATGTCAGCTCCCTGGTTACGCCTTCGTCACCACTCAAAGTACCACACACTTTAACCTTCCTGCTCTTTCCATAGGCCTGGGCTTGTCCCGCATCCAGGAAACTTTATATGTTGTCTAAACCGAGCATCCCAGCAGGCTGCAAGGCAGATGGCAGCTCAGGACTCAAAATGTTGACTGATTCCTACCTGGATCCGCACCACCACGCTGTAACTCAGCCTGTCTCTGCAGAAATAGGAGCCCAGCCACGTGGCTAACAGCTTTTTTAACTGCTACTCTCAGCAATGAAGAACTTTCCCAGCAGATAAGATTCAGAAGGGAATTGAAAAGGAAGCAATGTTGAGATTTATCCAAGGGGACGCACAGGTTTTACCAGATACTCAGGCCAACAAGCCCCCAAGGCTCAGTTAGGCCAGGATGGGGTAAAAGACCAGGTGTTCCTGACCTGTCGAGTCCTTGGAACCTCAAGTCACTAGCCTAGGATATCTGCAGAGGATCTAGACTCTTCTCCAGGTCTGCCTCCTTGTCACTAGGTTCTCCTAAGAGGCTTCATACTTCAGGCGGGGGAAGCCAGAACAGGCCCAAGGTAGTGCCTGAACATCATTCAATCCAGAACACATATGAAAAGAGCAAGGTACAGACTTGTACCTTGATACTATTTGTATAAAGCATGATACTATTTGTATAAAAGTTAAAGGAGAGAGGAGATAGAAATACATCTACGGTGACTGTCCCTGCAAAGGAGCACGCCTGACAGCACTATCTCTGACGATGGGAACTGAACAGTTGGGAGAAAAGGTGGAGGACTTCGCCTTTATAGCTTGTGAATTCTGAACCATGTGAATGTACAACGTTTCAAGGAGCAAATTAAAAACAAATGCGGAATGCTACAATCTTATTATTACAAGAAAAGAAAAATGCCCTTGAAATCTGTGTGTTTCATAAAAACCTTCTGGAAGAATATGCAACTGTTAGCAATGGGGTACTCCTGGGAAACGGGAGCAGGGAAATAAGGAGACTTGCATGGTTTATTCTATACGGTCTGTATTATTTTAATGGTTTCCAAAAGACATACTATATTCCTTTGGCAATTTTTACTTAAAAAAAAAAAAAGAAAAGAAAAGAAACATCTTTAAGCACGGCAGCCTCACCTCCAAAAACAATCTCTGAACTCCCTCAGTACTTTTAGTGTCTCACATTACTCAGTCACATCTCGTCTTGTTACAATGCCTTGTATATGGGTCTCCTCTCCATTAAACTCTGGAGCAGCTGCCACGGTAGCTCCTACCGCCCAAGCTCTACTTTCCAGGGACACAGCTCTGTGGAAAAGAACCGGCAAGGCATAAAACAGCAGTCAAGATGGCAACAGAGCAATCACACAAGGACAAAACGACCGACCACAGTAAGAGTGAACAGTAAGCTCACAAGTATGTTAATGAGCACGAGACTATTAGCAATGGGAAACCATGGCCAAGTCCAAACAACGCTGAAAACAAAGTCCTTCCCAGAAACTGTGGGAATGCTAACCATCTGCATGTGCGCATGAGCTAGAAGCCTTGTAAGATTGCCAAGCATAGTGTGACAGCCAGATTTCTCAGTAAAATTCAGTAAATTCCTATCAGAGGACAGGTTCTTTGCTTAGGAAAATTTCAGAGCAAATTCTGGGTGTTGAAAGTGCAGCTCCCGCTAGAATATGGCCGGAAGGGATAACGAACCTGACTTCCTCTGTAAGATAGAAGTGGAAATTTTGAGCTTTGGAGGAAATGGGAGACTATTAGAAACGAGGATCATGTGAGGTGATCTGAAAGAGAATGGGGTACTAGACAGACGGAGCTGAGCAGAAACAGCCTGCTGCTGGGAAACTGAGGAATTCTGGGGAGCAGGAGGCAGTGGATGTCTGCATCTCAGTTTTAAGGTCTTTGCTCTGAAGTAATGTAATCCCATTCTGTTGCCTCTCTAAGCCTGTCACACATTACATGTGACACATTACATGGGCCTGTCTGGAGAGGGCAATCCAGAAGGATCCAGTAGGTCCATAATTCTCAGTAATACTCTTTCTAGGACCCTCATTTTGAGGGTTGGATTTATTCTCTTCCCTGAAATGACTAAAAACAAAAAAATGGGCAAAATACATAAAACATCTGAGACCAGATGGAAATATATGAATGACCGTGAACTGTCAAAAAACTGATATCAGAGAAGGGGGGTAAAGTTACAGAAGACAGATAGACCCAGAGGGGCTCAAGAGGTGAACAGGAGAAAAACCCAAGCAAGAGGTGACCAGAGACACTGAAAACCTTCCATGAATCCACGAGAGATAGGACTGAGGTAGAACTGGATCTTTCACAGGACAAATACCTATGTACCCTCCTCAGTTACCCTCTTTCTTGCACACTACGTCCAATATATCAGCAAGTCTTGCCAGTTAACAACTTCAGGATACACTCAGAACCCAACCATTTCTCACAATCTCCACTGCTGCTACCCCAGCCCAAGCTCCTATTAACTCTCACCTACATGCCCCAACCCATTCCAGTCTATTCTCCACACGGTAGTCAGAGAAACATTTACTACATGGCAGGAGAGAGGACAGTTGCTTGATTATGGCCTGTCTTCCCTCCTAAAAGGTAAGCTCCATGAAGGCAAGTTCTTCTGTTCATTGTTCTACTCCCAGAGACTAAGTGGTCCCAAGGTATATACACTTAGCGCCAAGTAAATAGTTAAATGAATTGCATGAGTAAGTATGGCCCTGTAAATCTACGCTTATGGGAATGAATAAGGGAATTTTATCTTGCATCGGTCAGTGGTCTTCAGGAGGCTCAGGGATCTGCAAATCATGTCTTGCTTAATCATCCGTCACCGAATCTACAACAGCCTGTTCATAATGCTCATTGAATGAATAAATGAAAGGAATGTAAAATAAGTTTACTATCTTCTATGGTGCCTAGGACTGGCCTGGGCTGAATATGGATGCTCTTATATCCTTTAGCACAGAAGTAGAGTACTAGTGAAGAGTACAGTTCATAAATAAGGCCAAGTGTAAGAGAAAATACAGTATTTGACATGGATCTAGCAAATTCTGTGCCAGCTACAAAAATACAGAGATGACTAAGATAATTTTTATTTTCAAGGACTAAGAAAATTTTAGGTATCTGGGTCTCTACCAGTTTGTGAACAAGTAATTCAGCAGTATAACTGTTCTACTAGAGATATATACAGGAAACATTTGAGAGGCACACAGAAGGAAGTGATCATTCTTGACTGCAGAGGTCGGGGTTCAAGGAAGGATTTATGAAAAAGATTTTACTTTAGCCTTATAAGGAAATTTACCAGATGAGAAAAAGCACATTTAGGAAAGAAGGCACAGGTCTGTGTGAAGGCATAACACACATGGATTGCCTTCCAGAGTATTTCCTGGAAGGGAGTTAACAAAATATGGAAGGCCAGAAAAGCGTTACAAAGCACATTCCTCTAAGGACAGAGCCTATGCTTTAAAAAGTTCCTGGACCCTCCTCCTCTCAAAGTACCCATTTCTCCAATAAGATGTGACCTCCAAGGGGGCTTGACAGAATTAAAAACATGAAGTAACAAAATCAGGGAAGGGAAGACAAACATATTTATTCCTCTCCAGTTTATCGGAGGACTTAAAATGTGTACTGCACAGCATTCCCTGTTATCAGCATTGACAAGGAAGAACGTGCCTTAACAGCAACTCTGCCCCAAAGCTTGCCAATGGCTGCCGTGAGGCTCTATGTCGGTCCACGGTCTTCCTCATGGCTATGCAATTAATGAGCCTTCCGCCCTTGTAGAGACAGTCTACTTGACTCTAAATTCATTTTAGGCAGAGATGAGGAAAGAATCTGATACACTGACTATTCCTCAGGAAAGCCATGACTTAAATCCTATCTTAGTATTTAACTATCTTTATTTTCTGGTTAAAAAGAAAAAAAGGGAGGGGGGCGAAGAGGCAACAGAGAGTACATACTGTGCTGATACAGAAATTTCAAACTTAGTCAGAGTTAAGACTCATATCAAAGGTCGACTGATGGTTCAAAGGAAATCACTACATGGAGGCAGAGCAAGACATGCATCAGTGAGTCTCATTCTTAGTCTCAATAACATAGGAAAACAACTCTCAACAAAATTGGAGTCCACACTTGTCAGGTACACTCTGTTGGGCATGGGCAGGTAAAAGTCTTGAGAAATGGGTTCTCTCCATGCCCTGGTGACAAGGAAAGGAGGCTCCTGGTTTGATGAAAAGAGCAGCTCCTGTTCTCAGGTGGTGCCTGCAGCTCACGGCTCAGGTTAGCAGTGGAATCGAGTGGAGAACTTGGGAGAAACGGGCACAGTCAGAGGCTGGTCACTTGACTTTACTTCCACACCCTGGTACTTGCGTATTGGATTTGCCTTGTGCACCTGTAGAGTAAGGACAGAGAATTACCACTGATCAGGATGTTAGAGAACTATGCATATAGTTGTTTTTTTTCTTTCTTCTTGAAAAAATGTTTATATAGTCTTAGATCCAAATCACTATCCAAGAGGGGGTAAAAAATGCAACACAGCATAATGGAAAAGCACGTGAGCTTTTGCGCCCAAGTAGGTTTCTGTTCAGGTCTTGGGGGTCCCTCAGTCTGCACCAAAGAACATCAAGCCTAACTCCAGCTTGAGCTTGATTGTTTTTTTACTAGGTCTAACCGAGCTGTACACAACTGTAGCAGGAAAGAGATACATGTTAAGAACCCATCAGCATGGGGAGTGGGGGGCTGGGATAAATGGGTGATGGACATTAAGAAGGGCATGTTATGTAATGAACACTGGGTGTCATAAGACTGATGAATCACTGAACTCTACCACTGAAACTAACAATACACTATACGTTTAAACAAACAAACAAACAAAAAAAAACCTCCCAGAGTACAATCTTAAACTTATCAAGTCTTTTTTTTTTTTTTTTTTTACAGCTTTATAAACATATATTTTTATCCCCAGGGGTACAGGTCTGCGAATCGCCAGGTTTACACACTTCACAACACTCACCATAGCACGTACCCTCCCCGATATCCATAACCCCACCCCCTCTCCCAACCCCCTCCCCCCATCAACCCTCAGTTTGTTTTGTGAGATTAAGAGTCACTTATGGTTTGTCTCCCTCCCAATCCCATCTTGTTTCATTACTCTTCTCCTACCCCCTCGACCCCCCATGTTGCATCTCCTCTCCCTCATATCAGGGAGATCATATGATAGCTGTCTTTCTCCGATTGACTTATTTCGCTAAGCATGATACCCTCTAGTTCCATCCACGTCGTCGCAAATGGCAAGATTTCATTTCTTTTGATGGCTGCATAGTATTCCATTGTGTATATATACCACATCTTCTTTATCCATTCGTCTGTAGATGGACATCTAGGTTCTTTCCATAGTTTGGCTATTGTAGACATTGCTGCTATAAACATTCGGGTGCATGTGCCCCTTCGGATCACTATGTTTGTATCTTTAGAGTAAATACCCAGCAGTGCAATTGCAGGGTCATAGGGTAGTTCTATTTTCAACATTTTGAGGAACCTCCATGCTGTTTTCCAGAGTGGTTGCACCAGCTTGCATTCCCACCAACAGTGTAGGAGGGTTCCCCTTTCTCCGCATCCTCGCCAGCATCTGTCATTTCCTGACTTGTTAATTTTAGCCATTCTGACTGGTGTGAGGTGATATCTCATGGTGGTTTTGATTTGTATTTCCCTGATGCCGAGTGATATGGAGCACTTTTTCATGTGTCTGTTGGCCATCTGGATGTCTTCTTTGCAGAAATGTCTGTTCATGTCCTCTGCCCATTTCTTGATTGGATTATTTGTTCTTTGGGTGTTGAGTTTGCTAAGTTCTTTATAGATTTTGGACACTAGCCCTTTATCTGATATGTCATTTGCAAATATCTTCTCCCATTCTGTCAGTTGTCTTTTGGTTTTGTTCACTATTTCCTTTGCTGTGCAAAAGCTTTTGATCTTGATAAAATCCCAAAAGTTCATTTTTGCCCTTGCTTCCCTTGCCTTTGGTGATGTTCCTAGGAAGATGTTGCTGCGGCTGACGTCGAAGAGGTTGCTGCCTGTGTTCTCATCGAGGATTTTGATGGATTCCTTTCTCACATTGAGATCCTTCATCCATTTTGAGTCTATTTTCGTGTGTGGTGTAAGGAAATGATCCAATTTCATTTTTCTGCATGTGGCTGTCCAATTTTCCCAACACCATTTATTGAAGAGGCTGTCTTTGTTCCATTGGACATTCTTTCCTGCTTTGTCGAAGATGAGTTGACCATAGAGTTGAGGGTCCATTTCTGGGCTCTCTATTCTGTTCCATTGATCTATGTGTCTGTTTTTGTGCCAGTACCATGCTGTCTTGATGATGACAGCTTTGTAATAGAGCTTGAAGTCCGGAATTGTGATGCCACCAACTTTGGCTTTCTTTTTCAATATTCCTTTGGCTATTCGAGGTCTTTTCTGGTTCCATATAAATTTTAGGATTATTTGTTCCATTTCTTTGAAAAAAATGGATGGTACTTTGATAGGAATTGCATTAAATGTGTAGATTGCTTTAGGTAGCATAGACATTTTCACAATATTTATTCTTCCAATCCAGGAGCATGGAACATTTTTCCATTTCTTTGTGTCTTCCTCAATTTCTTTCATGAGTACTTTATAGTTTTCTGAGTATAGATTCTTAGTCTCTTTGGTTAGGTTTATTCCTAGGTATCTTATAGTTTTGGGTGCTATTGTAAATGGGATGGACTCCTTAATTTCTCTTTCTTCTGTCTTGTTGTTGGTGTAGAGAAATGCAACTGATTTCTGTGCATTGATTTTATATCCTGACACTTTACTGAATTCCTGTACAAGTTCTAGCAGTTTTGGAGTGGAGTCTTTTGGGTTTTCCACATAGAGTATCATATCATCTGCAAAGAGTGATAGTTTGACTTCTTCTTTGCCGATTTGGATGCCTTTAATTTCCTTTTGTTGTCTGATTGCTGAGGCTAGGACTTCTAGTACTATGTTGAATAGCAGTGGTGATAACGGACATCCCTGCCGTGTTCCTGACCTTAGCGGAAAAGCTTTCAGTTTTTCTCCATTGAGAATGATATTTGCGGTGGGTTTTTCATAGATGGCTTTGATAATATTGAGGTATGTGCCGTCTATCCCTACACTTTGAAGAGTTTTGATCAGGAAGGGATGCTGTACTTTGTCAAATGCTTTTTCAGCATCTATGGAGAGTATCATATGGTTCTTGTTCTTTCTTTTATTAATGTGTTGTATCACATTGATTGATTTGCGGATGTTGAACCAGCCTTGCAGCCCTGGAATAAATCCCACTTGGTCGTGGTGAATAATCCTTTTAACGTACTGTTGAATCCTATTGGCTAGTATTTTGGCGAGAATTTTTGCATCTGTGTTCATCAAGGATATTGGTCTGTAGTTCTCTTTTTTGTTGGGATCCTTGTCTGGTTTTGGGATCAAGGTAATGCTGGCCTCATAAAATGAGTTTGGAAGTTTTCCTTCTATTGCTATTTTTTGGAACAGTTTCAGGAGAATAGGAATTAGTTCTTCTTTAAATGTTTGGTAGAATTCCCCCGGGAAGCCGTCTGGCCCTGGGCTTTTGTTTGTTTGGAGATTTTTGATGACTGTTTCAATCTCCTTACTGGTTATGGGTCTGTTCAGGCTTTCTATTTCTTCCTGGTTCAGTTGTGGTAGTTTATATGTCTCTAGGAATGCATCCATTTCTTCCAGATTGTCAAATTTGTTGCCGTAGAGTTGCTCATAGTATGTTCTTATAATTGTCTGTATTTCTTTGGTGTTCGTTGTGATCTCTCCTCTTTCATTCATGATTTTATTTATTTGGGTCCTCTCTCTTTTCTTTTTGATAAGTCTGGCCAGGGGTTTATCAATCTTATTAATTCTTTCAAAGAACCAGCTCCTAGTTTCGTTGATTTGTTCTATTGTTTTTTTGGTTTCTATTTCATTGATTTCTGCTCTGATCTTTATGATTTCTCTTCTCCTGCTGGGTTTAGGGTTTCTTTCTTGTTCTTTCTCCAGCTCCTTTAGGTGTAGGGTTAGGTTGTGTACCTGAGACCTTTCTTGTTTCTTGAGAAAGGCTTGTACCGCTATATATTTTCCTCTCAGGACTGCCTTTGTTGTGTCCCACAGATTCTGAACTGTTGTGTTTTCATTATCATTTGTTTCCATAAATTTTTTCAATTCTTCTTTGATTTCCTGGTTGACCCATTCATTCTTTAGAAGGATGCTGTTTAGTCTCCATGTATTTGGGTTCTTTCCAAATTTCCTCTTGTTATTGAGTTCTAGCTTTAGAGCATTGTGGTCTGAAAATATGCAGGGAATGATCCCAATCTTTTGATACCGGTTGAGACTTGATTTAGGACCAAGAATGTGATCTATTCTGGAGAACGTTCCATGTGCACTAGAGAAGAATGTGTATTCTGTTGCTTTGGGATGAAATGTTCTGAATATATCTGTGATGTCCATCTGGTCCAGTGTGTCATTTAAGGCCTTGATTTCCTTGTTGATCTTTTGCTTGGATGATCTGTCCATTTCAGTGAGGGGAGTGTTAAAATCCCCTACTATTATTGTATTCTTGTCGATGTGTTTCTTTGATTTTGTTATTAATTGGTTTATATAGTTGGCTGCTCCCACATTAGGGGCATAGATATTTAAAATTGTTAGATCTTCTTGTTGGACAGTTCCTTTGAGTATAATATAGTGTCCTTCCTCATCTCTTATTATAATCTTTGGCTTAAAATCTAATTGATCTGATATAAGGATTGCCACTCCTGCTTTCTTCTGATGTCCATTAGCATGGTAAATTCTTTTCCACCCCCTCACTTTAAACCTGGAGGTGTCTTCGGGTGTAAGATGAGTTTCTTGTAGGCAACATATAGATGGTTTTTGTTTTTTTATCCATTCTGATACCCTGTGTCTTTTGATTGGGGCATTTAGCCCATTAACATTCAGGGTAAGTATTGAGAGATATGAATTTAGTGCCATTGTATTGCCTGTAAGGTGACTGTTATTGTATATTGTCTCTGTTTCTTTCTGATCTACTACTTTGAGGGTCTCTCTTTGCTTAGAGGACCCCTTTCAATATTTCCTGTAGAGCTGGTTTGGTATTTGCAAATTCTTTCAGTTTTTGTTTGTCCTGGAAGCTTTTAATCTCTCCATCTATTTTCAATGATAGCCTAGCTGGATATAGTATTCTTGGCTGCATGTTTTTCTCATTTAGTACTCTGAATATATCATGCCAGCTCTTTCTGGCCTGCCAGGTCTCTGTGGATAAGTCTGCTGCCAATCTAATATTTTTACCATTGTACGTTACAGACTTCTTTTCCCGGGCTGCTTTCAGGATCTTTTCTTTGTCACTAAGACTTGTCAATTTTACTATTAGGTGACGGGGTGTAGACCTATTCTTATTGATTTTGAGGGGGGTTCTCTGAACCTCCTGGATTTTGATGCTTGTTCCCTTTGCCATATTGGGGAAATTCTCTCCAATAATTCTCTCCAATATACCTTCTGCTCCCCTCTCTGTTTCCTCTTCTTCTGGAATCCCAATTATTCTAATGTTGTTTCGTCTTATGGTGTCACTTATCTCTTGAATTCTCTCCTCGTGGTCCAGTAGCTGTTTGTCCCTCTTTTGCTCAGCTTCTTTATTCTCTGTCATTTGGTCTTCTATATCGCTAATTCTTTCTTCTGCCTCATTTATCCTAGCAGTGAGAGCCTCCATTTTTGATTGCACCTCATTAATAGCTTTTTTGATTTCAACTTGGTTAGATTTTAGTTCTTTTATTTCTCCAGAAAGGGCTTTTATATCTCCCGAGAGGGTTGCTTTAATATCTTCCATGCCTTTTTCAAGCCCGGCTAGAACCTTGAGAATCATCATTCTGAACTCTATATCTGACATATTACCAATGTCTGTATTGATTAGGTCCCTAGCCTTTGGTATTGCCTCTTGTTCTTTTTTTTGTTGTGAATTTTTCCGCCTTGTCATTTTGTCCAGATAAGAGTTTATGAAGGAGCAAGTAAAATACTAAAAGGGTGGCAACAACCCCAGGAAAATATGCTTTAGCCAAATCAGAAGAGATCCTGAATTGTGAGGGGGGAGAAAGGGGATAAAAAGGGGTTCAGAAAGAAAGAAAAAAAAAAAACTATTAAAAAAAAGAAAGCCGATAAAGAAAAAAATATAAAAAGAGGAAAAAATATATATATATTACATAAACTTGCAGAAAGTGGTTGATTTTCTGTTTCTGGAATTGCTGTTCTTCTCTTCAATCTCCCGTTGGATTTGTAGGTGTTTGCAATCTTTAGATAAGCTATTTAGCTGATCTCCCGCTACCCGAAGTAGTCTCAGCCTGCTACTTCTCCGCCATCTTGACTCCTCCTGCCCCTCATTGTCTTAAACTTATCAAGTCTTAATAGTCACCCAAACCATGGACAAACAAATAAACAAAAACCAGAACCAGGAAGGGCTGCTGGGAGAAAGCCAGCCTTCCTTTTGGGCAGTCTAAAACAATCCTGAATTAAGTCAGGTTAGTGAGAGCTAACTAGCATTGACTGAACTGTGCTTTAGGACGCTGACACCAGTATCAGCCTACACCGAGAATCGTTGTTAAGTGACACCTCGACGATGGGGACAAATACAAGAGGCAGTACCAAGTGCTGAAGAAAAATCAAAGAACTTCAGGCTGGAAAAAAGGCTGGTTCTGTGAGCAAATCTAGAGTGGGAACTGTATCATTTTTTTCATCCAATCAGCAAATGGCAGCTTGGGTTTTGCCAACAAGTTAGTCCCTTTAAGTTTGTCCCTAGAGACTTCCTGAGGCCACAGTCATCTCTGCCAATAGCTCGAACAGCAGCTGGCCTAGCCTTTTGAGACAAAACCACAACAACTTATATATTTATGTAATCATCCTCTTATCAGTCTCATGAAGTTCCATCTGAAACTGTCTCTTTGCTCATTAATGCAGTGAATGTACCTTGCTACCCTCTGAGTGAAAAAGTCCTTACTGCAAATTAAGCTTTCTTTCTGGATAACTTAATATCTAAATCATTTTTCTAGTGTTAGCATTGACGTTCACATGGACCAATATGTGCTATAACCCCAAGAAATTTGAGTAAATTATTAAGAGAAAAATGAAAATGCAGTTGCAACGTAATTCCCATGTCCTTCCCTACCTACATATTCTTGTCTAATTGCAAAACCACATCGGTTTTCTTAAGTGTAAAGGAAATAATAAAAATTAGATAAATAAATAAATCCTAGGAATGCATCACTGTGTATATTATACCACATGATATCCGCCTTATGAAGACCCCCCAGAAGAAATTCTGTCTGAATTCAGTATCAAGACTAATTTTTTTTTTTAAACTATTAGCTTGTTTGTATCTCATGAACACTGTGAGTTTTGTAACCAACAGGTTGGTTCCTAAAAAGAGCCAAAATTATGGCTCAAACATAGCCATTGTGATCCACACATGGATCACAATGTGCACATCTTTAACACTGTTCACATCACAACTTTGCCACCGTTCTTGGTTTGTGTGATTTTCTACCTTCACTCATCTTTGATATGTCCTGGTAGGCCACCTTAGATCCTTTCTGGGACAAGGCAAGGTACAGATAAAACAGAGACAACTCTGGGTTAGTTAGTGTTCATGCTGCCCAGTTACCAGTTCTTTCCGTAGCCTGGCCAGCTCCTCCCTTTGCTGCTCTTCCTCCTGGTGCCTGGCCTCTTCCAGCTGCTGGATTTTCTGAGCTTCTACCTCAGCCATTCTCTTCTCCAGCTCCTGCCGCTCCTTGGCTCTCTTCTCAGTGGCCAGCTGGAAAGGTTCCTGGACTAGAGAACCAGAAAGGCCCTCTGAGTACAGAAACAGAGACAATATTGGTGCACAAGCACAACCTGCATAAACCCAGCCCCCTGCATGCAGCAAGTGGCACGGACGCACCCAGCAACAGAAAGGCTAAGTTCTAGGGAAGCCCTGTCAGCAGAAAGGAGGAACATACCACAAAGAAAAAGTCCTGGAATTTTAACTGTTGGAAGGCCTCCTGGAAACCATCTAATTCAGAGAAAAGCAAGACCCATACAGATGAAATATCTTGCTCAAAACTACACGGTGATTCTGAGATAGATGTAGGAGAAGAAGCCATTTTCTGACACCTTACCCAGTGCTTTAAGGAATCAAGCGTCTTATACCTAAGGCTTGCTTCATGGAAAAGAAGACTCCAGAAAGAAGTCCTGGCTCTTCCTCCCTCACTTACTACTCTTTGGGTGAGTAAAGTCCATGACTGCTGTGGAAATGCCAGCTGCCTTTACCTAGGCTCTTGTTGTCTGAATCTGGCCCCAATATAGGCTGCAAACTCAACACAGGTGCATGGTTCAACAAAGACCAAAAACCTGGTCCAAGAAGAGAACAACTAGATCCTCTAAAGGCAAATGCTTCTGGTTGACACAGCTGATACTGACACAATGGAGTCCCAGCATCCTCCCCGGGAAGTCTGACAATTCTGCCCTGATCCCCCAAGAATACATATAATACTACCTGCAATGGATTTCTTCTCTTTCTTGGGAACAAAGGGCTCCTGGGAGATGACGGTGTTTGGACGAGCCTTGAAGCAAGCTGCTTCTCTCTGCTGTTTCAGTTCTTCCTCCAGCTATTAGAAAGAATGTCTGTTAGATAAGCAACAGTACAACTTTCCAGAAGTGCTGCCTCAGTGGCTTAAGAACTAACGTTTCTAAATGGCTTCATCAATAAAGGCAGGAGATGATTTCATTTAAACCTCAGTTAAAACCCCCTTTACACTAAGTAGATTAGACTGATAACCTCGGAATCCACTGAGAACTAGAAAATATCTTTAGGTACTTTTAAGGAGTATCTGAACATAAAAATAAATGTGTGGACATTATACACCCTTGGATGGGATCATCTATAAAGTATTCTCCCTCCCAACCCCCAAAAGAATCTAACCAGAATATTCTCTAAAGATTATATTTATTTATTTGAGAGAGAGAGAAAAAGGCATGAGCAGGGTGCAGAGGTGGGGATGTGGGCGGAGAGGCAGAGGGCGAGGGAGAGGCAGACTTCCGATAAGCAGGGAGCGCAACACGGGGCTCAATCCCAGGACCCTGAGACCATGACCTGAGCCAAAGGCAAATGCTTAACCAACGGAGCCCACTCAGGTGCCCCAAATCTAACCAGAATTTAATCAAGCCTTTAGGTTTGACCACTCATTTACAGGAAATACAGAAGGAACAGGAATATATTAAATAACACCATGGGAATACAATGACCAAAACTGGGATTATGGAAAATTTATAGGACAAACAAGCCACTTTATTCCACAAGTAATATGTAAGTAGAGGAGCCTACAGAGAAAAGGGGACTTAGAGATTTACCAAACAAATGCAATATGTGGGCTTTATTTGGATCCTGATTTGAACAATTCAATTAGAGATTTGGAGATGTAAGAGCACTATTTGTCACTATTAAGAGATTACTATTAATCTTTTTATGTGTGATAGTATTATGGAGATTTTTATACTTATATTTTTAAAGATACATACTGAAGATATAAAGATACATATCTTTACTTGCTATTGAAATGATGATATGAGGTGATACTTAGAATTTGCTTCAAAGTTATCTTTTGTTGGTAGAAATATCCAGTGCAGAGGTTAAGTAGGTAGAAATGCAGATAAAATAAGATTTTCCATGTTTTGATCACTATAGAACCAAGTGACAGGTTCATGGAAGATCATACTATCCTCTCTACCATTATACTAGCCTCTGTGTATGTTTGAAAAACTTGAATTTTTTTTTTTTTCTTATTATAGGAAATATCCTACACAGACATTTTGTGTCATGGTCCTGGAAAGACAGATTCACTACCACTTCCAAAACAACAGTCCTAAGTTTTCCTAGGGAACACCACCACCAAGGGACTTATATGCAGTCATGTAAGCAATCACACCTTTTGACTTCCTAGAAAGATCAGCTCAGAGCTCCTTTTGAACAGAGTCCAGGGTAAGTGATGATATAAAAACACTTACAAACTTAGGGATTCGGGGGAATTTTTTTCCAAATAGCACATTATTAGATCCCAATTATACCAACCAACAACCAATTGTTTTTAATCACCTGTCATCTACAAAGAGCAAAGGAGGATACTATGTTGAGAAAACGGCACTCCATACTGAGGATCTATTCTCCCCATACTGTTTCTTTTTTCTTTTTTTTTTTTTTTTAAGATTTTATTTATTTATTTGACAGAGAGAAATCACAAGTAAGCAGAGAGGCAGGCAGAGAGAGAGGAGGAAGCAGGCTCCCTGCTGAGCAGAAAGCCCGATGTGGGGCTCGAACCCAGGACCTGGGATCATGACCTGAGCCGAAGGCAGCGGCTTAACCCACTGAGCCACCCAGGCGCCCCATCCCCATACTATTTCTTATCAAAGTACTAACAGAAAGGAGTGAACATGTAATGAAGAAATCTAATAGATGGAACAGATGAGATCTTAGAGTCCTGATGCAAAAAGAGCCTTTTAGTTCTCACATTCCCCAGATGATCACTTGGAGCAGAGGTCAGCAAACTTCAGTCTGTGGGCCAAGTCCAGCTTGCAATCCATCTTTGTACAGACCTTGACCTACGTCCGTTTTTCACAATTTCAAAGGGTTGAAACACACTCACACACACACAGAGTATGTGACAGAGACCATACGTAACCTACAAAATTTAAAATATTTACTACCTGGTCTTTCATTTTTTTATTATTTTTATTAAATATTTATTTATGAGAAGGAGAGACAGAACATGAGCGGGGGAAGGGGCAATGGGAGAGGGAAACAAGCGGACGCCCTGCTGAGTGAGGAGCCTCACGTGGGGCTTGATTCCAGGACCCCGAGATCATGACCTGAGCTAAAATCAAGAGTTTGACACTTAACTGACTGAGCCACCCCAAGTCGCCCCACTATCTGGTCTTTTATAGAAAGTCTGCTGATCCCTGATTTAGAGCGAGAGTTCCTGAAATAATCCGGTATGTTAGTTTTCAGATAAATTTCAGTGTAGTGGCTCTACCTATTCTAACAAAGCAACAATGATGCAATGAACATTTTAGCTGCTCTCCCTATCCCCCACCTGGTGCTTCCAAGTCTGTGCCTTCAGAGCACCTCTTCTGTCAGTCTCCAGGCAGAAAGGCTCAATCTGAGTTGTGGTCTTCACCTTCTTCTCTGGCAGGTTAACGGCGTCAAAATGAGGCAAAGGAAGTGCCTTAAACTTGGGCACCTAACAGCAAAGAAAACATAAGATTTAAGATCCTCAGGTCTCTCTAGCCAGAAAGCAAGAGTTACTCCAGAGTATGTGGATGAATCTGAAATATAGAAAAAGCCAGTTTTTAAGCAGAATGGTATGTGTAGCAGAAAGAGTAAGGGGTTCAAAAGGAAATCTAGGTTATCCTCCCGATATTGCCAATAGCTAGCAACATGATCACAGGCAAATCAGTGAATCTCCTTGTGCCAGAAGGGTTATTAAAAACTCGCCCTATTTATACTTCACAAAGTTCTTAGAGGGATTCAAAGGAAGTCAGTGATTTTATAGCTAAAAGTGTGACATAAAAGATTATCTGTGACAGATCAAAGAATAGTATTATGCTACTTGTAGAAATGGAAACACCTACCTCCCCTTTCTGCAGTTCTTTTATTTTCTTCTCCTTCTGCAACTGACGTTCTTTGTCTCGAGAATCAAAAGAGAAAGGGCATATTTCCACCGTTCTTGCCTCTGGGATCTGGGGCTTAAAAGGCACCCCGTAATGTGGCACAGGTTGCGCTCTTATCACTACCGGCTCCTCCTCTTCCTAAGGGAAAAACCACAGTTTAGACATAAGCTCTCTCTCACCTCCTCAGAATGTGGGTGTCCGAAGACAGTACTTGAGAGAAATCATTAATTAAGGCAAGTCACTCAACCTCCTAGGTGTCTTTGCTTCCTTTTCTACCAAAGAGGGATAATACCTAAGTCATCTACCACTTCATAGGGGTGAGACCAGTGTGAAAGCATTTGATAAAGGACTAACACAATTACTCTTGAAGGATCTAAAGGGAGGTTGTAAAACCGAAATGAGAACAAACAGTGTGAACAAAATAAAGAACAGAGGAGACTACCTAAGCATATACCTTGGCCTCTTCTTTGACCCAGCCTCCAGACTCCACTGAAACATGTGACTGGGAGTTAATGGTTGCCAAACCCAGAATAGGACCAAGTAAGTTGTTTGGGTTCAAGCTGGTAACATAAGATTACGGTGTATTTTAGTTTCAAATGAACCTATAAAAAGGTTTATGCTTGCGATCTGCTATAAAATTACCCTAACTCTGGATATTTATAGATAAAATGGGAGATGTAACAAGAAACTAGCCTGATCAATGACAGTTTATGTATTCCAATTTCATGAACTAATACCACACAGTAACCTTAGCAACCCTCGGGTTAGTGGAGATCAGACAGGGTGGATATAACTGCTCAGTGTGAATTTTAAAAGCCCCTCGCTGAATGGTGACAATAGCTTAGGCAAAATAAAATATAGGGCTTATCAGCTTTTGATCCAAGTTATGACAGGTTGATTTTCAATGCTACCGAAATGGATAAGCATCCTATAAGTTGTATAACCAGTCACTACCGAAGGCCAGAAAATTCATACCCTTACCAACTACTTTGCTCTTGGGGGAGCAAAAAAGATGACCAAATGTTCATATACCCGCTGTGAAAGACAGCTCCAGATAAGAGTGACTGCCTTTGAATTCCATTAAGCTTAAGAAAGAAGAAAGCTTAAATTGATAAAGTAGAAGGAAGAAAACTCCCTCTATCCCAGGGAATCACCTCATCTTCTTTGGTGGGCATTCGGATTCTGTTCTTCAGTGCAAAGGCCGGTGACTTGGGGACAGTGATTGGAAGTACTTTCTTCTCAGGAACACCCTACAAGGAGTAAGCAATTCAATTAGACATCCCAGCACAATCTCTACTACGCTGTGTGATAAGATCAAATCCCTCTTGGGGACCCTGGGTGGCTCAGTTGGTTAAGCATCGGCTTTTGGCTCAGGGCATGATCCCAGGGTCCTGGGATCAAGTCCCACGTTGGGCTCTCTGCTCAGTGGGGCATCTTCTTCCCCCTCTCCCTCTGCCTGACACTCCCCGTGCTTGTGCTATCTCTGTCAAATAAATAAATAAAAATCCTAAAAAAAAATAAATAAATAAAATCTCTCTATTAAAGGGATTTAGTTAAAGGGGAGTTCATATACCAGGAACCAAAAATAGTCTAGTACTCTAGTATATTGCTGTTTACCCACATACTGAAACACAGTAGCATTCTAACGGTGGATTACCATACAGAGAGCAGCAGATAACAAGGGCATGGCTGGAGGACTATATTCAGTAAAAATAGGATTCATCACAATCTTTTTTGGTGCTTATGAAAAACACTCAGAAAACAAATTAATGCTGATATTTTATTGTTTCTCTCCCTTTCTATACTCTAATCCCTCAAAAACAAAAATCAAAAATGACTTCCAAATGCATTTAGAATCAGAATAGATACTGTCCATTTTCTTAAACCTATTCCTCATACAACTCTACAATGAGAACTTATGTTCAGAAACATCACCCTCAGGGTGCTTGGCTGGCTCAGTTGGTGGAACACGGTGACTCCTAACTTCCAGTCTGAGCCCCATGTTGGGTGTAGAGATTACTTAAAAATAAAATCTGATGGGGCGCCTGGGTGGCTCAGTGGGTTAAAGCCGCTGCCTTCGGCTCAGGTCATGATCCCAGGTCCTGGGTTCGAGCCCCACATCGGGCTTTCTGCTCAGCAGGGAGCCTGCTTCCTCCTCTCTCTCTGCCTGCCTCTCTGCTTGTGATTTCTCTCTGTCAAATAAATAAATAAAATCTTTAAAAATAAATAAATAAAATAAAATCTGAGGGGTGTCTGGGTGGTTCGGTTGGCTAAGCGACTGCCTTTGGCTCAGATCCTGGAGTCCCAGGATCAAGTCCCACATCGGGCTCTCTGCTCAGCAGGGAGTCTGCTTCTCCCTCTGACCTCTTCTCTCTCATGCTCGCTCTCTCTGTCAAATAAATAAATAAAATCTTTAAAAAAAGAAAATAGGGGCGCCTGGGTGGCTCAGTTGGTTGGGCAGCTGCCTTCGGCTCAGGTCATGATCCTAGCGTCTTGGGATCGAGTCCCACATCGGGCTCCTTGCTTGGCGGGGAGCCTGCTTCTCCCTCTGCCTCTGCCTGCCATTCTGTCCGCCTGTGCTCGCTCTCTCTCCCTCTCTCTCTGACAAATTAAAAAAAAAAAAAAATGTTTAAAAAAAGAAAATAAAATCTTTAAAAAAAGAAAATAAAATCTTTAAAAAATATATCACCCTCAAAGGGCAAATGGGAAATAGTACTGGACAAGAGCTAAATTTTCTTCTGCCAAACAAACAACAAAAACAAACAGTTCACAAAGATACACAAGAGACTCAATCTCAATAATTTTTAAAAATATAAATTAAATCAGGTTATTCTTCACTTATAAGACTGAGTAATATTTGAAGGACTGATTGATACCAGTGTTGCCATATATGAAAGAGAAGTCAGCACTCACATACAGTTGGGTAAGAGTATATGTCATAAATTGGTACACCTTTGGTGAATTACCTATTCAATTTTTTTTTAAGATTTTATTTATTTGACAGGGAGAGAGAGAGCACAAGAGAGCGAGAAAGAGTGTGCACAAGCAGGGGGAGGTGGGGGGAGCAGGAGAGGGAGAAGCAAGCTCTCTGCTGGGAACCCTGGGATCACAACCTGAGCCAAAGACAGATGCTTAACTGACTGAGCCACCCAGGCCCACCCCCACTTTTTTTTTTTTTTTTTAAGATTTATTTATTTGACAGAGATAGAGACAGCAAGAAAGGGAATACATGCAGGGGGAGTGGGAGAGGGAGAAGCAGGCTTCCTGCTGAGCAGGGAGCCTGATGTGGGGCCGGATCCCAGGACCCTGGGATCATGACCTGAGCCAAAGGCAGATGCTCAATGACAAGCCACCCAGGTGCCCCTACCTATTAAGTTTTTAAATGGTCATACTCTTTTACCCAATATTCCACCTCTAGTATTGGATCTCTAGTTTAGTTTTTGTTTTTAGGCATTATTTCAATATACTTTTTAAAAGAATAAAAAATTACAAATAGCTCAATTGTTTATCAAAAAGTATCGGTTAACTCCTTTTTTAAATTGTGGTGCATCCATACCAAAGAATATTATACAGCTATAAAGAACAATTAAATAAATCTTTATTACTGACATACTACAGTGTTCATAATATTGAAGGGAGAGGGACAAGTCACTAAAATAGAGAATATTAATTTTTTGTTTTTAAAATATAGATAATTAAGCATAGAAAATAAAATCTGGGTTAACTCTCATACCTCTTTGAGAGTAGATTAAGGGAAGCGATGAATTTTCTATATTCCATAATTCTCACACATTCAGCTACTCTGAAGATTTTTCCTGTCATGATTCCAAAACACTGCCGACATTTTAAATCCTTGCAGGCTAAGTTACATGTACCATACTGTGCATATCATTCAGGACTAACACATTTTAGAAAGTTGTTCCATAAGCACTTTCTGATTCTCATAGAATTCATACTCTATCACAAATCTGCCAATTAATCCTAACTACAAAGTGGTATCTCTTGGGCTTTTTTGAATGAAGTCTTATGACCAGATCAATTTTTTAAAAAATAAAAATAGGGATGCCTGGGTGGCTCAGTTGGTTAAGCGGCTGCCTTCGGCTCAGGCCACAATCCCAGTGTCCTAGGATCGAGTCCCACATCAGGCTCCTTGCTCAGCAGGGAGCCCGCTTCCCCCACTGCCTCTGCCTGCTACTCTGTCTGCCTGTGCTCGCTCGCTCTCTCTCTCTCTGACAAATAAATAAATAAAATCTTTTAAAAAATTAAAAAATAAAAATAAAAATTGCAGCATTATTTACAACAGCCAAACCATGAAAGCAGCCCAAATATTCACTGCTAGATAAATGGCTAAGAAAGATGTGGTGGGTGTGTGCGCGCACACGTGCGTGTGTGTATACACACACACCCACCACATCTTTCTTAGCGCACACACACACCCCAATACCAATGGCATATTATTCAGCCATTACAAAAAGAATGAAATCTTGCCATTTACAACAATACGGATGGAACCAGAGAGTAGAGTGCTAAACAAAATAAGTCAGTCAGAAAAAGACAAATACCATATGATTTCACTCATATGCATAATTTAAAAATCAAATGAGCAAAGGAAAAAAAGAGGGACAGAGAGAAACCAAGAAACAGACTCTTCACTATAGAGAACATACTGATGGTTACTGGACAGGAAGTGAGGGGGGTGGGCGGATGGGAGAAGATGGGGGTTAAAGAGTTATCATGATAACTCTTTTTTAAATCATTTATCTTTTATTTATTTATCTTTCATTTATCTTTTATTTTTATTTATCTTTTTTATTTATCTTTTATTTATCATTTATCATGATAAATACTTATCATGATGAAAAAATAAAAATGATAAAATTCAAACCCTTATGTGTTATATTTGCATGTGTATGCTGTGTCCCTCTGCCCTCTATTCTACTTCCTCTTCACCACCATACACAGGCCACACCACTGATTACCTATACCATTCCACTAGCCTTATAATAGTCCTTCAGCTTCTCATCTCATTCCTCCAATTCATCTTCTATATATAGTCAGAATTACTTATCTAAGACACATTGGATCACATAACTTCCTGACTTAAAAAGTTCTTTCATTGCTCCTATGCTACCTACAATAGTATAACAAATTCCTTGCCATGAAGTACAAGGTACCTCATAATATGGTGCCCTGCCTGACTGTTCAGCCTTATCTCTCGCCCCTTCCTACAGCTCACCCTCCAACCACTACAAACTACTGGCAGTTGCCAAAATGTTAACGCTGGTTCTCTCCATACCTTTATTTGTGTTCTCTCTGAAATCTTTCTTAGCCATTTATCCCAGCTGCTTGGAAGCTCCTAAACCTTCTTTTTAAGCCACTATTGAAGCATCTCTTTTTTTATAAAGGCTTTCAATTGATCTCTCCACTCCCAGAACCTATGAAATAACCCCTCTTTCCCTGTATGTAGTTCCCGGACAGTACATAAAAAACTTCACAGCACTGTGCATTCAGATGTTCAACTCCTGCCAGCCTTCAAGAGTGGGGACTGTTATTCCATTAATCTGTAGTACCTAACAAAGACTTTGGCAAGTATAAGGCTTTCAGTAAATGTTCATTCATAGTAAAAATGAATAACAGAATTTGTACCTTGGACTCTTGGGCTCCCAATTTATACCTTGGGAGAGAGATTTCTCCTTAATCCCTACAATGCTCTAACTGCTTAAAACATGTTTGGAATGTCTTTCTTGGAGTGGCCTTCAAAGCTCATTTTTAAGCAATGCAAGGCAGTCGGTCAATATTTACTTTTAATTAAGCAAAATTATTTTCAGCTCTATTATCCTGGACTACTTAGTTTTAGTTGCAAATGATTCAGATTAGCTCTTAAAAGCAAATTAATCTTTAAAATATGAACATTTGCCACTGCTGAAGAGATCCAAGACTGTGTGCCATAGACTCAAATATAAGTGGCTTTTCCAAAATGCTTTGTATAATGAGGACCAGTCATTGAAAAGAATGTATACCCTGCCAAGGTAACCACTGTAAAGAAAATGCTCATTCTGCTGCGGAAGCTGTTTTCTAAAGAAAGCCAGGATCACTAGGAATAGTGAAATCCCATAGAGCAGAAATTAAAATGAAAGTGACAAAAGCCCGTGAAATGGGTTTTCAGGTAATGCTAACCATAAAACAATCAAGAGCCTGTTGTTCTACGGGTAGCTACCAGCCTCTTGAGAGAACACTCAGAGCATGTGGGAGTGGGAAGAACATGAAGCAAGGCTCAGAGGTTGGTTCTAGTCCTTCTCTGATTCTAATCTGCGTAACTTGGGGCACATTAGAGAGCCTTCTAGGCCTTGGGTTTTTGGCTGTTTCTTTCTTTTTTTTTTAGGATTTTATTTATTTATTAGAGAGAGTGACTGAAAGAGCAGAAACAGGGGGAGCAGCAGAAGGAGATAAGCAGACTTCCTGCTGAGCAGGGACCCTGCTGACGTGGGGCTCAATTTTAGGACCCTGACATCATGACCTGAGCAAAGACAGATGCTTAACTGAATGAGCCACCCAGGTACCCCAGTTTGTTTGTTTTTTTTAAGATTTATTTTGGGGCGGGGCAGGGGAGAGAGTGTGTGTGTGCGTGGGGGAGGGGCAGGAGAGAGGGAGAAGCAGACTCCCTGCTGGGTGTGGAGCCCAATGCAGAGCCTGTCCCAGGACTCTGAGATCATGATCTACGCCAAAGTCAAGACACTTAACTGACTGAGCCATGCTGATTTCTTTTCATAAATAAATTTCTTTTCATAAAATAATAGAAATAAATACCTGAGGATTCATTTAGTTCCAAAATAATCCCTCTTTTCCTTTCTTCCCCTCTCTGCATTCACCTGACAGAGATGTGCATTTTAAAAAAGCAACAGAAAACTCTAACAAATAAGCCAGGAAAGAGCTATCTATGAGTGGGCTCACTCCTCACTGATTGGAGGAGAGGAAAAGGTGATTTATAAATACCAACTCTGCAGCAGTGACCCACCCACACATCTCTATTGCCCTCAACACTAACTAGGGTCTCAATCAGAAATTTAAAAAAAACAGGGGTACCCAGGCAAATACTGGGTTTCTAAAAACAGAAGACTTCTTGTTTACTATTTTAAATTTTCCTAGTTGTAAGCTACTTGAGGGCAGGGATGTTGCCATTTACATTCCTTTGCATTCTCCACAGGACCTACAAAAAGTAATAATTAGTTCGATGAACCCATGTTGATTGACAGTACTGTCCTTATGTGTCTACATATCAGTCTGCTCTACCAAATGATGAAAACTGTGAGGAGGAGTGCTGTGATTTCCCCCCTCTCTGAATTCCCAGTACCTCACACAGCCCAGGCCAGCGCATTTCAGCTGGTACTATCACTCACTCAGTTACCCACTAACGGAGTGCTTCTGCAGCGAAATCAGGGGCAGGGGATATAAAACTGAGTAAGACAGATATACACAGTCCCTGCTTTCAGGGAGCTCACGTTCTAGTGGAGGAAAACAGAGACAATGAAAAGGCAACAAATCAGGTACTCCCTGATTTTCAAAAGTACTCTGAAGAAACCTAGCAGAATGTGCAGCTAAAGATAATGGGGGCTGGGTTTGGGGTCGGGGGACTCCTAATGGGAATTTCCAGGAAGACAGCTCTAAAGAAGTGAGGGGTGGTTAGAAGTAGGTAATGTGGTGGACAGATGGTGGATTTAGGGAAAGCAGCCCAGGATGGGGGAAGGGGTATTAGGGGTGAGCATTTCTCCCTACGGCAGGATATGCCGCCAAATGCCCCGGGATAAGAGCAGTTAGGAAATTACTGTGAAGCAATGTTATCTCAGGAAGTATGGGGGAAAAAAAAAAAAGCCTGCTGGTCTCCCCAAGTCATCCCTGAAATACTGCTGCTAAAATTACTCACTGGCCTCACCGACACCACATCCACCTCTGTGGTGCCCCAGCTCCCCACTAGATGTCGGCACCAAGTTCACATTTCACACTCTTGAGCTCAAGGTTTTCATCACTCCACCTCTGCCCCAAGAGCCCTTTTTTCATCTCTGCCTCATGGCCCACTGCTGTGCAAGCCCATCTCTCATCAGCCCCGTTGTCTCCTTGCCACCTACCAACCACAAGTTTAAGAGCGCAAGAAATACCATAAGGACATGCGGAAGGAGCTTCAGTACCAGAAGGACATGGATGAAGAAAAACAGTGGCAAAGAGACAAGCTGCATTTGAGCTCCGGGAAGCAGGCTCCTCTGTTCTGCTAGAAGAGTCAGGAACTAGAAGTTATGAGACCTAATCTCAATTCTGCCACCAACTTTTAAAAATATGAGCAAGCCACATTCCCCTTTCAAAGCCTCCCTTTCTAAAAAACGAGGAGGGTAAGAGAGAATGCACCTAATGTCTCCTACGCTTTGCTTCTCTAGAAACCAACAGTTGAAGTAAAATCACCAGAAATTTTTAAAGGGAGAACTACAAACAGCCAGTGTCAAACTCAAAACCTGAGATTGCTAAAATAAACAATGGTAAGTCAGCACTGTGGAAGAACATAGTGCTCAAGGAGATGACAGTTCAAATCCTGGCTCTGCATACTAGATTCCTCCTAATGTCTCTTCCTCATCTAAAAAAGAGGGCTAAAAATAAAACCTATCTCTTAAGAATTGTTTCAAAAAATAAGTATGATAATCTACATAGAACACTCGGTATGAGGTAAGCATGCGATAAAATGACAGTTATTACTATTAACAACATGACTGCTTACTGTGTGTCAGACACGAAGTTCTCACTGGGGCTCTCTCTAATCTATGCTGCACATAACAAATCAAAACTCCAGGGGTGGGGCCCAGGAATCTGTTTATGTAATAAGATCCCCAGAGGATTCTGAGAACCAGCGGGATTTGGCAAACACTTCCCTGGAACACACCACATCAATTCGGTCGCATCTTACTTGCCTAGTGCGTTGCTGATCTGCTTATCCAGAACTCTCAACAAGGTATAACCTGGTACAAGGGTACTCTAAAATCTCACTTAACTCTTACTGAACTCTAGGCACCCTTCCACATGTACCACTTCACCCTAGCATGTCCAAAGGAAAACAAACTGCCAGTCTGATTTCCTAAATCAGCATTTCTAAAAATTAAGACAGATAATATGGAAGAAGATGCACCCTACTTTTTTTTTTTTTTAAAGATTTTTATTTATTTATTTATTTGACAGAGAGAGATCACAAGCAGACGGAGAGGCAGGCAGAGAGAGAGAGAGAGAGGGAAGCAGGCTTCTTGCTGAGCAGAGAGCCCGATGTGGGACTCGATCCCAGGACCCTGAGATCATGACCTGAGCCGAAGGCAGTGGCTTAACCCACTGAGCCACCCAGGCGCCCCTGCACCCTACTTTTTTAATGCTCACATATTTCCTAAGACATTTCCATTTAAAAAGGTACCTTCTATTTTAATGTAAGAGCACGGACCCTGAAACCATACTACCTAGTATTTATCCCACATCTGCCATTGGTAAGTTTACGATCTTGGGCAAGTTATTTAATCTCTATATTTCCTAACTGTAAAATATATTAATAATAAGACCTATAGTGTTTACCTCATAGGGTTATTATGAAGAACTTAAGACTAAAACTTGGGGGGCGCCTGCATGGCTCAGTGGGTTAAAGCCTCTGCCTTCAGCTCAGGTCATGATCTCAGGGTTCTGGGATCAAGGCCCACATTGGGCTCTCTGCTCAGCTGGGAGCCAGCTTCCCCCTCTCTCTCTCTGTCAAATAAATAAATAAAATCTTTAAAAAAAAAACAAAAACTAAACTAAACCTTGGCACATAATAAGCTTTATCTATTAGCTATTACTATTATTCATGGCAAAAAATACTGGTTTTCCATTTACATAGTGATTTAATGTTCCCTTTAAATTACTTTAAATTACATTTTAATATATAGTCAGGGGCACCTAGGTGGCTCCGTCAGTTAATCGTTTGCCTTCAGCTCAGATCATGATCCCAGCCTCCTGGGATTGAGCCCTGCACTGGGCTCCCTGCTCAGCAGGGAGTTTGCTTCTCCTTCTCCCTCTCCTCCCTCCCACCCCTGCTCTTGCACTCTGCTCTTTCTTTCAAATGAATAAATAAAATCTTTTTTTTTTTTTAAGATTTTATTTATTTGAGAGAGAGAGAGCACAAGCAGAGGAGTGGGGCTGGAGAGGCAGAAGCAGGCTCTCCAATGAGCAGGGAGCCCCATGCGGGGTTCAATCCCAGGACCCTGGGATCATGACCCGAGCCAAAGGCAGCCGCTTAATCGACTGGGCCACCCAGGTGCCGCTGAATAAATAAAATCTTAAAAAAAAAAAAAGAGGGACGTCTAAGTGGCTTGTGTCATATGCTCCCTCCTCCACAAAGCATTCCCTGAACCTTCTGTCTGTCTGGAAGAAATCATTATCTCCCTTGAGTTCCTATAGTACTTTTTTTTTTTTTTTTAAAGATTTTATTTATTTATTTGACAGAGAGAGATCACAAGTAGATGGAGAGGCAGGCAGAGAGAGAGAGAGAGGGAAGCAGGCTCCCTGCTGAGCAGAGTGCCCGATGCGGGCCTCGATCCCAGGACCCTGAGATCATGACCTGAGCCGAAGGCAGCGGCCCAACCCACTGAGCCACCCAGGCACCCTCCTATAGTACTTTTAACTGTCACCTCTCTTAGAACACTTCTAATTTTATATTATTTATACATATGTTGTCTCCCTTACTTGACTTTAAGTTTCCTGAGAGTAAAATCCACTTCTGATCTGTCTCTATCACCTATAGCTCCTAATACAATGCCCTGATCATAGCATCTACTCAAACACTTGTGAACATGTAGATAATCTGGTCACGAGCAGGACGTTTCTGCCAGCATGCAGAACCTCAAGCATTCTTACCACAACATCTTCCAAAATTTTAGTAGGGCAAGGTCTGGAATGAAATTCAAAGTGTTCATCTTCCGATTTCTTCTTTGACTCCCGTTCCTGGATTCTTTTCTCAATTTCCAAATCAAAGCCAACGGGCTGAGTGGGTGGCTTCACCGGAGGTTTCTTGGGCAAGATGGGCCCACCTTCAAGAATTCTGGGATCGAGTTCCCGTGCTTTGAATTTGTATCTGTAAGATGAGAGTTTAAATGACAACCACACACACACACACACACACACACACACACACACACACACAAAATGTTAATAAAAGCTATACAAACAACAAAGTAGGCCAAAACAGAAAAATAGTAATTATGATGATTATTCAAGCACAGCAAAATTCGACTCTCTCCATAGCCATTGTCTCTACCTCCAGAGCAAAGAATAAAGGAGCCAGTCCTAACATTCCCTCTGCTTTAAAGATTGGGGTTTCTCAGGGCGCCAAGTGGCTCAGTGGGTTAAAGCCTCTGCCTTTGGCTCAGGTCATGATCCCAGAGTCCTGGGATCAAGCCCCGCATCTGGCTCTCTGCTCGGCAGGGAGCCTGCTTCCTTCTTTCTCTCTGCCTGCCTCTCTGCCTACTTGTGCTCTCCCTCTGTCAAATAAAAAAACAACATCTTAAAAAAAAAAAAAAGATTGGGGTTTCTCTACCCAGAGGAAGCTGCCCCTCCTCAAAGTACAAAAAGGAATGAAAGCAGAAGACAGGAGACAAACTCCAGTGCTAACCACATTATATTCTAGTTTTCTCCACCAACAATAGCTGTAATGAGCCCTTGGGTAGCCATAAAGGGTAAGATTTGCTTAAATGAAGCTCAGAGGACACTCCTTAATTGGAATCCTGAGTAAGTTCTCCCACCCCGACCTCTGCATTTGTTTTTTTAACCAGTTTATACTCCAGGATATCTCTATATTCCCGCTTCTAATTTTTTAATTATTGAGGCAGGAGCACAGACTGTAGACAGCCTGTAACTCAAATGCCATTTAAAAAAAAAAAAATCCAATGGCAAGAAAAACAGCAACTATCCCCACTATAGAACCGAAAAGAAAGCAGGTACTTAGAACTCTTCCTCAAATACTGCCGATGGGACTTACTGTTGCAGTTTCTCGAGTTCCTCTGCCTCCTGATCTGCTGCACTTTTGCAGGTCACAGGCCTTGTGCGCTGTTTGGTTTGCAGCACAGGAGTCTGTGGGTCTCTGGATATCTTGACCGCAGCAGATTTGGAGGGTAACAGAACTGTAAAGCAAGATCACAGACATTCATCTAGCTCTCTGAGACTGTGTTTTCTGTAGGTGCTGACTCGGTTAGGCAGCCCGTGATGCCAGATCAGAGCGGCTGCCCTCCCCACTCAGCTCAGCTCATGTCAGTCAACCTGACAAACATGCAGCACCTTCTTGCCTGTCACTTTTTATTGAGGGGTATGATGAAGGCCGTCTTTGGGTAAACTCTATTGTCATTTTCGGAACTTAAAATCCACTTGTGTCTGATGGACTCATCACTGCCTACGCATGTACCAGATTTCTATTGATAATGCCAACTACTTTGGTTCTTATTGACACATAAGATTTTTGCTTATTCCAGCTTTAAAACAAAGCCTTTCTAAAGATCAAGTATTAACTCCCAATTTTGTCAATTCCCTAAAAGCAACTATATCAAAACACCAAGAACACCTCTCACAGAAAGTCAAATAGAGAAAGTAAAAAAAACTATGTCAAAGCATCAATCTTAAGACCATCACTATCATTCATAGAAAACACTGATTCACCTGACCAGGGCAAACTTATCAATTTTCATAATTATGTAGAATGAATCCTCTACTTTAGATCTGATCACCTAATGGCAGGAGATACAAACCAAATCTATTTATTTTAGAAATAAGCCAGTCTTCAAGTATATATACAGCCATTATTTCTAACTATATAAAGCTTTAAATAAAAATTGCAGAAAATACACCGTACACAAAAATAAACTCAAAATGGATTAAGGACCTAAATGTCAGATCTGAAATCATAAATATCCTAGAAGAGAGCACAGGCAGTAATTTCTCTGACATCGGCCGCAGCAACATTTTTCTAGATATGTCACCTGCATCAAGGAAATAAGAGCAAAAATAAACTACTAGGACTACATCAAAGTAAAAAGATTTTGGACAGTAAAGGAAACAACAAAACTAAAAGACAACCTAGGAAAGGGATAAGATATTTGCAAACAACATATCCAACAAAGGGTTAGTATCCAAAATATATAAAGAACTTACACAACTCAACACCAAAAAACCCCAAATAATCTAATTTAGAAATGGGCAGAAGACATGAACAGACATTTCTCCAAAGAAGACATAAAAATGGCCGACACATGAAAAGATGTTCAACATTACTCATCATCAGGAAAATGCAAATCAAAACCACAATGAGAGATTACCTCAAACCTATCAGAATTGCTAGAATCAACAACATACGATGGGGCACCTGGGTGGCTCAGTTGGTTCAGCGTCTGCTTTTGGCTCAGATCATGATCCCAGGGTCCTGGGATTGAGCCCCACATCGGCTCCCTGCTCAGCGGGGAGTCTGCTCATCTCCCTCTCCCTCTGCCCCTACATCTACTCATGTTCCCTCTCTATCTACCTCTCTCTCTCTGATAAATAAATCTTAAAAAAACAAAACAAAACAAAACAAAAAACAACACAAAAGAAACATGTGCTAGCAAGGATGTGAAGAAAAATGAACACTCCCACACTGTTGGTGGGAGTGCAAACTAGTGCAGCCACTGCGGAAAATAGTAAGGAGCTTCCTCAGAAAATTAAAAATAGAACTACCACATGATCCAGTAATTCCACTACTGGGTATTTACCCAAAGAATACAAAAACACTAATTCAAAAAGATATGTGCACCCCTATGTTTACTGTAGCATTATTTACAATAGCCAAATTATGGAAGCAGCCCAAGTGTCCATCAATAGATGAATGGAGGGGGCGCCTGGGTGGCTCAGTGGGTTAAAGCTTCTGCCTTCGGCTCAGGTCATGGTCCCAGTGTCCTGGGATCGAGCCCCACATCGGGCTCTCTGCTCAGCAGGGAACCTGCCTCCTCCTCTCTCTCACTGCCTGCCTCTCTGCCTACTTGTGATCTCTATCTGTCAAATAAATAAATAAAATCTTTAAAAAAAAATAGATGAATGGATAGAGAAAACATAATATACACGTGTAATGTAATGATCTATTTATCTCTCTCACTGAGTCACCAAGTCCATTTTATTCACTGCTATACCCCCTACACCCAACAGTGCCTGGTTTGTAGTGGTAACCACACAATCCTGAATGAATGGGATACTTTCATTTTCTATAGGTCACTAGCTGTACCGTGACACTGACACATGGCGAAGGTATAATCCCTGGCCAATTACTGATCAGGAGGATCAAGGTGGTTGATGGGTATAAGTAACAGATAGCCAGGGTAGGGTGCAGGAGTGCAGAGATGCTCAATGGTACATGTGTTGGCGGCATATAGGCACATGCCATACTGTAGTTTGAAAGCTAGGATTTCAACAAAAGGCAAATTTGTATAAGCAAAGGGAATTCTAGGGAAGGCTATAACATTGGTATGAAACTTACTATCATCCTTCCTGCTCCTCAAATGATATCTGTTAGGGGTTCGTTTATGAAAGGCTTCGACCTGCTGTGCAAGGGGCACATACGTAGAAGCTGTTTCGTCAAATGTTCTTTTCTTTCCTTGGGACAGGTTGAAAGGCTTAATAATGGTGCATCCCTTTGTCACTCTGGCCTGTGAAGAAAGAAGTTATTCTCCCAGTGAAGTGTTCTAGAAAAGCTCAGATCTCCCACAAGCCGCATATTTAGCTCAGAAGATCAAAAGAAAAAAGGCCTGTGGTGAAGCCAAGATTATTATTCTTAAATTGTCAGTTCTTGAGCAAGAGTTAAAACTAGTCCATTCCCATCTTTTAAAAAAGGGAGAAAGGATGTAGCACTTAACAAATGGTCTGTTCTGCAATAGTAAATAAAGTGATTTTTCCCAAGCATGTCAATGTTTTAAAGCCAGCAAGAACAAGTTTTCTGAGAATTAGAAGGAAAAAAAAAAGCTGCAAAAGTATTGTCCTCATCCCCAATCTCATTAAGAAAAAGCTGATTTGGATTCTGGGTCTTTATCAGGCCAGAGAGCTGCCTGAATCAGAATCTCTGCAGATATCTTCCCCAAAACTAAGAGATGAATAAGCCTAGTCCTTGGGTGACTGATTTTCATAAAACTGATCTCTGATTGGAAATAAAACTCTTTAAGGATTGATATCTCAAAGGAAGAAGCATAATCCCAGAGTCTGAGACTGCAAAGGACTGATTTCAACAAGTGATAATGCCCACTGCAAATGGACGTAGAAATTCTTATTACTAGAATTTTCACTTAGGATTCTTACTGCTTCTGTTAGATATGAGTGGTCTGGCCCAACACCATTTTTCCCATAAGCCCTGTCATATATTGTACACAACTCTATAGATTTAAGTTTTGTGGTTTTTTTCCCCAAGAATTTTATAAAGCACAAACTGCAACAAACTGGGACCTACAGTTTGTCACACATAATTATTCTATGTGCTTTATGTACATTCTCAATTCAATTTTCACAGCAACTTCCTAAGATGCTTCCCAGAAAAACAGAGCGATTTCTCTAAGGTCATACATAGCAAACAGGGCAAAGTGAAGATTTAGATCTATCTTAACTCAAAAACCTGCTTCTCTCAATTATATTATTAGAAGTAGTGACCCAACTACTACACCTGAAATCCTTGCTGAGTTAGTATAAGAATATCCACTGAGCCCATCAACTTACAGGAGAAGGAGGATGTTTTCGCAGTTCAGATGTAAAATTCACTTCCTTATATTCCTCCTGATTCTTAGGATGTTGTTTGATTCGCTCATCTGTGCGGAAGTGGAAGTCAACTGATTTGGTTACTTGGCTCACTGATTTCTTCACCGGTTGCCCTGAGTGAAAAGCAGAGTAAAACACACAGGTAACACTAAGAATAGAGAGTATCAGTAAATCTTCATCTAGTCCTTTCAGTATTTCTATCACCATTGATCTAACTTTGTTCGCGCTCTCCACATCACCCAAACCTTGAAACGGTCCTCAGAGACACTACTGTATGTGCCTCATTCACGGAGTACTCTTGGTTTGAGGACCTTGGGTCCGATGCAAATTGCAGAGGTGGCACAAGGGGAGAAGAATCCCATCCCCCAGGTGTGGTCATAGCTGTGGAGATGCACAGTAACTGGAATTCTTTTGACAGGAAAAGCTATAGATTGACTTGAAAAGCATACTTAACTAAACCTATCTAAGAGGGAAACCCTATAAACTCCAGGGGTACTTTTTCAACCCCGTAAGCAGGGCTTTATAGCTTTGACCTCCGCCATTAATAACTCTATTTAAAAGCAAAGCAGAGCTCTGACTCCTTGGCTCCCTCAGTCCTGCTTTCCCTCTGTAGCTACAACTGGATTCACTCAGCTTTCTTTTCCTCTGTCTAGGATTAAATGGGAACACAACAACAAAAAACTGGCCTGCCCAATGGCTTTATCTTCTGTCTCAGTCCTAATCCCTTCTTTTTCTAATACAAAGAAAAGAATTAGGAAGAAAAAGGAGAGAGGAATTAATTTTACTTAAAGAAATGAGGGAAGGTCTCATAGAAAAAGACCTCGAACGATGGCTGTGAGTCCTATAATTAGAGGCAGAGAGCAAGAGTGCACTCTAAGAAAGGCCCGGTGTATGTAATACTTTTTTTTTTTTTTTTTAAGTAAACTCTTTGCCCAATTTGGGGGTTGAACTTATGACCCCAAGACCAAGAATCACATGCTCTGTTGACTGAGCCAGCCAGGGGCCCTGGTCCAATGTATATAGAACATTCTAGGGAATGGTCATGGGTATATAAAGGGTACCAGCTTTCCAATAAACATATCTTTTCCTACTGACTACTAACCAAGAACGCCTTTTTCCCTTTAGAGACTTCAAAAACCCTACAAAGATAATGAGAAGCACCCCTCATAAATCAGACTGAACAAGAGCCAAGCTGACCTATTCCGGCAAGAGCAAGTTTCTTGAATTCTTCATTCTTTTTTCGCATCTCCACCACCTCCTGTTGCATTTTCATTCTCTTCTCCAACTCTTGCTCCTCAGTACTTTTAGAATCTTCTGCCTAAGGGCAATTCAGTAAAAGAAATAAGAGAGGAGAGAAGAAATAGGCTCATGATTCAAAATCATATAAAGGTATTACATAGATTTGATTTTTAACCTGTGATAAGATAATCAGCAAAACCAAAAAGTATTCTGATAAATTGATATTGACTTAATTATGCAACACTATGAAAGAAAACCTGATTCACAATTTATATCAAAATATTGAAAACTTCTCAAAACGACAGCTAAAATAGACTATAGAAGATAATACAAAAGACTCATAAATTTGACTATACAGTGATTAGCTTTTAGGCCACAAGAAAAGGCAAGATTAAAATACCAGTAGAATGGGGAAGTATTTGCAAGAAATATGACAAAAGTCTACATAAAATACACACTGTGATTAAGAGAGGACAGACTTAGGAGAGAAACCAACCAGAGCTCAAATCCCTACCCTGTCATTTCATTTTCTGCCCATGTGATCTTTAGAAAACTATTTAATCCCTCTGAGCCTTAGTTACCTCCACTGTAAAATGAAGAATATAAATATTTATCCTCACAGAATATTTGTGACTATTAAATCAGGTATTTCTGAAGTACCTAACACATAGTAAAAATTCAATTTAGAGTAGCCATTCTTAGCAATGAGACTATCACTAAGACCACTTATAGATAAATAGAAAAGGAAACAATTTACCCAAGAGGAAATATGGAAAATATGTTTACATATCACATAAGAGAAAATATGTTTATAATAATAGTAATACAATCCTGTCAGTAATCAAATAAAAATTAAAATAAGTTCATGCCATCAACATTATATCAATTAAATTTGAAACAATTTTAAATGTAAAAAAACAAATTCGATGTGGATGAGAGTACAAGGAAACAAAAATATTCATCCAGAGCTGATGGCACTGTAAATTCATACATATCCATTTCAGAAATAAAATTTGTGGGGCACCTGGGTGGCTCAGTCAGTTGGATGTCTGATTCTCGACTTTGGCTCAGCTCATGATATCAGTGTTGTGAGATCGCCCGCAACAGGCTCTGTGCGGGGGCAAGGAGTCTGCTTAAGATTCTCTATCTCGCCTGCTTCCTCGGCCCCTCCTCCCTCTAAAATATATATATGGGGACGCCTGGGTGGCTCAGTTGGTTAAGCAGCTGCCTTCGGCTCAGGTCATGATCCCAGCGTCCTGGGATCGAGTCCCACATCGGGCTCCTTGCTCATCAGAGAGCCTGCTTCTCCCTCTGCCTCTGCCTGCCATTCTGTCTGTCTGTGCTTGCTCTCTCTCCCTCTCTCTCTCTGACAAATAAATAAATAAAATCTTAAAAAAAATAAAATAAAATAAAATATATATGTATTAAAAAATTTAAAAAAATTAAAAATAAAGTTAAAATTAAAAAAAGAAACCAAATTGGTGATTAATATCGATAGTCGTAACACTAGTCATACCCTATAATCAAGGAATTTCTCATTCTTTAGCCTGAAGAGACTACTCAAAGAAAAGTCCCTGCCACTAAAGATGTTTGCTGATTATTTATAATGTGAAAAACTGGTAACTGCATTTTCAACAGGAAATAGTTAAATATAATTTGATAGACTATTAACTATTAAAAAAGGATAAATGTGAAGAATTTACAGTAGTACAGGGAAAAAAAAATGAAATACTCTCATGGCAAGCAAGGAAAACAGAATCCAAAGTTGTCTGTACACTGATTTTTTTCTTTAAAGATTTTATTTATTTATCTGACAGAGAGAGAGATCACAAGTAGGCAGAGAAGCAGGCAGAGAGGGGGGAAGTAGGCTCCCTGCTGGGCAGAGAGCCCGAGGAGAGAGCCGGAGGCCAGGGCTTGATCCCAGGACCCTGGGACCATGACCTGAGCTGAAGGCAGACACTTAACCCACTGAGCCACTCAGGTGCTCCTGTACACTGATTGTGAAAATATATTTTTTGCTTGAGTAAAGACCAGAAGGGAGCTTGGCAAAATTAGAACTGTTCAATTCAAGTAGTAAGAACCTTTAATTTTTCCTTTTATATTTCTTTTAATTTGCTTTTTAAAAAAATATTCTTTTTTAAAATTTAATTCAATTAGTCAATATATAGTGCATCATTAGTTTTTGATGTAATGTCCAGTGATTCACTGTTGCATATAACATCCAGTGCTCATCACATCACGTGCCCTCCTTAATCCCCATCACTCAGTTACCCCATACCCCCACCCATTTCCCTTTCTATAACCCTCAGTTTGTTTCCCAGATTAATTTGCTTTTAAAGTATATTTTTCTCAATTTTTAAGATGAGCATCCCCAAGATATAAAACAATTCACCTCACCATGGTTATAGCTTTATGAATTTCCCAAGTTCCATTTGCTCCAGACCGCAGATATACCTACTTACAATTTTACTCTATTGACTCTTAAAGTTTAAATTCAGGAAAGAAGCATACCTCACAGGTTGTATACAAGACACAGTATGTCTGCCCTTGGCTTTCTCTGGGGAAGACTCATGTTTTTCTGATGTATCTTGGTGAGCACTGCCTTCTTCCTCTTCTTCTGGCTTCTTTTTATTGTTAGAACTTTAGTTCAAAAGAACAACAAAAAAAAATACTCTCAATTCACTAAAGCATGCCCTGCTGTACCCTCCTCCCCAAAACTACCACATACAGCTTAAATTTTCTCATTCTTTAGGGCAACAAGCATGTCTCAACTGCAAGATTCTTCCAATAGCACTATTGATCATATGTACCAATGGATACAATGGGTAAACTTTGAGAACACCAATAGAAGTCAAGGTGAGAATTGTCTAATGATGGTTCAGTAGCGTGGGGAGGGATTCCAACGGCTCATTATCAAATTCACAAATGGCAAATAGCTAATTGCCTTCCCAATACCTACTCTACTTTCTTTCTTATTAACAGAACTCCAATTTTGTTTGGGGCAGCAATGTCCAAAGGCAAAAGCACTATACTTGTTTCAACAGCCTCTCTTGCAATGAGGAAGAATCCAAGCGACCCAGTAGGGCAACTGAAGTATAAGCAGGGTTTCTGGAAATTTTTCACTTCTCTGATATAGGTGCTACCCTTCTTCCTTTGCCATACCCTCCTTCTTCTCTTGAACATGGATGTTATACTTAGAAACATAGCAGCTATCTTATGACAATGTGGCAACAAGCACAAGGCAGAAGCTGAGAAACAGAGCTGCCATCTTGAGTAACAAGAATGAAAAAAAGCTAACTCAGAGATGTTGTCTGGCATTGTTCAGTCACTGAACCAAAGCCAACAGCAACTTCTCTGAAGCAAATAAATCACTAGTCCTTAAACTACTCTAGCTGAATAGGCTATTACTTAGAGCAAAATACATTCCTAACTGATAAAAATAAGAACAAGCACCATTGCTATGAGCCATGGGAGCAAGCAGGAGTAAAACCTATGCCAACTGAGAGAAGCTGTGGCTACTTACACTTTCATTTTTTTGGAGGGTGGAATTTCACTGATGATTACAGGAGTAGCACATCTCTTAGCTTTCATTTTTGCATGATGTTTTTCTTTCTGTTCCAGATCTTTCTGAGCAGAGAGTCTAGTAGATCTTCTATGATACAGGAATTGACAAAATTTATCTGAAATGAATACATCTACTACAGATATGCAATTATGCCCCACGAATGTGAAAGTATGTCCAACTGCCAAGGGCTACAGAGAGTTTAATGGTATTATTTTCACTCTAAAAACCCAATCTCTTCTTGTCTTACTGATAGCTTTTGAAATTTCATCATAAAATGTTGGTACTTATATGTAGCCAATTTTTTTTTTTAAGGTACTGGTAATCACCTAGTACAATTCTGTCCTTTTATAGGTAAAAGTCAAAAAAGATGAGGTGACTTGACCCTGCTACATAGCTAATTGCTGTCAGACCTGACATTTGAGGTCAGGTATCCCGGTAATTGACTAAGGTGAATATTTTCTCTCTATCTTTTTTTTTTTTTTTAGCCACATTCCCCCTTTCTGATAAAATATACCATATACCAAAAAAGAGCACAAAACAAAAATTAAGTGAAATGATTACAAAGTGGAAAAAAAAAAGGTTACAAAGTTAAGACTCATGAAATCACCACCCAGGCTAAGAAACAGAACACTGGCAACAGCTACTATCTGACTTGTTTTATAGTTACCATTACTTTTTCTTTATCGTTTTGCCATTTAGCATGCATTTCCATAAGCATGGTACATTCGTTTGGAAAGAAAACAAAATACAAAGAATAACAACAACAAAGAAAACCCCTTTAGATAATATAATCAGACTACTACGTGTATTTATTTCTGTCTGGTTTGTTTCACTCAACATTATGTTTATGAGAATCAACCACCATAATTTATATAGCTTTAATTCAGTGATTTTCAATGCTTGTATAACAGTCACTGCAGTAATGTACCATTATTTATCCAGTTTACTGCCAATTTTCATATATGTCTCCATGAGCACATATTGCTGTTGGATGTAAGTTGTAAGATTGTTAGGTCAGAGGGCATTGGTTATATCAACTAAAGCTGTTTTCCAAAGTGCTCGTACCAATCTATGCTTACCCTGGCAAGTCTGTATTATAGTCTGCATTGCTCTACACACTCCTGAACACTTGATATTTTCAGATGAGCTAATTTAGCTGGTATTGAGTAAAATGTCACTGTGAGGTGTTTTTTTTTTAAGATTTTATTTATTTGACACTGAGAGAGTGCAAGTGAGCATGAGCAGAGGGGAGAAGCAAGGGGAGAGGGAGAAGCAGACTCACCGCTTAGCAGGGTTCCATGCGGGGCTCCATCCCAGGACCCTAGGATCATGACCTGAGCTGGAGGCACACGCTTAACCAACTGAGCCACCCAGGTTCCCCTCACTGTGGTTTTAATTTGCTTTTCTCTGATTACCAATGAGATAGAGCAACTTTTCATATGTTTTACTGGCCATTTGGATATCCTCTTTGATAAAGTGCTAGTTCAAGCCTCTTATTTGTTTTCCACTGGGTGGTCGATCCTTTCCTGATCAGCAGGAATTCTTTACATACTATGAATATAAGCTCTTTGGTAGGTTTTATGTGTTACAAGTATCTTCTCCCACTCTGGAGGTTGGCTTTTTACTCTCTTTATGGTATCATTTGATTAGATAAATATCTCAAGTACATCAATAGCCTTCCCTATTATGCTCAGTGCTTTTCTGTATACTATTTAAAAAAAAAAAAAAAAAAACCTTCCCTTATTCCAAGATCATAAAGATATTCTCCTTTACTTCCTTATAGGAGCTTTAGCTTTCATATTTAGATCTACAATTCCACATAGAATTGACTGTTTTAGGGTACCTGGCTGGCTCAGTCAGGAACATGAAACTCTTGATTCCAGGGTTGTGGGTTTGGGCCTCATATTGGGTCTAGAGTTTACTTAAATAAAGAAATAAATAAACTTGAAAGAATTGACTTTTATATGGAGTGAGGTAGGGACCAAGTTTCATTCTGTCTATCTAGATATCCACTAGTCAAGCATTGTTTAAGTGGGGGAGGGAGCACTACTTCCCACAGATCTGTGGTAACATCTTTGTCATATATCATGTTCATATATGGGAAGGTGAATTTTTGTTTGATTCCACTGGTCTCACTAATCCTTGAGTATTATCATAAAGTTTTAATTACTGCAGCTTCATAATAATATGCCTTTCTATGTACTAGACACTTCAAAAGTATCTAGCTATTCTTTTTTTTTTTTTTAAGATTTTATTTATTGATTTGACAGACAGAGATCACAAGTAGAGAGGCAGGCAGAGAGAGAGAGGGAGAAGCAGGCTCCCCGCTGAGCAGAGAGCCCGATGTGGGGTTCGATCCCAGGACCCTGGGATCATGACCTGAGCCGAAGGCAGAGGCTTTAACCCACTGAGCCACCCAGGCGCCCCAGTATCTAGCTATTCTTAGACCTTTGCATTTCTCAAAAAATTTTAGCATCAATTTATCAAAGTCCAAAGTGAAAACCATTGGGATTTTGATGGATATTGCATTGAATCTATAGACGACTTAGGGAGAATTGACATCTTTACAATACTGAGTCTCCCAATCCATAAATATGGTATGCCCTGCCATTTGTTTAGATCTTATTTAATTTCTCTTTTCTTTTTCAAAGCACTTTCTTTATAAAAGTCCTTAAACATTATAAAGACATTATTACATATTCAGACTTTTATGCTACTGCATAGAGTCACAATTTTTTTTTTTTAAGATTTTATTTATTTATTTGACAGAGAGAGAGAGAGAGATCACAAGTAGGCAGAGAGAGGGGGAAGCAGGCTCACTGCTGAGCAGAGAGCCCGATGCGGGGCTCAATCCCAGGACCCTGAGATCATGACCTGAGCCGAAGGCAGAGGCTTAACCCACTGAGCCACCCAGGCGCCCCTAGAGTCACAATTTTTAAATCTTTATTATGGAGAATATCAAGCATATTTTAAATACAAAGAGAATAATATAATAAACTACTAAGTACTCATCATTCAGTTTCAGCAATTATCGACTCATAGCCAATCATGTATCAGTTTTCCCCCCATCCATTCTCCTGGATTTTCAAGCAATTCCTACTAAAGATCTATCTTTCATCTGCAAATATTTCATATTAATCTCTAAAAGAAAGTACTCATAAAAAAAATACATGCAGGGGCAACTGGGTGGCTCAGCGGTTAAGTGTCTGCCTTCGGCTCAGGTCATGATCTCAGAGTTCTGAGATAGAGCCCCACATTGGGCTCCCTGCTCAGCAGTGAGTCTGTTTCTCCCTCTCCCTCTGTGATCTCTCTCTCACTCTCTCGCAAATAAAAATCTTTAAAAAAAGGGGCGCCTGGGTGGCTCAGTGGTTGGGCCGCTGCCTTCGGCTCAGGTCATGATCTCAGGGTCCTGGGATCGAGCCCCGCATCGGGCTCTCTGCTCGGCAGGGAGCCTGCTTCCTCCTCTCTCTCTACCTGCCTCTCTGCCTGCTTGTGATCTCTCTCTGTCAAATAAATAAATAAATAAATAAATAAAAAATCTTTAAAAAAAAAAAAAATCTTTAAAAAAAAATAATACATGCAGTAACAAAGAGCAAATTTATTCAATTAAGGAATGAAGTAATGGATGTATTGAATGAGTAATGAAGAGTGCGTATTATAAAACACAGACAAAACACAAAACTACAACTATGTGAAGGCACTGGAAAGTGACCAAAAGCAGGCAGAAAACAGGAACATTTATTCATGAAAAACAGCAACCGCAAAAGGTAAGTATTATAAGTTAGTAGCTTTTTGGCCTGAGGTACTCCCCCAACATAGCAGCTCCAAGAGCAGAAAATTCCAGTCTCACTGGCTTGAGATAGCAGAAGAATTCAAGGCCAGTATAACAGCTGGAAATTTAGAGGAAAATCCTAAAAGTACAAGAGCTACAGAAAAGATGTCATTCAAAATCTGAGCAAAAACTCTGTATAATTCCTGCCTGACAGCTAACCCATTTGTATTTTAGGGGAGACCTAGGAAGCCCAGCAAAAAGGCAAAGCAGAAACTGATGAAGAGTCCATCCTTAAAAGTCATAACTGTCTAGATAAGATTGGTGAGTTTGCTGCTTTTTTGAAGTAGACTCCCCACTGTGTACATAGGAGGATGGCACAAAGATAACATCTCACTAGCTTGAGGTGTTAGTAGACAAACATCAGAGCAGGCAGAAAGGCTGAAAATTTAGATGCAAAACTTCAGAAGCAAGACAACCACAGAGGATGAACACTTAAACCTACGTATAAACTCTACTCAGAGTCTTGGCTGACCTCTAACCTTTGCAGACCCAGGGGAGACTACAAGGAGCCAGACTAAAAAAGCAGCAGCTATGTATGCAAATACATGAATAACCAATAATCCCATGAAAATGTGGATCAACATCATTAGTCATCAAAAAAATGCAAATTAAAAACAATGAAATATCATTGAAAAGACCGACTATCAAGAGTTGGCTAGGATATGGAGCAACTGAAACTCTCATATATTGTTAGTGGGAATATAAATGGGACAGTCACTTTGGAAAACATTCTGGCTGTTTCTTATAAACATACATTTAACCTTATGGCCCAGCAATTGCACTCCTAAGTATTTACCCAAAAGAAATACATGTCCTCAACTACTCAGAGCAGCTTTATATAGCCCCAGACTGGAAACAACCCAAATGTCCTTCATCTGTTGAATGGATAAACAAATTGTGGCATATTCACTCGATAGAACTTATTATCAGCAATAAAAAGAAGCAAACTACCAATACATGCCATGACATGGATGCATCTCAAAAACAAATGCTAAGCGAAAGAAGTCAGATAGAAGAGTACATATAATTCCATTTACAAAAATATCTAGAACAGGACAAAATAATATATGGTGACAGGAACTGGAAAAGTGGTTGCCTCTGGGTCAGAGGGTGAGAAGGTAGAAGAAGCAGTTTAGTTTGACTATACAGGGATAGGAATGAGAGAACTTTCTGAAGTGTTGGAAATGTTCTATATATTTTGGTTGTGATTGCATGGTGGTATGTATTTGTCAAAATTAATCAGACCATACACTCGAGATCTATGTATTTTACTATATGCAAATTATTACCCAGCAAAATTAGTTAATTTTTAAAAATGGGTTGAGAATCATAAAATCTAGAAAGAAAGGCAAAGCACATCCATACAGAACCATTTAGACCATTACTTAAATTCAACATACAGTGATATTATAAAGTCAAGAGAAGAATTGCGGGGTGTCTTTAAGGAGAAATGGCTAAGGGATGAGATACCAAAATTAAAACATATATTTGTGGTAAAGCAACCCCTTCATGGAAAAATTATTATGACACACTAAGGCCTTATTGACTCTTAACTATTCTGTGTCGAAGAAGTTTTGGCGATCTTTTAGCCTACTGAAACCATGTGAAAATAAAATAGTAGGGAATTTGCCTGACTGTCTATACCTTCCTATCCCAGCTGCCCTTTCTTTCCAGATTAGGCAACTCTGGAGTCAGAAAAATCTGAGATTTGAGATTAACGGCACTAATGTTTTACCTCTTATTATGCATTTTGATAATGCAGTATCATTTACAAAGTAGTCACATACCATCTTATCTGGCCCTTTCTGACAAGAAGCCTGAGGGATATGGTTATTCTCAGTAAACTGAGATTATGAGTGGTAGAGATACCTGTCATAAAAACAAAACAAAACAGGGACCCTGGGTGGCTCTGTCGGTTAAGCCACTGCCTTCAGCTCAGGTCATGATCCCCGGGTCCTGGGACTGAGTCCCGCATCAGGCTCCTTGCTTGGCAGGGACCCTGCTTCCCTCTCCACCTCTACCTGCCGTTCTGCCTCCTTATGCGCTCGCTCCCTCCTCATTCTCTCTCTCTCTGACAAATAAATAAAATCTTAAAAAAACAAAATCAAAAACCACTCAGGTCTTCTAACTCTGAGAGTAGCTGGATTCCTGTCACACCATCACTTCCAAAAAGCATTCAGAATTCAGTCAGGATGAAAGACAATTTTAGCAATCATACACAAATCATACACTAGTGAAGACACTAACACTTTACTGAATTCTAAAGAAATCCCTAAGACACTGGGTCCCTTTTCTGTAGGACTCATTTACAACCTAAACATCGAACAGAAACCACAGAATCAACCAGTAGCAATCTCTTAAGATCTCTTGTAATATATGGTTGGTTGAGATTTCACAGAATTCTTTGATTAAAACAGGCTTCTTTACTCGGGACACCTGGGAGGCTCAGTCAGTTAAGCATACGACTCCTGTTTTGGCTAAGATCATGATTTCACGGTGTGAGATCAAGCCCCACATCTGGCTCCACACTCAGCACTGAGTCTGCTTGAGATCCTCTTCCTCTACCTCTTCCCCCACTCACATACTCACTCTTTCTCTCAAATAAATAAATAGATGAAATCTTTTTTAAAATAATAATAAAAAATAAAATTAAAAAAAAATAAAATGGGCTTCTTTATCAAAAATGATTAGGATAAGCTTATACAATGCTATCCTCAAAAGGCAATATCCTTATGCCAACATGAAGCTTTGAAAAGGGTAACTTCATCACTTCTGAGCAACAATACATATTATTATCTATATATAAATAATATCATTTGCCATTTCTCTTCCTTGAAGATATTCTAGGTAACATCAAGGTATAAAGCAATAGGGGTGTCTGGGTGGCTCAGGTGGTTGGGCATCCAACTCCTGATTTCAGGTCAGGTCAGATCTAAGTTTGGAGACTGAGCTCCACATCGGTCTCCGTGCTAGGCTTGGAGCCTGCTTAAGATTCTCTCTCTGTCCCCCACCCCACACTCACTCCCTCTCTTTAAAAAAAAAAAGGATACTGATACAAATACAACATTCAAAGACATGAAATGTTTTTATTTTGTTTTTAGATTTTATTTATTTATTTGACAGAGAAAAAGATCACAAGTAGGCAGAGAGGCAGGCAGAGAGAGAGGGGGAAGCAGGCTCCCTGCTGAGCAGAGAGCCCAATGCAGGGCTCGATCCCAGGACCCTAAGATCATGACCTGAGCCGAAAGCAGAGGCTTAACCCACTGAGCCATCCAGGCGCCCCAACATGAAATGTTTTTAGATCATCAGTGTCAAGACTGCAGCTTAACCCATCCACCCATCCTTTCATTCATTCAAGTATTTATTCACCTTCTTCTCCTGCCAGACACTGTTAGGCACAGTAAGAATACATAATTTTTGCCCTTATGAAATGTACTTACAACCTATAATCAGGAAAAAAATATCTGCCATATTTACATAATTTACACAAGTAAATTACAATCCATATTGATGGTGCAAACAGCAAGAGCTTTGGAAATGAACTGATCAGTCTGAATTCTGGCTCTGATACAAACTTCAAGCAACTTAGTACCTCTAACTTGCTTAACAATAAATTAAGCATACTATCTACAACTCATAAACATTATAAAGATTAAATGAGGTAATATAAAGAGTCTAGTATAGGAGGTATTATAGTAGGTAGTATAGTCTAGAATAGCAGGTATTCTGACAATAATTATTCTTTGAACATCATTAATATAACCACCACTTTGAGTCCTGAAACAGTCTTACCTCTGAGGCTGCACTGGAGTATATTTTGAGGTGGTTCCCTTGACTTCCAAGGAAGAACAAGCATTTGATGGAATGGACTGTTCCGCCAGATTTTCTTTTTCTGCCTCTTTGTAATAAGTGTTGTCAACTGTAGGAGAGCAAAAACTAGTCAGCACTCAGAATCCCAAGGAAAATGTTGGAGAGACATATAGATACATACATATCTCTGTGTGTGTGTGTGTGTGTGTGTGTGTATCCCTTCTAAGCAGTGGAACCATTAGTTCCAGTGACATCTTATACAGAAGTCCAATTTATAAAATCTACTTTGGTTGAAGCAGAAATGTAGGATCTAAGGCCTATCTGCCAGCCTAAGTCACCATCTCAGAAAAAAGCAACTCTGTCTTTAAATGCTGATAATCATATTATCTGGCATTATGAGTATACCCACCAGCTTTTCTCCCCTCCAGAAATTAAAAACACTGAGAGTTAAAAGATATAGCATTTGAGAAAGGGGAAGATAAGGGTGGGAAGGGGAAGGAGTTACTTTATCATAAAATATTCTAACGTTACCATGGCCATCATGGAACAGAAACAAAAAAGAACTATAAGAATAAGGAGAGAAAAAAAAATAATAAGGAAAAAGAACAGTCAAGTAAAGGGGAAGAAATAGCATTTGCTGGTATAGCTTATGAACTGAGCCTTGACAAAAGAAAAAAACCCTAATGAAATAAATGGAAGAAAAGTTAGGCTATGAAAACACACTTCATGCATTATTTATTCCAGAAAACAATCATTTGGCTCATTCCCTAAAGAAATTTTTTTCTGGAGGGGAGAAAAAGAAACAAACAAAAAATGATAGTGCATTATATCAAGACTACAACAGAGGCACTTAACCCATTTAAAAGCAGAGATGATTAAATTTTTTAAAATTAATGTAAAAAATTTGATATAAAATTTTTACAGGGCACCTGGCTGGCTCAGTCAGTAGACATATGATTCTTGATCTCAGGGTTATAAGTTCAAGCTCCATATTAGGTACAGAGATTACTTAAAAATAAAATCTTAAAAAATATATATTATATGTTACCTATAAAAATGCACTTAAAATATAAAGATACATAATGCTAGCACTAATCAAAAGAAAGCTGGGATGGATATAACATCAGACAATGCAGATTTCAGAGCAAAAAATATCACCAGAGATAAAGATGACCATTTCAAAATGATAAAATGATCAATTCCTCAAGATGCCAAAACAACCTAAATATTTATGTATCGAATAAGAGACCTTCAAAACACACAAAGCAAAAAGTAGAAGAAATAGAAAAAACCATGAGTATAGCCTGAAATTTCAATCTCTCCCTCTAATTTATGGAACAAACTGACAGAAAAATCAGTAAGAATCTAAGTCATATGAGCAATTGTGTAAGGCTGTATTCAATAAAACTTCATTAACAAAAATATGTTGCAGTCAACTCATCAGAAGGACATAACAATAGCAAACATATATATAAAAAATAATGAAGCCCCAGATACATAAAGGAAAAACTGAAAAAAATTAAAGGGAGAAATAGACAATTCAATAGTATAGTTGAAGATTTCAATATCCCCATTTTCAATAACAGACAGTACAGTTAGATAGAAGATCAATGAGGAAATAGAAGATTTGAGCAATACTATCCACCAACTTGATCTAAACTGACATTGATATAACTCTCCACTCAATGACAGCAGAATACACATTCTTTTGAAGTGCATACAGAATATTTACCAAGACAGACCATATTCTGGGCCATGAAACAAAACACTTAAAAGGATTCAAGTCACACAAGTAATGTTCATTAACCACAATGGAATTAAATCCCTCAAGAAATCAGTAACAGAGACGATTTCTAGAACCAATCCCCCCTCCATATATTTGGAAATTAAATAATATACTTCTAAATAACAGGTAATTTGGAACTAATAGAAACACAAACTACTAACACTCACTCAAGAAGAGATCATCTATATCTCTTAAAGAAATTGAATTTGTAGGGGCGCCTGGGTGGCTCAGTGGGTTAAAGCCTCTGCCTTAGGCTCAGGTCATGATCCCAGGGTCCTAAGATCAAGCCCCACATCAGGCTCTCTGCTTCCCTTCCTCTCTCTCTGCCTACTTGCGATCTCTGTCAAATAAATAAATAAAAATCTTTAAAAAAAAAAAAGAAAAGAAAAGAAATTGAATTTGTAGTTAAAAACATTTCTACAAAGAAAACTTCAGACCCAGTTGGGTTCAATGCTGACTTCTACCAAACATTTAAGACATAATATCAATTCCATGCAAATTCTTCCAGGAAAAATGAAAAGAAGGGAATATTTAAAGTAAGGCCAGCTTTACTCTATCAAAATCAAACAAAGGCTTCACAAGGAAAACCACAGACCAATATCCCTCATCAATAATATAAGAAAAATTCTCGACAACAATGTAGCAAACTGAGCCTAAAAACATAGAAAAATACCATCATGACCAACTGGAGCTCATCCCAGAAATGCAAGGTTGGCTTAACATTTGAGGCACCTGGGTGGCTCAGTGGGTTAGAGCCTCTGCCTTCGGCTCAGGTCATGATCCCAGGACCCTGGGATCGATCCCCGCATTGAGCTCTCTGCTCGGTGGGGGGCCTGCTTTCCCCTCTCTCTCTGCCTGCCTCTCTGCCTACTTGTGATCTCTCTCTCTCTCTGTGTCACATAAATAAATAAAATCTTGGGGCGCCTGGGTTAAGCCGCTGCCTTCGGCTCAGGTCATGATCTCAGGGTCCTGGGTTCGAGCCCCGCATCGGGCTCTCTGCTCAGCAGGGAGCCTGCTTCCTCCTCTCTCTCTGCCTGCCTCTCTGCCTGCTTGTGATCTCTGTCTGTCAAATAAATAAATAAATAAAATCTTTAAAATAAATAAATAAATAAATAAATAAAATCTTTTTTAAAAAATTGGAAAATTAGTGCAACTTAACATATTAACAGACCAAAAAAAGAAAAATACCATATAATCATCTCAATATAAGCAGAAAATACATCTGACAAAATCTCACATCCATGACAAATAAAAATTATCAACAAAGGAAGAATAGACGGGAACTTCTTCAGCCTGATTAAGGGTATTTATGAAAAAAACTATAGTTAACAGCACACTTTTTTAAAGATTTTATTTTATTTTTTTATTTGAGAGATAAATTTATTTGAGGGGATGGCAGAGCAGGAGGGAGAGGGACAAGAAGACTCCAGACTGAGTGCAGAGCCTGAGGCGGGGCTCAATCCTACCACCCCGAGATCGCAACCTGAGCCAAAATCAAGAGTCAGATGCTCAGCTGACAAAGTCACCCAGACACCCCCAACTACAGTTAATGTCATACTTAATGGTGAAAACCTAAATGCCACAACAGGCATGTCTACCCTTTCCACTCCTATCAATATCTTAATGAAGGCTCTAGTCAATGTAATATTCAAGAAAAAGAAATAAAAGGGATATTTGCAAAAATAAATAAATAAATAAATAAATAAATAAATAAGGGATATTTGCAGATGACATGATCATCTGAAATCTGATGGAATCTAGGGGCACCTGGGTGGCTCAGTTGGTTAAGCATTCCCTTCGGCTCAGGTCCTGATCCCAGGGTCCTGGGATAGAAACCCCCTCTGGCTTCCTGCTCAGCCGGGCATCTGCTTCTCCCTCTCCCTTTCTCCCAACCCCACCCCCAGCTTATGCATGCGCATTCATGCTCTCTATCTCTCTCGTTCACATTCTCTCTCTCTCAAATAAATAAGTAAAATCTTTAAAAAGAAATAAATAAAAGAAATCTGATGGAGTCTACAAAAACCTACTAAAACAATTGAGTTTAGAAGGTAGCAGGATAAAAAATCAGTATATAAAAATTAGTCATATGCCTTTGTATTAGCAATACAATACGAAATTGAAATTAAAATAGAGGTATGAAAAGAACTTTGGGAACACAAATACAGGAAATTAGTTAGAGAAAAAAGGGTATTTGAGCTGGACCTTGAATAAAGAGTAGGAAATTTTCATTTATATTAAGAGGCAGAGGGAACAAAACTAATAGGTGAGAATATGTAATAGGAAAGAACACAGACTCTGACGGGTCTAAGGGGCATGCACATAAGCAGTGTGTATGGTCTTTGGCACATGACAGGCCCAGAAGAAGTCTCTTGCTTTGGGGCACACCGTTGACAAAACAGTCTTGAACTGACAAATTAGGTAGTATTATATATTCTCTCAATTCAAGAAAGTACAAAGTCCACCAAAGCAACAGATAATCTGCCACACATAATGAACTAATGAAATTCACCTGAGGATACAGCACTCAGGCCACAGGCATTCTAAACATGTCAAGTGAAACAAGCCATACACTTCTAATACCTTCTACAAGAAAGAGAGTGGATGCAAAAATTCAGGGTCCTTGTCCTGATCCCAAATTCAACAGATGTCATCTGTACTCATGAATTAATTATCTGAAAGTCATCCTAGTAGCTTAGACTCTGTAAACTAGAAAAGTTCACTAAAAATACAGCTATTTCCTGGTATGACACCTCTAGTTAATGGTCTAATTGAAGCCAGTTTCAGATTTACCTATAAGAGTCACAGTCAAATGTTCGAAATTAATTGTGGTGATGGCTGTATAATACTCTATGAATATACTATAAAAAAACACGGACTACGGTGAGTACTATGAAATGTGTAAGCCTGATGATTCACAGACCTGTACGCCTAGGGCAAATAGTACATTATATGTTAATAAAAATAATTTTTAAAATAAATAAATAAAATAAAATAAAAACCAAGCCATTAAAAAAAAACAACTCATGGAAATGTAACTTTAGGTGATTTGTACAGGTGAATTATATCTAAATATAGCTATTATTTCAAAAAAAGAATCATTTTTAAGTATTTATGATTTCTTTAAAAATGCTTTTGTTCTTTAAAAAAATGCTTCTTTTGTTCTGATCAAACAGACAATATTCTGCAGACTTAGTAACCACCAGTCTAAATGTCAATTATCTTTTAAAATCAGATGCATGACTCAAAGAATCCTTGTACAATGGCAAACAGTACGTTCTTCTCTCCTGCTGTTTTGTTCCCAGTCAGACTCAGGTTAGGTTAAATCTTGTCATAAAAAGAGAAGAGTTATATATCTGGCAATAAAAGTCAATGTTAGCTTAAATTCTAAGAGATTAAAAAAAAAAAAAAAGTATAGTGCATCATTAGTGTCACATTCACCATGAAATGAAGTAGCCCACTTCACCAATAATAAACCGAAGGATACAACATTTAGGTAATTCCCCAGATCCCTCAGGCTCTTAATACACTGTTTCACCATACTACCAAGGACCTTTTTTCTAAGATAATCTTTCTTACCTGGTCTCAAAGGCGTGACAATAGCTTGCTGAGGATTAGGCTTCCTCAGAGGGGTTTTGCCCTGAAAAAGCCCTGCTATGCCATTCTTTCCAGGAAACTTATTCTCCAAATTGGCCTTCTCCTCTGTGAAAAGGTAAGAATGTCATCATTTAAACAATCAGCAAGGAAGTAAAATAAATCAGTACCCTGCACAGTTTTTTAAATGGGGCCTAAACCCTTCAACTGGTACACTTGCAATTCATTTGGCAAGTACAAAGTTCTAGTGATCAAAAAGAAATGAGTACACATTATACGTCAGAGATAGAGACTGTAAAAACTATCAAAACTACCACTAAAACACTGGCAACATTGAACAATGTATCATAGAAAAGAAGTGCAGACTCTGCATTGTGAATAGCTACTTACTTTTACTTGATACACATTTGGACCATACAAACATGAACCGGCCTAATACATCGTGTTCCTCTCAAAGAAAACTGTAGCTATTAAGATCTGCAGGGCTTACAAGGGAAGTACTATGGTCTATTTGAGTTGAGGTTCCTCACCCACAGTGGCAAGAGGTGGGTGTGTGAGGATGGAACAGAACTAGGCTCTCTCAGGAATTTTATCTTAGGTTCTGCTGTGCCCAAAAGTTAACCGAAAGCAGTGAAACGTCTCTTCTACCAAAAGCCTATCAACAGACAGAAGCTTCAGGAATATGGTGATGCCCAGCAAATAACACTGGGCATACATACCCTGACTGCAAATATGTAAAGAGATACGATTATTTGGAAGAGAATTAGAAAATAATATATTAGAACTAAGGTGGTTTTGAAAGAATAGTGGGGTTAATTTTTCTTCTACATTATATTTAATAGTGTCATTGTACTAATATTTCCTTTTTTTTTTTTTTTTTAAAGAAACCTGGATAAAGGAATAGACAACCCAGACTTCTCTTTGGGGTTTCAGTAAAGCAGAGACACAGGGAACACCCCTGTAGGGCAGCTGGCCCTCTTCTCCACCCTTCCTCAACATCACTTTCAACAGATCCCTCCTCTCAGGATCCCCCTGGCATACTACTAAAGAAGAGAATGGCATGTGCCATCACATTTGGATACTGCATTATAAGTAATAAGTGCAGCTGCAAGGGACTCATTTTTTTCTCCCATTACATACTGATTTTCTTTTAATATGGAGGATAAAGACATGAGAAAGTAAAAAACGAAGAGATTCTAGGAACTACTAACCTGACATATCAGTGATCTCACCATATTATTACAAAGTAATATGAAAATATAACCACATCCTTATTTATTGTTGGACTGGTGTCAGAGTTTGTGTCAAATCACGTTACCCAACATCAGGTGATCCCATCTGCTTGGGGATTGGGTTCTAAGTAGCATAATCCCTCCAGCCAAAAAAGAATTGGTAAAGCGAAGTAAGAGGGAGGTAATTGCAGTTACAAAGTAACACAAGAATCCTTGTGATATACAAAAAAAAAAAAAGAATCCTTGTGATATTAGATCTGTTAGAACTGTTCAATATCTTGACAGTGGGAGTAGATACACAAACCTACACAGGTGATTAAAAATTGCATAGAACTCACTACATAAATGAATATGTGTACAAGTGAAATTGAGGAAATCTGAGTTAGGTAGATTCTATAAATGTCAATATCCTAGCTATAATATTATATTCTGTGCCCAATGATAGTAGAGCAAGTTTTTATGTGGCTGCCATCACGACAGAATGTTTTGAATGCTAGAGTTTCACTGAACTTTGTTTCATCTGGATTTTCCCATATATCCCTAAAGATTAAACACTTATCATTCTTAACTGCAAAATAACACTAATTTGTACTGATAGTCCATTTCCAAAACACTGGGCATTTCAATTATTTCTATCATATCATGGATGATAAAGTATCTTGGTGTAAACAAGAATTTATATTTTAGTTATTTTCTTGCAATTCCTTCTATTTTTTGAAAGGTACTCAGAACAAAGCAAGCCACTAATCCTTAGAATGGCCAGAGAAAGGCAACACTTACCAAACCAAGAATCTATGTTTTGGGTATCTTCCTCATCATTCAAAGAGGTAAAATTGATGAAGTCCGTGGGAGCGTCATAGGAATAGGAAGTTTTAACTTGCGACATTGTCCCCTGCCTTGGCACCGAAGAGCAGATTTTCCCCAGTACTCGTGTCACTTCTTCCAACAGATCACCTTCTAATGAAAGAAATGGTTCAGAAACTCAGTCGTACATTAATCTAAGGTACTGATTCCCCAGCAGGTACTTTGCCTTTACTACTACATGTGCAATTCTGAAAATGATCTGGACAAGTTGCCTAACTTTTCAAACCAAACTAAAAGTTAACTTCTGGGGCACCTGAGTGGCTCAGTGGGTTAAGCCTCTGCCTTTGGCTCAGGTCATGATCTCAGGGTCCTCAGATCCAGCCCCTTGTTGGGCTCTCTGCTCAGCAGGGAGCTTGCTTTCCGCCCCCCTCTCTCTCTGCCTGCCTCTCTGCCTACTTGTGATCTCTGTCAAATAAATAAATAAACAAGCAAATAAATAAAAGTTAACTTCTCTTTTTCTTTTTCTTTTTTTTTAAAGATTTTATTTATTTCTTTGACAGAGATCACAAGTAGGCAGAGAGACAGGCAGAGAGAGGGGGGAAGCAGGCTCCCTGCTCAGCAGAGAGCCCGATTCAGGGCTCGATCCCAGGACCCTGGGATCACGACCTGAGCTGAAGGCAGAGGCTTTAACCCACTGAGCCACCCAGGCGCCCCTCTTTTTCTTCTTTTTTAAAGTTTTTTGTTTGTTTGTTTTTTTGTGTTTTTTTTAGCAATGTCTACACCCAACGTGAGGCTCAAGTCCCAAGATGAAAAGTCGCATTCTCTACTGACGGAGTCAGTCAGGCACCCCAAAGACAACTTTTCTTTTTTGGTAACTTGAAGACACCCCTTGAGATAAATATGTTGGAATTAGAAAGAAGCAAAGTTTGATGAGTACCTACAACATGCGAGGCAAGCACCATATTGGGTGTTTTACATTAATTATTTTATTTTCCCTCAATCTACCATTTTCTCACTTCTAGCCTCTCCAATATCCAATTTACTCTCTTTCTCTCTCTCTGCCCTGAATAATCCAATTTCTGTCCTGAATAATTCAATTTCTGAAACACGCCATTAAATTTTATACCTACCAACTAAAATCTTACTCATCGAGGCGCCTGGGTAGCTCAGTCGTTAAGTGTCTGCCTTCGGCTCAGGTCATAATCCCAGGGTCCTGGGATCAAGCCCCATATCAGGCTTCCTGCTCAACAGGGAGCCTGTTTCTCCCCATCTAGCTCCCCCTGCTTGTGTTCCTTCTCTCACTATCTCTGTCATAAATACATAAACACTTAAATAAATAAATAAATAATAAAATCTTACTCATCATTCCAAGTTCAATTTAATTCTCTACAAACTTTCCCACACTCCACCTATCATACGAACTGTTGCCTCTCCAAAGCCATAGTGCTTTGTTTACCATCCAATTCTATGTTAGTTAACTATACAAATGCCTCTCCTAGAAGACTGTAAGTTTCTGAGAACAAGGATGGATTTTACTCACTTGTATATACCTCATCCGTCAAGGTACATAGAACAGGATCTTATATATAGTAAGAGCTCAATACATTTTGCCAACTACAGGCTTTCTTTCCTTAGAAATATCTTCATAAAAATACTATTCCTGGGCATGAAAAGAAAAACTTTAAGAAATACATAAAAGGAGATTCCTGGCTGTCTAAGTAGGTAGAGAATGTGACTCTTGATCTCAGGGTTATAGGTTCACGCCCTACGTTGGGTGTAGAGATTGCTAAAAATAAAATCTTTAAAAAAAAGGCACATGCCGATTAGATCAAAGGAACAAGTCAAAGATAGGGGCCCATCCCTACTCCTATATACAAAGTTCTACACTGCCCTGTAGAAACCTGTGTGGGTTTAAAGTCAATCCCCACTCTAGCCCTCTGTGGTTAAGAAAATATCTGAAAGTAGTCTGAAAAACAGCCTGAAGGACACACTCACTGGCAAATAATTTCCCTATGAAACTCAGTGAGCCATTTGTCTTCATCCAGGGAACATGTACTTAAAATATTCTGTATCTTGGAAGAGAAGTAGATACCAGTAATCACTTGAATTTACATTTATAAACATTTTTTTTAAGGTTTTATTTATTTGACAGAGATCACAAGCAGGCAGAGAGGCAGGCAGAGAGACAGAGAAGGAGGAAGCAGGCTCCCCACCGAGCAGAGAGCCCGACGCAGGGCTCGACCCCAGGACCCTGAGACCATGACCCGAGCCGAAGGCAGAGGCTTAAACCCACTGAGCCACCCAGATGCCCCTTGAATATACATTTATTAAGTATCTTCTTTAAGCTTTTATTTTATTATAAAAATGCATGCTCATTAAAGAAATTAGATCACAAAAACACCTTTTATTAAAAAAATAATAATCTACAATGCCACACTATTTCAATCTATCTCTCTCTCATTCTCTCTCTCTCTATATATACACACATATATATGAATCTGCTTCACATATTTTGAACGTTTTTCATGGCAATACATACGGGTATTTTATCAATTGATGACTGTACCGTAATTTACTTATCCCATATTTTTAGGTATTTCCTAATATTTTCGCTTTAAAGACACTTAGAAGACTATCTGGGGTACCTGGGTGGCTCAGTCAGTTGAGTGTCTGCCTTAGGCTCAGGTCATGGTCCCAGGGTCCTGGGATCGAGCCCTGCATCAGGCTCCCTGCTCAGCGGGGAGTCTGCTTCTCCCTCTCCCTCAGACCCTTTGCCTCCCCCCCCCCCCAGCTCGTGTTCTCTCTCAAATAAATAAATAAAACCTTAAAAAAAAAAATGGAATGGCTGCATTTATGTGGAAACGTTCCTCTAAAGAGCAATAGTTACTTGTATTACCAGAGAGGTCTGCCAGTTCCCCAAACCATCACCAGTTCTGGGCACTATAACTCTCAGTGCTCCTTTTCTTTATATTCTACCACCATCCCTATTCTCTGAGATAAATTGTGAGCTTAGTTACACCCAACTTCATTGCTCAGTGGTTTGGCCAATATTTCATTAGCTTCTCTCAGTGGACTGGGGTAATTCAGAAGGTACTTGAGTGCCTCAGAAATATTTGTTCTAATAAATACTTGGTTTACTTAATGACATCAATCTATATACCAGAGAACTTCATCTTCCCATGGTCTCTCCTATTAACTCACCGCAGTCAGAACTCCACGGACACCTTTATAACAATGCCCCAGTTGAGGTACTTAGGTAGAAATACGATTATTTTGGAATTGGGAGGAATCTTAAACAACACCTAACTTTTGCAGTTTATAGATAAGGATTAAAGCAAAAAAGGCTCTTTCAAGGTCACATGACAGAAATACTAACAATCATGGTAAAAACAGTTACCAAAGGTACTTATATGTACCAGGTGCTATGAAGTACTAAATTCATATTATTTCTAATACTCTCAACAATCCTGTAAAACAGCAATTATTATTCCCATCCTACAAGAGGAAGCTGAAGAAATGACTTGCCCAATATCGCAGTTATATAATGGCAGAAGTAGATCTAGAACAGAGGATCCTAACTCCTTTACAATGCTTTCCACATTATTCTGCCCTCTCACCCTGTGAATTAGAGAAGCATATTAACATAATAAGGCCTTTAACTGCATAATAGTACTGTATTTCCTAGTAGATCCATTCTCCATAGTCTTTTGCCCTGAACAGAGGAGTCCTTATTATTCTCATTCTAAATTTTTCACTTTCCCCTATTTCTACTTTCATTGTTCAATTTAACTCAATAAGCCATTTGTTAGCAGTCCACTCTTACTATACACTCACCAGGGGCCTGAAGATAGGGGCTTGATGATACTGGAGCTCCTTTCTCACTAATACCCAAGGATAAGACTCTGTCTCATACAAGTAGATCTAGCCTCAGATACAAAGGAACTTAAATCTAGATAGGAGCTAAGGACCTGGCACACCCAATAAATAAGATGGTATGTAATATTTAAATTACATCGTGCTAAGCAAAATAAGTCAATCAGAGAAAGATAATTATCATATGATTTCGCTAATAAGTGGAATTTAAGAAACAAAACAGTGGGTGGCAGTGGGTTAAAGCCTCTGCCTTCGGCTCAGGTCATTATCTCAGGGTCCTGGGATCAAGTCCCATGTTGGGTTCTCTGCTCAGCAGGGAGCCTGCTTCCCCCTCTCCCTCTGCCTGCTGCTCTGCCTGCTTGTGATCTCTCTCTGTGTCAAATAAATAAAATCTTTGGAAAAACAACAACAACAACAACAACAGAGGATCATAGGGGAAGAGAGGAAAAAATAAAACAAGATGAAACCAGAGAGGGAGACAAACCGTAAGAGACCCTTAATCATAGGAAACAAACTGAGTGTTGCTGGAGGGGAGGGGGATAAAAGGATGGGGTAACTGGGTGATGGACATTAAGGAGGGCATGTGATGTAATGAGCACTGGGTATTATATAAGACTAATGGATCACAGTCCTGTACCTCTGAAACCAATAATACATATGTTAATTAATTGAGTTTAAGTTTTAAAATGTTTTGAGGGAACGCCTGGGTGGCTCAGTGGGTTAAGCCTCTGCCTTCGGCTCAGGTCATGGTCTCAGGGTCCTGAGATTGAGCAACCTCACCCCTGCTCAGCAGGGAGCCTCTTTCCCCTCTCTCTCTGCCTACCTCTCTGACTGCTTGTGATCTCTCTCTCTCTGTCAAATAAATAAATAAAATCTTAAAAAAAAAAAAAAAAGGTTTTAGGGGTGCCTGGGTGGCTCAGTTGGCTAAGCATCTGCCTTTGGCTTAGGTCATGATCCCAAGGTCGTGGGACCAAGCCCCATATCAGGCCCCCTGCTCAGTGGAGAGCCTGCTTCTTCCTCTCCCTCTGCAGCTCCCCTTGCTTGTGTTCTCTCTCACTGTCTCTGTCAAATAAATAAATAAATAAAATCTTTTTTTAAAAATGTTTTTTAAAATATATAAATAAATAAAACAAAAAACAAACTTTCATTCAACTTTTAAAAATATTTAAATTACACTGCATAAGTTTAAGTATGAAGAGAATTAGAAATTAATATGGCTTAAGCTATGATTAAATATTTTTCTTTGAACATCATCTAAATAGTAGGAAGCACCTACTATTATAACAAAAGTCACCACCTTGATCACCACCTTCCAGGCTTAGAGTGGCTATGGACAGTTCTGGCCAATGAGAACAAAGTAGGAATTTGCTGAGGGATTCGCAGGAAAACTTACTTTCCTCATACAACCACAGCCTTGTTCCTGCCCTCTTCCTTCACCTTTCTTCTTGCAAATGCAATGGCTAGAGATATAGCAGCTCATGAAAACAAGTGGATGGCCAAGTAAATAACATTGGACCTGACATTGCTGAGCCACTGACCTGACCACTGATCAAATATCAGCAACCACCTACCTCCAGACAATAATACTTTTTGTATGAGTCATTATAGTCACATCTTCTGTCATTTATAGCCCAAAACAATCCCAACTAACATAGAAGTCCAGAATTCTAGACCTGTCTCTGGCATTTACTAGATACATATGACAAAGGCAAGTCACTCCACCTTTCTGCCTACTTACTTCCCATAAACAAACGAGAAAGCATTTCGAGTGCTATAAAATACACTACTGTTCTTACAGTATCATCACTGCCTTTAGACCTCCTGATACCTCTCCTCTCCTTGACCACATTTGTATTCAAAGGGCCCTCACTGAAAGATTCCCCAGTGACTGACAGTGGTTAAAATTCCCCTGCTGCAAGGAATAAGTTTTCCTGTTCTTGTGAACAAACATGCTGGAAGACATGGGAAAATCTTGGATTCCCATGATCTTAATGCCTAACCCAGGTCACTGGGAACACTTCCCAGGCAGGAATGTAATGAAGACTACTAAAGTTGGGGGAGGGAAGAGGCAGGAATGTAATATGCAACAACCCCAATTAGCTTCCTAAAAATCATGATTTCCACCAAAGCATGCTACTGAAAACCACCTGGAAAGTATTCAAATTTAACCCTCACACTCTTCTTTCTTTTTTTAATTATGGAGCTAAACAGCTACGCTCTTTGGAGGGCAACTGTATTTTTCTTTTTGATAGAGCTTGCCAAATGTAAAAATACTATAGTATTGTTCATAAAAGCCAAAAAACTAAAAACCAAAATTCCACCAATAGAAGACTGGTTGAAAAAATTATGGCACAGTCATATAATAAAATATTAAGTAACTTTAATATTAGGTAACTTTGCATATGTGATGATATGTGTACACAATGAGCTCCAAGAGCTATTAAGAAAAGCAAAACATAAAAGTGCATACTCCCATTCATGTTAAAAAGAAGCAG